>NC_089760.1:18377500-18565000 GCF_040412425.1 Macrobrachium rosenbergii | reverse complement strand
AAATTTTATTTTCATTTTGTCACTCGATGAAACGTTCACCAGATGGGATGTCAGCTCATGATAAAACTTGTGCCTCTTAGCGTTAGTGATTCACATAGTTCGCCAAGTCATGACTCAAGCCGCAAGTTTCTTCGAATAGTTTGATCGGGGTCCTTCAGCTCAAGTTATCCCTTTAATCAGAGGTGCTACGTAAGATGACCTCGGAAGCCCTTCTGTTTAATCGTCTCTGTTTTGCATGATATAGTTTCCTTGATTGAGCGTTTACAGTTAATCTTGTTCTGCATTACAGGCGTCGTATTGTGACAGCTTTATTTGTAAGTTAAAAAACAACCTAGAAGTAAGAACTTTATTTAGGTCGATGTAGGAATTTTTATGTGATATTGGAACGTAGATATATTTTGGCTTAAATAAGTATTTAAACTCGTTTAATTACATCAGGTATTTACATTCTCAATGTAAAGGCTTCCAACATATTTTCGTAGTTTGCTATTTTATGAATATTTTTAAAGTATTTACATTTTTCTTATGTAGAATTGTAACAGCGCTTTATTTCATAATTGTACCATTTCCGGTAATGAATTCTCTAATTTATTCCCTCTCTCTCCCCCTCTCCTATATATATATATATATATATATATATATATATATATATATATATATATGTGTGTGTGTGTGTGTGTGTGCGTGTGCGTGTGCGTGTGTGTGTGTGTTCTGTATTCGTGCACGTCCGCGAGCATTTCCGTAATTATGAGCCATGAAATTTAATGTATCATGTACGGTTTGCTCTATTACAGACTGTTATACATCGTAATAAATCTTAAGCGTAATGGCAAACAGTAAAAATAGTATGATACTAATTAGGATAGTCATTTCTCTGCCTGTACGTGTCCTTCAATTTCCCAAGATGAGCAATCCTAAAATCATACATCTTCATCTATGCCTTAATAAAAAAAATTAATCTCCTTTGAGGTGACAACAGTTCTCAGATACATGCAAACACCCACCATAAGCTAAATGAACACTTGACTCAGAGTTGGATCTAGCCGAGCAATCTTTCAGGCAGTGATCACTCTAGAATAAATTGGCTCCATCTTGCAAATGAATAACCCTTGACAGACACTAATGATCAACTCCCGTCTCCTCGCAAAGGAGAATTAGCCCATCCAATTCAGATATTGGGGAAGCGCAGTAAAATATCAGAACTCCGAGGGAGCATTCCCATATCGAAATACAGCGAAGTCATACAATGGAAAATATGGGGTATTTGGATAACTTCTCCACTCAGGCGTTTAAACTGTGAGGGATAACAGAATGAGAAGGGATTTGAGGTGATAAATTTGCTCATTAAAATGGATTGAGTGTGATTTGATGATAGCGAGCATCCCTTACAATTAGCGAGGTTTTTTTTCATGTTTATTATCTTTACTTAGGCTTATCAAATAGCCTATTTACTTTCCAAGCTTTCCTTTCTGTCTTAACGAAAGGACTGTTTCCATCTTTTCCTCTCGTTTGCGTCCTTATAAATCGTTTGTATATCAAAATATTACTTCAGGAAATAACGACTCCTTGACGTAAAAGGGAATCATTTTTATTTTGTTGGTTATTAACAAAGTTTTCTCATTGTGTTCATATCTGTGAATGTGTATATCTTAATCTCTTTGTGATGTATTCATACTTATTTGTTTTCTCTATTTCTGCTTCTGGTCTTTTTCACCTTTGAATGTTCTATTCCGGGGAATCAAGTCAGTGGTGCTTCAACATTGTTCCGTTAAAGTTTTTGAATAATGGTAGTAATAATTTTAGTAGCGTCGCATGATGTACTAACCCATGTCAGTAACCTTGTTTCCTTTCCTGAGGTCTTTATGGTCTCTGCCTCTTGCTTCTTCCTTCTCTCTTTCCTTGTCTACCATATTTCGTAGCCGTTTCCCCTCTCGTTCTTTCTGCCCCAGTACTCCTCTACTAATGTATTCATTCCGGTCCTTATCAACTTGAGGGGAAACTTCGTAAGTTGCAGCCGAATCACAAGATCTAGAGACGAGGACCACGAATTCACCGGGTAAACATCAAAAAGAGACACGGTGAGGCGGTTACCTGGATATGCACTGGGAATTTCGTCAGAAGAAAATGTAGTTGATCATACAACGCTGAAGAAGGAGCGACTCGATTCTTCGAGATAAGAAAATTACATAAACGAAATTAGGTAATACCTGAAGAAAGCATGGTTAAATAGAGGGGAAATAAGGGAAGAATCTCAGAATATCTCCATAACAGAATAAAGCCATCCTGTTGTTGAAAAATAATAGAAAAAGATTGCCCCAAGGGCCGTGTTATCCACATGGGAGCAGAACCTCATACAACGTGTGTTTAAATTATACCTTGGTGCTTTTCAGGCCACTGACTGGCTGATGTTCGTAGAAAATATGCTTTTGTAAATGGTTAAAGTGAAATATGAATCAAATCTTGAACAAATAAGCCTCAGATATTTTTTTTACGTGGAAATTAATATACAAGAGGGAATAAAATGAAATATTACCAGGACACAGTGATTGTGATCATTCACAAACAGATTTGGGTAGCATTCTCCGAGGACCTTACGCACAATATATGCAGTAAAATTAACAGTAAAATTTTACTCACTAAAACTCTAGTAGAAAATATTTCTGTTTTTGAGAGGTGTAAATTCATACTCCAAGGCGGTTGCAATTAAATAAAGTCAAGGGGAGTTTAAGCCCCATTGATTTTCATATTCCCAGTTTCTTTTTCATTGTTTTATGTTAACCTCTATTATGCTCAAGATTTCATACTTCCTTGACCGTTTAATGTGCAATTTAAAAGAGAGTTTTAGGACGAAAACGTAGGAAAAGTAACTGCGGAGATATAAATAATTGGAGTATTAGCGTGAAACGAAAGCATTACAGTAGAATAATACTCTCAGTGAAAACCCAACGAAGCAGATATATGCATGCGTTTGAGTTATTAGAATTTATACATTCTTGCTCTTAACTTCCTCTTTCCTTCCCAAATGGATAAATTTCTTTAATAGTCATATAACTGTAGGAAGCAACTGTAATAACCATACATAATCCAAACGAATTCCCTTGTAACCTTCGTAACTTATGAACACTTCATATTTCATCCTTCCTACTTGACTTACTGATTTCCTTTCTGTTTATCTATGTTGTCGTCGTCTTCCTGTTCCGTCTCTGCTTCCTCCTTCTCTTCCACCTTTTCCTCCTGCCCTTCCCGTATTCACTCCTGTTCTTTCTGCTCCAGTAGTCCTCCACTAATAAACTAACTCCGGTCGTTATCAACTTAAGGGGAAACTTCGTAAGCTTCGGCCGAATTATAGGATTTGGAGGCGGGTGTACACAAAGCAGTTGGACGAAAAGGGAAGAGAGAAAGAGAGAGAGAGAGAGAGAGAGAGAGAGAGAGAGAGAGAGAGAGACTCCAAATATGATGGTAGAGACGAAGACAGAGGCAGAGGGAGAAAATGATTGATTGAGTGACTGAATAAATCCATTGAGAGAGAGAGAGAGAGAGAGAGAGAGAGACTGTCTAAATATAACGGCAGAGAGGATGCAGATAGAGAATGAAGGAGAAAATGGTTGATTGAGTGACTGAATAAATCCAATGACAGAGAGAGAGATGGGGCTTGAGGGAAAGATTAATTGACTGATTAAATATAATGTTAGTGAGACAAGTAAACAGACGTTTTTATGAAAACACAGAAGGCAAAATGGTTAAAGCAGGAAGCTGTTGATCAAGAAACTTATCAAGGAAATGAAGACGTGTTAATAACTAACAAACCAGAAGTTTAAAATAGATTATGATATAATTAAAAGGTCATCCAAGCTTATGATGTTATAAACCGTTGTATGAAATATTAAAAAACAAGGTTTTCTGAATGGTTTCTAGATGGATTTTCAGTATATTTTCGTATGCATACGCTGACCTATGTGTCCCATAAATAATTTTATGGGTTTGAAATATTGTGCCAAAGAAAATATACGGTTTGATGATAATAGATCAGTATCGACCTCGCAAACTTGAAAAAAACCACAAACTGTAGAACAAATATGTGCTTCTGAATATATTTGCTCTCCAATTTGTGGTTATTTTCAGATATACGGTTTATTATTTTCTTAACCGAAACTGAGCAAAATGAAGTGAGGTTTCGCAAATATAAGTATTTGGTTAGTGTGTGAAATACAGGGCAGTGTTATTTCCTTTTTCGTTATTTCAGAATCACGAAAAGACCATTATATCCAGTTATGTGAAAATATAAGCTTAATCGATGAAGAACCATTTGGAACCAGGTAGCATGCCAAAAGTAACAAAGTGAGATTCTAGTTATGTCAGTTATACTGCAAATTACAATTGATTGGCAATGGTATTTCTGGAGATGGGTCATCAAAGAATTTTGAGAGTTAGAATTAAATTTGTAACTTATTCCATTGATATTATCGTCCAAAAAGTACCGTCAGTTGATGAACATCAATAGTAGTAAAAATGACTAGTCTTTTTTTTTTACAAACTGAAATAAAAAAAAATGGGTGTTACGAAATGGGCTGAATGTTGAAAAGGTGGAGATTACTGAGCATTTATGGCGCTCCTAGAAATTTACTAGGATACTCGTGTGATTTTAATGTTTTGCGTTGGGTAGAATTATACAGAGGTTGTTCATTAAGATGCAAGACTAGTAAGACATTACTCCTCATATAATTCAACCCGTAGAGTATTTCCATCCTACAGCTTCTCAATTGCCGCCTTACATCCTCAGCAGCCACTTCCACAAACAGTGTTAACCTTACACTGATCCTTGCCATTCGCCTCATTCAACTCCACCTCATTTTTATCTTTCACCTTAACAAAATCTTAAGAATACTCACTCCATCGACCCAGGAGTGTCTTCAGTCCAAGCAGTATCTCTTAGGCTCAGATTTGTTTGCGCATTAACCTTTTTCTCTGCATTACCTTCCTTGATAAACAACTTTTTGTTCTCTGTAATGTTCTCCCCATTATTGTCATAACTAGGCTTATTTTTCTCTCTCACTTTCTTCTTTGCTGTATCCATCATCTGGTATGTCTAATCATAATCTCACCTGTCATCCAACTGCACCTCAGATAATATTTTTTTCCTTCACTAAACCTCATTTTATCATCTTCCTACCTTCCTATACCTCGCCTATGTCCCCGCCTGCAAATCTTACATCTTCGAGATCGCTGTTTTTAATGACTCTCATCCAGCTGTTTCTGTCTTGAATGGCTCATGTCATAATTGCATAAATGGTTTCAGTAAATGTTTTATGGTAGGAGGCCCTTCCTGACTCCAACCCTCTGTATTTATCCTAGCTTGGGACAAGCACTGAGTCCCCCCCTCCCCGGCGGGCTAAGTTATCCTCAAATTTTACATGTCTTTAGTCCTTGCTCATATTTCGCCCATTTTCTCCTTATGTTGCTCTTCTTTCTTATCCAACTCACTTGCCTTCATTATATTTAAGTCACATTTCACCCCTTCCTACAGAGCTAACATCTATCTTAACTTTTGCTTCAGCTAAATAATGATAAGGTATACTTCCAGCCATTCCACTTCTCACCATTACATTCATCAGCTGGTTTTTTCATCTACTGTGTAATAACACACAAACTTACAAATACTTTTCTTCTTAATTTTCTTTTTACAAGTATCCTTGTTAGTATTCTTCCCTGGTTACTGTATATATATATATATATATATATATATATATATATATATATATATATATATATATATATATATATATATATATATATATATATTATATATATATATATATATATTTATATATATATTTATATATATATATATATATATATATATATATATATATTTATATATATATATATATATATATATATATATATATATATATATATATATATATATATATATATATATATATATCAACAAACTGTAAGCGTTTTTTCAGTTGTAGCAGATCCTGTTTTAAGAACCGTTTTCAATTAAACACTTTATATTAAAGCTCAGTCTTCACCAAAGTCCTCACTTCGATAACAGTTTTCACTTGAAACACATATCTTTAAGGGGCAGCTCACCAAAAATACCTCACTTTCTTCTGACCTTTCGATGACCCTTTTGCTCTCGAAGTGTATATTTTGAGGGAGCGAGACTGCGGCTGACTGAGTACCTTCAATTGACCTTCCAAATAATCAAGAGGGCGATCTCAGTCATAATTAATCGCGATTTCAATTACTGCGGGATGGATTGCCTCTATCCATAAACTGAATTACCCTTCACATGCTCCGATGATGAAATCCCGTCTCCGGAGTCAGGATTAATTCGGCCAATTCAGAATTTCATATTTATTCTGGCGTCGGTTAAGAGAAGACTAATGTCAGGAATGGAATATGAATTCGCAATACCTGTGATGAAATAATCTTAGAATTCTAACTAGGTTCGCATTCCCGAGATATGGAAAAATTCCGTAAGTGAAAAATAGATTAAAGTTACCTAAATATTTATATGTATATGTATGTATGTATATATGCATATACATATATATAGGTATGTATATATGTGTGTATACACACACACACTTATATATATATATATATATATATATATATATATATATATATATATATATATATATATACATACACACATACACACATACACACACATACATACCACTGGACATGATCAACTGAGTTGTGTTGCCAAGCTGCACATAAAGACAGAGTGAGTTTACCTTTGTAATTCAGTTACCTCTGGGTCACGCAAGGGAAATGTGTACAGCCTTGGAATGGTTCAGCTCTAGTGATTATAGAAGACAATCGAATCGAAGAGGTGCAGTTGTGGATGTCAGAAGATAATTCTAAATCTATCACGCCAGAAGCTAGACTGATCCCGCTCTGTAGTTGACCAGATTTACTTGACCTGATTTATCTCGCCACTTAGGGAAGCGGGTCCGCCGTTAATGAGACTAAATAGCCCACAAGTACTACCTGCCTCCCAAAATCTTGTAGAGGCGTGAGCACCAAAGTTCTCAGTTTGTTTGAAAGTGGGACAGTAACATCCTATTAATCCTGCTAAGACTTCCAAGCTTCTCACATGTCATTCATGCACAATGGTGCTTGATGGAGTCATATAATATATATATATATATATATATATATATATATATATATATATATATATATATATATATATATATATATATATATATATATATATATATATATATATATATATAGATATATAATATATTTGCCGTGGTGGCGCAGTGGTATGATTCTCGGCCACCAGTCAAGAGGGCCGGGGTTCAAATCCCGCCGCTCACTGATGGTTCGGATTGCACCACTGCAAAAATCCGGCAGCCCGTCAACCTAGCGGTCTGAAAAAACCCGAGAGGTTCAGTAGGAGAATAGGGAGTTAAACAGTGGGCATAGCGACACACTGGCCACGTGTCAGGCATTGGGACCTGTCCCCCAATGACTGTCGGCCTAAGAAACGGGAGATCAGCGCCTACAGAGGCCCAGGCGGACTTTAGTTTTTAATATATACTGTATATTTATAGTGAAATTGTAAATGATATCGCCCCCTGTAGCATTTGCTTCATGAATTCGCAGATCTAATGAATAGCATCTCAAATGCTGAACCCATATTTTTAGAAATGGATACGCTTATTTTTTTTATTAGTAATTAATGACTTCTTTGGAAAGCACATTATACGAACAAAGATTCTGATAGGAAATATTCATTACTGCACAGAGTTTGTTTTGAGTTAGACTTAAGACTGGTTATTTTATATATATATATATATATATATATATATATATATATATATACATAGTTACAAAATAAGTCCAGTCTATATATATATATATATATATATATATATATATATATATATATATATATATATATATATATATATATATGTGTGTGTGTGTGTGTGTGTGTGTGTGTATAGTTACAAAATAACCAGTCTTACGTCTGTAAATATATATAATATATATATATATATATATATATATATATATATATATATATATATATATATATATATATATATATATATATATATATATATATATATATATATATAAAGAAGGTATCGTGATTACCCCATATGAAAAATGGGGAAAAGCACGTTAAACGAAGAATATATATATATATTAAAAAGTAACCAGTCTTATATCAAACTTAAACAGCTAGTGCAGTGATGAATTATTTCTGCCAAAATCGTTGATTAGTTTTTATACGTTTCAAAATAGTTAATAATCAATACTGTAAAACTCCACGTATCAGTTTCTAAAAATATGGGTTCTATACTTGAAAAGCTAAGCATTACATTTGAGAACTCATGAAGCAAACTCGACAGGATGAGAGATCGTTCTATAAATATTCAACTTAAAGGTTATGTATCCATTTTTCAATCAAAGAAATCTCTTTCTTGTCAACGACTGGCTGGATCAGTCAGGTAAGTAAGAGCGCTGCTTTAAAGATACTGTTAATTTGTTAGCAGGCTTACGTTCAGTATTTTCTGTCAACAGGAAACAATTAGCGTTTTTGATAATGATCTGATTAACGCATTTAACGGAACATGATTTATTACTGAGAGGTTACTGACTTTATTATGATTAACTTTTGTGATGTAATAGTAATTCGAACGTGAAATGAAAAGTCAATATATTTCTCAGCAGAACTGTTAAACAGTTTCCAGTATATGAAAGCGGGTAATACCTGACATAAGTTAAATGAAATTCCCACACTGCAGTGTAAAGTATACATAAGAAATGCCTAACATTGAAAGGGGATGTTCATTCACGGAATATTTGTTTTATTTTGTCCAAGCCGTGTAAGTAGCACCATTCAGATTCAGTGATAAGATTTTATATAAACCAGAAAGCATCAGGTAAAACGTAAAACTTAACATTAAGCTGAAAGGGAACTAATGTCGATGGATGAAGTACAAAAAAAGAAACTTATTTAAAGGAGACAATTGAAAACTTATAATGAGCAAAAATATGATGAAACTCTTGACTTTCGTTGCTGTATAATAGGTAAAATGGGAAAATCAGAGTGGATAACGGATTAAATACACGCTCTTCTGGCTTGGTGCTGACCAAAATTAATGCACTTATTCTTCTCTCTAATGAACTTTCTCGATATAGTTCTTAAGATACAGATTATACAGACTGACCAGTTTACTTGGGAAGTCGGGCTGCCAGTGAAGGTTATCGAGTTAAAGTTATATTTCCGACCATATGCAGGAGGCATTAGAAACAAATTTGCTTTCGAAACACTTTATTCTCTTGTTCAAGTTTTTTCTTCAAAGCACAGATTCTGAATGAATTCGTAGTGGATGTTAGTGATAAGGAAGATGGAATAGCAAAGCGGTTAATGAAACGAAACAACAGCCTTCAAACTGGAGTTGAAGATACCAGCAGATATGTTTGAGTGTTGAGTAAAAGCATGAAGTATATTCAAAGTGGGAACAACCAAGACTGTAAAAGCAAAAAAAAAAAAAAATGTGTATTATTCTTCACTGGACAACAAATCTTGCTAAAAATATTGACAAAATTACGTATTTTTGTGATATTACTAGAATAACGTTAATTACAGTTATAGGAAATAAGTATTGAACTATAAGGTATTTCATTCCTTGACTGGAATAGTACCTTGGAGTTCAAACATAGCTTATAATATAGATAAATAATCCCAGTTACCTCTACTGTTTCTAATCCATTATTTTTCTTTAATGATTTACCTAATCCGAAACTAAGAGAAATAAATTTCCATATACACCGAAAAGCACTTCACCGTAACCCATTTCTTGCAAGTTCCCCCTTGACTGTTGGCGTCAATCTTCGCACACAAAAAACATTATTAACAGATTAGGATCCCGAAGTGTGCGAATTAGTCTCCACCTCCGATACTGGAACTAATCATGGGAGCAAGGAAAGGCAATGCACTATCTGGGTAAGAGGCAATCTATCCTGCAGGGATTGCAATCGACAATAATTATGCAAGTAATTGAGCCCTTGATCGTTCGGGAGATGTGTCGCAGGTTCTCAGCGGGATCTCTGTACCCTCAAAGCATATTTTTCAAGAGACGGTCATCATAGGCCAAAGGCACCGAGGCGCTTCGGGTCACAAACTCTTTTAAAAGATTATGAAGTGCCAGTCCTAGAAATTCTTTTCAGTGTTACCAATGGAGTGTTCTCTTATAGAGTATAAATTGCACAATTTTTTTAATTTCATATATATATATATATATATATATATATATATATATATATATTTTTTTTTTTTTTTTTTTTTTTTTTTTTTTTTTTTTTTACTGGAAAATCACATCGGGTTTTGGTTCCTCATATTTTCTATGAGCCGTTTCCCATCTCCGTATTTGAACCCTGGCTCCTCTTCCAAAGCTATTTGTTATTTCTACTAACATTGGGTCCCTCTTGGAAATCGTACTTGTCTGCGATTTCCGAGAGGAACCCATTAATAAAAATAATAACAAATAGCAATGGGGACCCCATTAGTAGAAGTAAAAAGAAACAGGTATAGGGACCCCATTAGTAGAAATAATAACAAACAGCTATGGGGACACCATTAGTAGAAATAATAACAAACAGCTATGGGGACATCATTAGTAGAAATAATAACAAACAACTATTAGAACACCATTAGTGGAAATAATTACAAACAAATATTAGGACACCATTAGTAGAAATAATAACAAACAACTATTAGGACACTATTAGTAGGAATAATAACAAGCAACTATTAGGACACCATTAGTAGAAATGATAACAAACAACTATTAGGACACTATCAGTAGGAATAATAACAAGCAACTATTAGGACACCATTAGAAGGAATAATAACAAACAGTTACGGAAGAGGAACCAAGATTGAAATGCGGAGACGCAAGACGGCTCTAAGAAAGTACGAGAAATCAAAAGGCGATGTGGTTTTTCTGGAAAAAAGTTTATTATTTGAACTAGTTATCAAATTTGTGGTCTTCATTTCCAATGGTATTGGAACCTTTGGTAAATAACGGGGTTAGGTGTTCTTACGTCAATGTAATTTTTTTTTTGTGGGTTTTTGAATTATTTCGTTTTTCTTTGGTGAAGATTATTTCCAGAGTAAATGAGCCTCTTCTAGTGTGAGAGGTATTACATTAAAAGTCTTGAGATTTCAAAGGCAAGCTTCTCTTCAGTACTTCAGTATTTTTAAATGAAAAGGATCTTGCAGGTTGAAATATTTTACTAAGAATGTCTCATTAAGAGATATGTATGAGGGGTTTTCACATGGAAACCTTTTTATAGAAACCAAAGGTTTGAGCAAATATAGTAACCTTTAATTTAAAACTAAATCCCACATGAAATTAGGTATACAGTAGAAATAAAATATTTTTTCAACAATGTTTATGACGAAGATTTGCAATAAATGAACTAAAGTTGTTCTAAATCTTCATGTTGAATAGTGAACCATTATATTCCTTACAGGTTACTTGTTACGAGGAACAAAGAAGTTCCAGTGAAGCAGTAAGAAGGAATTCCGGCATAATTTCTTTTCCTAATATGTATAAGATGATTCCTGATATGCCCATTATCACAACATCATTACCTCCCACATCGAAGTTATTGTTAGGTCCGATTCTTTGTGTGTCTCTGCCTGCGTGACAGCTAATGAGAGGATTTATTTCGGATGTTTTTCAATGTTCGCTATGTTTCTGGGAACAATTAATTGCATTTTGATGTGGATGGGAGTCTGTATATGCATCGTTGAATATTATTTTTACTTCTGTGTATTTCAAAAACTCGGCAGATTCCCGGTGTTTGTGGAGACAATTTTTATGGCACATATTTTCTGGGTTTCTCTGCTAAACGTCTTGTCTCTTCTACTTTTAAACTTTTTGCTTGCATATCGTTAAAATAAATAATTCTCCATATAATTCCGAAAGCGTTCCACTATATTCGTTGGTCGTTGGCACTAGACTTCGCTTAATAAAATTTTAATATAAACAGATTAGGACTCCGAATTGCGTGAATTAATCTTAACCCCAGCGATTGGAACTAATCATCGGAGCATGCAGAGGCTAATGCGCTATCTGAGTAAGAGGCAATCTATCCTGCAGTAATTGAAATCGAGAATAATTATACCGGTGATTGAGCTCTTGATTGTTCGGGATTTTGGGGAGATCCTTCGCGGCAGAGTTCAGCTGCAGATGCTCAGCCGGAAACCCGTGGCCTCAAGGTGAGTATTTCAATAGGAGACGCTTAATTCACACTTCAGAGAGAGTGAGGGAGGCTCTTTGGGTAGAAACTCTTCGTGAGATATTGTCATGTTGAAGACCTCGGCGCGAAATTTTTGTTCAAATGTAATCAGGATTTTTCTGGTAAAAGTATTCACCAAGAAATGAGATCTCTCAGTTAAATGCTTTTCTTACAGATAATGAAAGTAATAAAACGTGTCAGTACGTTGTAAAATAGTTCGTTTAGAATATCTCTTTACAAGCAAGTGCAGAGGCACATAGCCCTTTAAAATATGTGACAAGTAATCACAGAAATTAAGTCTTCATAGAAGCAAAGTGTTTTTGATACCTGTTCATAATGACAATAAGATACCTCCGATGAGTATTGCATTTACTGACTGTAGGTCTCGGCTGAGAGCTGAATTAATATTGAGTCATTTCAGACTGAAAATGCGTAAAGACAATGCTATATTCCAAGAGGATACTCTTAATGGAAAAGTGAAGCATTTCAGGTGAATGCTCTTGAAAATATTGAAACATTTCAAGGAAAAAGAGTTGTTCTTGAAAACAATGAGGTGTTTGAGTTGAAATACATTATGAAAGGGCTACGCTTAGCATGTTATTTTTCATTGTAATGTTTCCCAAATAATGAAGGGTCATTATATATAGTTTTCAAACACATGTGAAAATATATTCAGAATTTACTCTCTGATTGCAAAGGATCGAATTTATTTCTCTAAAACGAAAGGATATTTACAACAAAAAATATAAAACAAGCAAAATGCTTAATATATGGATACTTTAAACCTATGACGATTTACGGAACAGTTTTGTAGCGTCGCTGTTGGTGTTTAAGGAAAAAGATCTAGTGCAAAAACACTCCTAGATGCATCTACGTGTTACCACCGTTTTATGCTTCACTCCTTCAAATTATCTCTAATTTTCAAATAGGATCCCAAGGCCTTGTCCTGTGACCTCTGGGCTGTTTATAATGGTTAGATCTAATAGGATAAGAGGAGTCATGCCTCACATGCGCACGCACATCGTTAAGCACTAAAGTATTCACAATAATGTATAACTTTGTGGGGTATGCAGAAAAATATGTAATAATGCACATAACGTTACATCGATGGTTAGAGAGAGAGAGAGCGAGAGAGAGAGAGAGAGAAATTATATAAGTTGACAGTCATTTTCTCAACTCAAAGGCAAAGGAAATAATTTTTTTAAACCATGAATGAACTTGACTTGCCGCATTTGTTGACAAATGCAGAATCTCAGTGACGATGAATTATCTCAGTGATGATGAATTTTTCTGTGACTTAGTCGCAAGTTAGAGATCATCTGTTCCTCACTCATATGTTTACCCTCTGGTGTAATCCTTTATGTTGTTGTTGTTTGTTTGATATTATTGTATTACGAAAAAATGTAGTTCTGTTGTAATTTACCGGCTGTATTTTTCCCGGTTAAATTTATTTTTCTCACATGGAGGTTACTGATAATAAATTGCATAAGATTATAGAGACAAACAATAGAAGAAACACTAATTATAGCCGTATCGTAATTGTTATCAATATTGTATTGATAAGAAAAATCTACCTTCTTTCGTTTTGTGAACTGGTGAGAGTCAAGGCGTTCAAGTATTAACAGAACCATTAACAGATACACTTCTGAAACCGGATTAACAAACACTGGGCAGAAATCTACGTGTCTGCATGTTTTTAGTTCATGTGGTTGATTTAATTTTTTTTTCTTTTATAGAAGTACTATCAGTATTCTGCTTTCTTGTTGCTATTCTTTTATTTTGTTTGTTTATTAATTTTTATTAATTTTTTGCAAAATAAAAGGTGATCACCGAGGAGTCACGGTATTTGAGTATATATCCACGAACTCGAATCGTATTTTAAGAAATTAAACTATATTTAAACAGTCTAATATATACTCTCTCTCTCACTCTCTCTCTCTCTCTCTCTCTCTCTCTCTCTCTCTCTCTCTCTCTCTCTCTCTCTCTCCCCTAACTTGGTTTTCAAGGAAAGTTACTTTCATTTACTAAAAGTTCTTGAACTCTGCAACTTGGCTCACTCGGGCTTTTCTCTTCCGCTCTTGCGGTTAAGATGAGGCAATTTTTCAAGCTTTATTTGCAACATAGTTTTGGTCCTTTCTTAAAAAAGTTCTCAGACTTTATTTTCAGATTTGGACGTTTTCCTTACTTTACGAAACAATTGAATTTCGTCTTTCATGTTTTAGAATATGTAGGTGCACTCTGAGTAAGGCAAGTAGGACCGACAAACAGATACGTGTCCGCTGAAGTTGAAGGTCCTAACATTTTATTTGTGTTTATGCTGTGATCACAAGAACATACAAACATTTACACTTCTTATTGTATATAAAATTGAAGAGGAGAAACTGGGAGGTCATTTTCTTTGTTTATATTTAACTTGTATTTTTATCCTTGTATATTTATTTCCTTGGTAGTTTTGCGCACGCACATGGGTTCATGAGTATGTGTGATGCATTTATTTATACCGCAGAGAATAAATCATGGCAATCAAATGTGCCCTTATACCAGTGGCTTCCAACCTTTTCTAATTCTCGCCCCCCTTCATTGAATGGCACATTCTCTGCGCCCCCCCCCTTTCTTTAAATACTGTGATCAGTACAATTTTCATATTTGCAAAACGGTACTTTCTTTATCTTTTATAGTTGTTTAATAATTAATTCCTTAATATAGAATTTGAAATAGTTTATATATTTAGACAACTAAATTTCATATTTATGTATGAAATATTTTCTCAGTATTTTGAAATTCTGAATTCCATCATAAATAATAGTTTTCAGATATAATTATCTCCTTCATCAAGCATTTGCGTCCCCCCAATAAGCATTATCCGCCATAAACTATATTTTCGTCCCCATGTGATAATTCTCCTGACACATTCTTTCTATTTATTGCATGCTTCAACTACATGACATTCTAACAAAAATCTGAGTCATACGATTTTTATTTTATTCTATAAAGGCATTGATAAAATGAAGGTAGAAATAGCGCTCAGTGTTAAAATGAAATCAGTAATTGGACTGTCAGAAAGTGCACATATTTGTTGCATGCAGAGTTTTGCGCGAAAATACAACATGGTAATTCTTGAGTACAGTAATTATTCTAGTGGAGTTGTGATACATGTTTCTATACTGAGAGGTGTCTGTGCTATTTTCTCTTGTTTAACTAATGTTTTTGTTATGACTTTGTTTTGGTAGAATCTTTTTAAGTGATCGTTCCTTAGGTGTTCTAGTGTCTGTTAAGTAATCGTTTCCTCGGTGTTAA
This sequence comes from Macrobrachium rosenbergii, assembly GCF_040412425.1. NCBI lineage: Eukaryota > Metazoa > Arthropoda > Malacostraca > Decapoda > Palaemonidae > Macrobrachium > Macrobrachium rosenbergii. The sequence goes on along the minus strand of NC_089760.1, from coordinate 18,549,412 downwards.
AGTGTAGTGCGTTGTTATGATAGTTGACTGAACGATGCTTTCAGCTGAGTTGCCAGTTACCTGTAAGAGAGGACTCACTGAAGCTCTATGAGAAAGAATGTCGTACGTAGCCTCTCTCTCTCTCTCTCTCTCTCTCTCTCTCTCTCTCTCTCTCTCTCTCTCTCTCTCTCTCTCTCTCTCTCTCTCTCTCTCATTAATCTTTGGGCAAAAACTAACCCTCCCTCTGGGTGCCGTTTTGATTTTTGAAAACATGTTTGGTAACTGCTGGGTAATGATAAAAAATATTTCTGAATAAGTATGAGTTAGGCTTTTGAATCTGCAAGTAATTTTTGGTAAAATTTAAACCTGAATAAGTGTAATGAATTTGGAAGGAATAATTAATGTTTTCAGTGTCTTTTTTGAAAGTTTTTCCTCTCTCTCCCTTTCTCGACACTGATTCAAAGACTTCAGAACGAGAGGTGAATAAGTTCCCAGTTGGGCAGAAATCATTTGTTTGTTAAAATAGCTATAATGAATATTAGAAAACTATTTTAATCTGTTGGTACGTATTATTTGAAGCGTAAATTTAGATAAGTGCTTCACTGAGTTTTGGTTTAAAATGTTTGAAGTGGTTTATGATGTAGTGTATTAAGTAACTTCATTAAAGTAAGTAAAAACGTTCTTTATTGGCTATAAAGTGTGAAATGTCGGATTGCCTAACCTGTGATTAATAACAAATATTTAAGAAGGCTTTTAATGTCTTTTCGGTGTATTGGAGGATAAATTAATATCAAACTTAAACCTTCAGTTATGTCTGTTCAATGTATTGAAGGGTAAATTCATGTCAGACATGAATCTTCAATTATGTCTTTTCGGTGTATGGGAGGATGAATTAATATTCAAAGATGAATCTTCAACTATGTCTGATTTGATGTACGTACCAGCTTTGGTTTCTAATGATAAACTTATGACTATCATAAATCTTTATGAATTGTTAATTCAATTCCGTTATCATGAAAAACGTTAATCATCTTTTTATTTTCAAAAGGTTCATCGTATATTACAAGTAAAAGAAAAATTTATTTTATTTTATTCAGTTAGAATAAACTAAAGTGTTTGAAAAGTGGTATCCAATTTATTCCAACGTACTACACAATGTCTATTTGGTTTGTAGCTTTGCTTGGGAGTAAGAATATTATGCCTCTGTATATTTAGTATCATCTCAAGAAATAAACATTTTATCTAACACTATTTTCACGGGCTGAAAATAGTATCGACAGAATTATTATTTAAGGGGCAACGATTTCTTCATAATGGCTTTTTTGTCATGAAGCAGTGAAGTGGTAACAACATCAAGCTGGAGAAGTTGGGCTTATTGACCCTATTTTGAATGAGATAGTTTTGTTGTAAGAATCACACCATGACGATATTCACACATGTCTACACGAAACTAGAAACGTGACTTTTTTTTATATACCATTTCCTATGAGTTCTGCAATCGCCTCGTACATTTGGTTGCTCGATCATCAGCGATATTTTGGCAGAATAAGATGCCTTTTTTTTATGATGAAAAGTCCTGCCTTTTGGCTTCTTGAAGATCACTTGCCTTTTAGGTTTTTGAATATCACGTGTATTTTGGCTCCATGAATATCTAGATTGATTGCCAAGCATTCAGCCATATTTTAACTCTCGTTTTGTCTCACTTGAATTCCTTCCGGTTAAATCATCAAATTGCACTTAACTATTCTCTAGTCAAGCTTTTAAGTAATATTCGAAGCAACAAGATAAAGATAAAAACCTGTTCATCTCCATATATATTAGACAATATCATGGAAGACAGGCAAGCTATCCGCAGTATAAAAATCTTTCCAAATGCAAATATCCTTATCCGCAATTCCCAGCCAGGAATATCATTTTTTAATATTTGTTTCGGAGTTACCTTGTACGACCTAATTTTCGTTTTATTGTTCTTTTGCATTCCATTTAATTGTATTTATCATTTTCACATGTTTGTAACCAGTTCGTCTCTTTTTTTCTTGCAATAACTCTTATTACCTAGTTTCTACTTGTGATATGCCATCCAACCAGTATTTTGCGATCTCTCTCTCTCTCTCTCTCTCTCCATGTCCGTGGCTTTTGTGTCCGGACGTCTCCAAATCTTTAGGTTCGTCGGCTGGAGCTTAAAAACTTTCACATTAAGTTGATAGCAACTGAAGTTAGTTTATTAGAGAAGTGGTACTTGACCAGAGAAAACGGAAAATGGGATTCAGTTCAGAAAGAGGATTCTGGAGAGAAGACAAAAAAAAAAAAAAAACGACGAAAGTAAACAGAATGTATATAAAGTAATTTAGAGAGAAGTGCAAACTATATAATATACAAGTGGGCTGAATGAGGATAATCCATTATTTTGTAGATTATGAATGACTGGTGCCACATAATTCCGGTGTGAAATTCATTTAGGAGGTAATGAAATTCTAAAGTGTGAACATTTTTTGTAGTAAGTAGCCATATAATTATTATTAAATGCCCAATGAATGTTCAGAGAAGTAGCTTTTCCACTTCCATCCAGGATGTCACAGTTTTTCTGTTATTTTCATTACTTGTTTCCATTAAGGGCTTTTGTACACGTAGCAGCTATTGCTCTCTGGGAACACTTCCAAAAAGTTCCTAGGCCCTCTTAGCTTCAGGGCCAAAGTTTTGGAGGGGAAACGAAGACCTGTTATTTGACTGCTTGATTTTTTTACTTAAGTCAACAATTGTTTGAGCCATTAAACCATGGCCATGTAGACCGCCAGTATATGTATATATATATATATATATATATATATATATATATATATATATATATATATATATATATATATATATATAGATCAGTGTTTTGCAGTGGTCTGACCACGTGTAGAGAATGGAAGAGTATAATATAGTGAAAAGGGCACATAGTTATGCAGTACTGAAATGTAGAACAAAATAAAGACCCAGACTCCACTGCTTAGACCATGTTGAGAATAAACTAATGTTTAGGAAAGGAGAGATGTGAAAGATAGAGTTGAATAGCAAAATATTACCAAGTGGTAGATATATACAAGCAAATAGTGAGGAAGTTTTCTGAAGTAGTCACTTATATTTGGTTCAACACTTAAAAGATTAAAAGATGAATACCGGTCACTCCTCCAGAAGAATATAGTAATTTAATAATTATACATATATATGTATAAATATATTTTTTCGATTTCACCTGGGGAAATGCTTATCATGAGCCAGCTATAGATTCTAAATGAATGATTTCGTTACTTACCTCAATATTTGTGTAAAATCTGACTGCTGTTGATTCAGGAAACCGTAAAAAAACGAGGGAAAGGGGAAATTAACTGAGCTGAGGGCTCTACTCACAGGGTAGTTGTAAGTAAACACGTTAGGCTAAGTTTAAGATTACGTGTATTTACATTAAATGAACTATCATAAGATGAAATGAACTAATCAGGCGGGCAAGGCCTGAGAGGTTAATTATAACTGGGAACCCTTGAACGTATATCTGTCTGTGTGACGATGCTGATATAAGGCACAGTCAAGAGAGATTTCCACGGCTAACAAACCCTCTGTAAACGGAGAGATTTACGAATTAAAAGCCAGTAAGGACACAGTAAAATATGCATAGGGCAAGGAGAGCACAGAGGGTGCCAAGGAAGCCTTGAACACACGATTTTATGTAATTATTCAAACACAGGCATTTAAGTAACACTGCCTTAACAAGGCAAGGTTAATATGGAAATATTGGCACTTAGAAATGAAGTAGGAAGTTTATACGAGAATTAAAACAGCGTGACGGACTGGAAGAACCTTTGCAACAGGTCACTTTGCCTTACAGAAGAGGTGGCTTCAGCGAGGATAATGGCGGCGGAGGAGGGCTAAGGGCTTCACTGGTAAGAGTACTAAGGACCCCTGCAAGATAGGACCACGTGATAGGGGCATGGCTCTCTGAAGGAGGCGGGAATGCAAAGGGCCGATGTGTCTCGCTTGCGTCCACCTATGTCCCTCTCTTGTTCCTTCAGTGAGGCTCTTATAAGACCTCGGTTCAGGGGTTACGAGGCTTTCCCCTATGTGTGCTCATCATTTGTGGGAATCAGTGCCAGGTGTTCTTTTACAGACCACACCTTTCTCTTAATCGGCATCGCCGGCTCTGTTCTGCCTCTCGGCCATACTTAACCTCCTCACAACCTCGTGTCTGAAAACAATGGCTCTGCAAAGTCACATGTTCAAAAGCGAAAGTGGGAGAGATATACAGAGCGCAGTTATGGGGGTTTTGAGGAGAGGCCAATATTCCTTCCCCCCATCCTTGTGAGGCAGTGCTAAGCAATGCACTGTGTTTGTATTTTTCAGCTTTAAATTGAGTGTTTGGTGGCTTGGATGCTTGGGAAGATATATATATATATATATATATATATATATATATATACAGTATATATATATATATATATATATATATATATATATATATATATATATATATATATATATATATATATATATAGATATAGAGAGAGAGAGAGCACATTTGTATGTTATACAAAAAAACATGTCATTTACTTCATTTCTAAAAACGAGTTATCAACTTAGCTGTCGAAAATATAAAAACCAATTGAGAAATAAAGTCATAAACAGAAAGACAAACTATTAATGAATATTTTCAAGAAAATCCTTTCATGAGTAAATAAGACTTGTTCATACTGGAAACGAATCTTGTATGATCAAGTAACATGAAGAAAAATGGGCGTTTGACTGTTCTTCAGCAAGTCGCCCATCACAAACTAGAGAATACTACTGCAATTTCTCTTTTAATAAATCACTCATGAAGTTTGGAATTAATTCGCCCAGGGATTTCTTCAGGTCATTCATCTTCTGGACATTTCGGTCGTTACTGGCGAAGACATTTTGCTTCGGCGTTCTGATTCGATGTTGTTGCACAAAGGATGGTTTGTATTTAGTCGCTGGCTTTCTGTGGCATTTTCTTTTTCTCTCCATTTATAACGGAGGGCGTTCTTCGTATGTTAGACTAGGGATGTCTTTTTCGGCTATATTCTCTATTCGTTATGTAAAGGCTTTGAAAATAAAATATGCATCATAATGAATTATTTTTTATATAAAAACGTGTTACATTCACACCAGGCTTTTTGATATATATAAACCAGTAATAATCTTACTTTTTTTTCCCCTCTCTGATAATATATCGGGTTATTTATTTATCTACCTATCAGTCATTCTGTCTGTTTTCAATGTCGGGGACTGTGGTACAGAATTTTTTCTCTTCTTCTCAAACAGACATCTTTCCTCTTTGATTATAACCTTTGCATTTCAGCTAAGACGTTCAGAAAATAGTTATCAATTATTGCCTTATAGTTATTGCACTCATGATATACCAGCGTATCCCATTCCATGTTTCCCTTCACTTTTTAGCAGGTTAGAAGAAAGACGACAAAAAACAGGAAAACACAATGAATTAAGACAAATATTAGACTCCTTTCTGGAGAATTATTAAAAGCTGTGTTCCTGAACGGTATTCAGCTAAAGGGTAGGATTCGCTGGCTCACAAGTACTGTACATCATGCGATAACTGCAGTGTTCTGTTTATTGCAGTAATTAACTAGCCGGTGGTTTCTAAAAGAAAAAATGTTTCTGACTGAAGGTATTTTTCAGTTTGTTTCTGGTATATCCAAGGTCCAGATAGAACTCTGGACCATAGGTATATCCAACATTTTGGAACGTGAGGAAATTTGAAAAGAAAATAGGATTCATTTAAATTTGAATGCTGGATAAAGATGCAGTTACCTTAGAATTTTTTGACTAACTGAAGGGTTTTCATGAAGAGTTACAATGGAGATCAGCCGAAAATGTTTTTTACTTGTTTATTTCTTACTGTTCGTTTACTTGGGGACCTTCTAGTACCTTTATAATTGTCTAATTAGCGGGTAAGATTTTTAAGCCTTACTTTCTTTAACGTAACTTTTTAATTCCGATAAAAATAAAGTTTAAATTATGCACCCATTTTGCACCCCTACTACTGACGTGTTTCTAGACAGTAGCATGAAAGAACTAAAGTCGTTAGACCTTTATAATAATAAGAGCATATTAGTCCAGCTCACAACATTGTCGAGTTCATTTGCTTGTATGGTTTTTAAATGTAATGTTCCTTCCCTCTGTTATGCAGTGATGAAATCAATCCCACTTTTACACATCCTCCTTATCTTAGGGTCTTAAGCAGGTACATCATAATGTATTTTTTTATGCATACGAAATGGCAAGTGCCATTTGATAATGCAGCTTTAGATGTTAATGATGTTGTGTTTACTTAGTAATTAAGGACAATCTTACAGAAATTTCATAACGGTACTTATCTCTGCTAAGGCTGCTTAGTCCCCATTCTCTCTGGAACTGCTGAACAGAGGATTGGATTTCAAGTTAAATGGTTACGCAACAGAGCATTCTGTCTCTGACTTTGTTCGAAGTCGGTGGATCTCTCTCTCTCTCTCTCTCTCTCTCTCTCTCTCTCTCTCTCTCTCTCTCTCTCTCTCATTAAACAATAAGCTTCCATTATCATTATTAATCATCAACTCTGAGGCTCCCTCTGAACATAATGGATATGCGTCTACTCCTGTTGGATGCTAAAGTCCTTTCTCCTAAGATTATTTTATATAATTAGCCCAGTAGTTTCTTGATCTCCATTTCTCAGATTAAAAACCTTGTGGCGCAGCTTTGCTTGTTATTCAAATTTCACTCTTCTCTCTTAATTACAAAACTTTTCTAGACGTTATACCTCCGTTTTCATTATCGCCAAATTCATATTCTGTTCAGTTTATCTCAAGTTTTGTGTTCTTGTCAAATTGGTCTTTATAACAGCTTTCCTTTTATGTGGTTGGGAACCTCACCATTGTTTAACATTTAGCTGTTTTCCCAACTGTGTTGGATTTAGAGTAAAATGACTACGAGCAGCTCCACTTTCATATTTAACTGCTGAGTCGTGGATGAACACCCTGTGCAGGAAAATCCCACAAGTCTATGCACCAGCACCAAAGGTTCATTAGCAGTACGTCAAATCCCCATCAACATTCTCACGTTTCTTGGATCTTTACACCCGAACTTTCCAAGACCTTTTTTACTCCATCTGTCCAGTATTTTCAAGTTCTTCCTCTCTTACCTCCCTCCTCCGAGCAATCCCGAATTGTACACTTTTTCACCAACCTATCGTCCTCCACTGTTTCCACATAAACGGACCATTTTAAAACACCCTGAGCCATCATTTTTCCTCAACCCTATTTAGCACTTCATTACGAATCAACATTTCTCGCCCTTTTATTTACACCCTTGCACCACATTTACCAGGGAAAAATTCCTCTTCCTCTTTCACCCACATTAAACATCCACACTTTACTTCCATAAAGGAGAATTGGCTTAATAATCCCTTCATACATCGGCTTCCGTTCACTCAAAATCTCTTAAATTATCTTATCTTCACCTATTCTGCAACTTACCACTTCTTTCACCCTATCATCATTCGGTATCTACTACCAAACATCTATAACAATCAAATATTTCCATTCTTCCTTTATTAAAAATAATGTCTATTGCTTCATCTTCCTGATTTCCATTTATCTTCAGAACCTTACTCTACCTCATGCTTGCTCACAGCTTTCTTCTCTTGCTAACACTGAAAATTTCACCGGTTGGTATCTACTATTTCTCTGCATTAGCATCAGTAAGTACCGTATTGTCTGCAAACATCAATCATTCCAGACTATATGCACATCTAATTTTCTTATCCCATACTTTTGCACCACCATCAAAGTTTCCTTCTCTGACTTCTTATATCATGATATCCATAAATAGATTAAACAACCATGTAGACATAACACACTTTATCCCTTACAAACTTAAAAAAAAAAGTCTCTCCCATTCAAAGCACGTTTTGCTTCCATCAAAGAAAATTTTAATTGCTCTCACAAGCCTATCATCTGTGCCTCCAGTCATGAATACACAGAACATAGCCTTCCTATTGTTTCTATTACAGCATAAACTTTTTAATGTCCATGAATGCCATGTAAATGCTTTCATCCTTTACTAATGAAGTACTTATGTAATTATTCATAACTAACACTTCATTCACGTCATTCACTTCATTCATTGTCTTAAACTGTATTGTTCTTGCTCTATCAGTCCTTCTGCCATCTATCTTACTCTCCCAGTCAAACTATTAATATCTTTATACTGTGGCAAAAATATTCAGCAGACCCGTTCATTTAGGAACTTTCCTCTGTCGCATAGAGACACCTTAAAAACACCCGATGAGCTTTCTGATCCTGCTGACACTACCGTAACACAGCGTTTTAGTTGTAATTCCATTATCTACTGGTGCATATTGTCTAACCTTTTAATTACCGTACTTACATCCTCAAAAGTTACCGCAACAAACATTCTCAAATTTATACCAATCCTTTCCCCTCTTGCATCATTCAGTTGCGTTTCACCCCTATCTTCCGTATTCAACAAATCTTCAAAATAATCACCCCATCGACCTTGGACTGCAGTCTCTTCAGCCCGCATCCGTCCATTTGCATCTTTTACTCTGAGATTCCCTAATTAAAGTTCTTATCTAGTTCTTCCTCCCCTTAGAACAACTTATTCTCTCTATAGTCCTTTCTCACCTTCCCCCCTAGACTTTCATTACTCGACTTCTGACCTTCCTTTCATTTTAACTCAGCCTTGCAAGATAATGTCTTCTGTCACGCAATTGAGCCTTATGTTATCTCTGTTTCTCCTTCACTAACCCTCTCATTTCCTCATATCCCCACCAGGGAATTTTTCACACTCCCCATCTTCTTCCACTTCTGCATCTTTAACCCTAACTTCTAGTTCACCCATTCTCTTCTTATATAACCTTCTCACTTCCCTGATATCAAACTCAGATGTCTCAAGTATTTTTATTATTTATAGATATATATATATATATATATATATATATATATATATATATATATATATATATATGTATATATATGTGTACAGTATATATATATACTATTAAAAAAGAAAGACAATTTTATCGAAGAAAGGAATCACGTAGAAAATTATCACAAATTCTGTTAGCAATTAGCATAACAAGGATCATGCAGTATAGTAAAGGTGTTTGCCTTTTAAAATAGTGTATTATTTATTACATTAAGGGTACCGTGATATATATATATATATATATTATATACATATATGTATATATATGTGTGTGTATAAAACATTTTGCCCAGACCCTATACTGTTTAACTCTGCAAGGATGGAAATTACAGGACTAAATAATGGGAAGTGAAAAATTAAGTATGTATAAAACAGTTTTGCCCAGACCACTGAGCTGATTTTAGCTCTCTGCTGGCCTGAAGTATTAGGATGGCTAAGAACCAATTGGTTACCTAGCAACGGGACTACAAATATTGTTGAATTGAAGTCATCATAGCGAGAAATGAATTTTTGAAGTCTCATAATTTTGAATCCCATTCAACAAGTTGGATAAAAAAATGAAGGAGAGGATGTAACAGCGTGAACTGGAACTTTTTGAGGAGATATGTATATTTCAAAGACAGGTTCACCGAACTAGTGTTTTTTGTGGACGAGGGTAGGAAGAGAAAGTAATAATGGAAACAGGTGGCTCTTTAAGTGAATGGGAAGGGTAGTGAAGGCTTTCTGTAAAATATAATATATTTTATTTATGATGCATAGAAACAGTATTTCGGTGAACATGTCTTTGAAATATGCATATCTTGTCAAAAAGTTCCAGTTCAGGCTGTTGCAACCTCTCTTTTTTATCCAACTTGTTGAATGGGATTCATAATTATGAGACTGCACTTCCCTTTATTTAATCTTATACTTTCCACCCTTGCATAAATAAACAAGTACAGGGTCTTGACAAAATGTTGTTATTGTATGTGTTTATACAGATATATATATATATATATATATATATATATATATATATATATATATATACATGTATATATACATATATATTATATATATATATATATATGAATGTATGTATATATCACGGTATAAGTAATACATTTTCCAAAGGAAAACTCCTTCGCTATGCTGCATGAGACATAATGGTAATAGTCACAAAAATCCGAAACAATTTTCTGCGAGAACATTTTCTTCGATAGTTTTTTTTTTCTTATTTTTAAAAGTTTCATTATCAAAATTTTACTTTTTGCATGTTTTCTAGAGAGAATTTCTTATTTTACTTTCCAATCGTTTTCACATACTAAAACCTTTTAGCAAAATAAAATTAAACAATTCTGCGCCGCATGAAAACATGCATTTATCTGTAGATGTTCAAAGTGAGAATGACCTAGATTTTGTGCACGGCAGTTTTGTCCAGCTTATTTTGCTTGTTTGTATTTCAGGTAGTATATTGGTCTTTTGCTAAATTGATATTCATTTGGAAAATTTTCTAGTTATCAAATATTAAAACAAAATCCATATATTTAATCTTATCATAGAAATCATAGAAAACCTGAAAAGAAGCGCATTACCTGTGGGAACTTTTGCATGGCTATATGTATAATGTGCAAGTGTGGTAAGTGTTAATAACTTCTTCATAATTATCTGAGTTGTACAAATTTTATATGTGACACCTATGTGCAATTAATGTGAACTTTTTATGGGATCTGACGCAAGTCTTGCTAATTGGTGGTGGTGGTGCTCTCGTAATTACCCGACAATTGCTGCGTGCTCGGCATTTTAAAAAAAGGTTTGGAAACGCGTGTGTGGAGGGCCATGATGTTCAGTAAAATAAAATTATTAAAGCAGTATTCAATAGTTTCATCAATGTATTCGTAGATAGCTTAACTGATTACTGTGCTTCAAGATATGACAATTCTTGAGTTATTGTGAATTACAAAAGATGTTTCAAGATGGTGGTCGCTCAAGATGTCTTATTTATCGTTTCCTAGGAACTCTGCAATGGCCGGTATATAATTAACTATTTAAGCTGCCTTCAATACGTCTTCGTGAAGGATTAGTAATATGTATGAATGTCACTTCTCCTTTCCTACGCAACGAGGAGGTGGGAGATAAAATAACTGCGATATTCGCCTTATAAACGAAACTGGAATAGCTCTAAAACAAAAATAGATATTCTCACCCAAATTGTCACTGAAATGAAGGTTATTAAAATTCTTGACGTGTAAAACTTCTCATAAGTTATCGAGTAGATCTGCTGATTATAGATGCACATAATCATACTGTGATGTCAGTGTTAGTCATATTTTTTTTTTATTTTTATAGGTTATAGCTGCGTAATGTGAATTAACTGCATGTTGTCTAACGTACGGTAAATGTAACTTTGGTGAATCTCCTTGGGCAATCTTCACCTACACTGAATCATCCGGATTCTGGATGATTATCTCCTAAGGAAATAATTATATTTACAAAATTAATCCATATTTCTAATATTTTTAAAGTATGCATCTCTCTTGTACAGAATATGCCTTTTTTTTCATTTTAGTAGATTAACGAGGTACAGTGCGATACAAAATACCGTTTGGGCCGACATAGCATTCTCATCTAAGTTATGCATTTTTGGAGAGAGAGAGAGAGAGAGAGAGAGAGAGAGAGAGAGAGAGAGAGAGAGAGAGAGAGAGAGAGAGAGAGAGAGAGAGAGAATTTGCTCCTTGTTTGGAGTTCCTACTCAGTTTTATTATTAACAGTAGTTGCATTAGCAGCGGGAAGTTGTATTTTTCATTTTTTCACTTATGCTTCTTCTTCTTCGTTTAACGTGCTTTTTCTATAACATGCTTAATGTAGTGAGCAATAATATTTCGTTAGGGAGCAAACATTTTTACAGCACTGTATGAGATATATAATGTTAATGTTCAAATGATCCTTCAACCATTTTCTAAATGAATCCTTCGTTCAACAAATGCAGTATTTTATCTTTTTGAAACATTAATTTTACATGTTTTCAGAGAGAATTACTGGGTTTACTTTGCTGCCTATTCATTTATGTTAGAAAACTTCCAGGAAAGTTGACATGCTGAAAGTAAAAAGATTCTGTGCTGCTTGCTGCACATTTACATACGTCTGTAATGTGCAGCATAAGAGTTGCACATATTTTGTGCAAGGTTTTATCCTGCAACCTATTTTACTTCTCAGTATTTGAGGTAGTATAACACGTCTTATAAAATATTGACATTTGTTTGTCAGTTTTCTCATAAAATAGTTTTTAAAAGTTTATTACTGAGCATCAAAACAAATTCAGTTTATTTAATGTGCTATCTTAGGTAAATATATTTCTGTCGTTATTGTTCATTTTTATGTATAATGTGCAGGTGTGGTAAATGTCATTAACTTCAAGTTAATATCTCGGTTGAACAAGTTTCATTTTTAAATCATCTGCGCAAGTTACCTAACTTCTTGTTGGATTTAAAATAAGTTGCTAATTTGGCTCTTTACAACTTTTAAAATTCAGGAAGCGCTCTCCCTTTTACCCAGAAAACCGTTGGTCGCCCGTCTTCATAAGAAAGGTGAGAGAGAGAGAGAGAGAGAGAGAGAGAGAGAGAGAGAGAGAGAGAGAGAGAGAGAGAGAGAGAGAGAGAGAGAGAGAGAGAGAGAGAGAGAGTTGTCAAAATACACTGGTGGAGAGGAAGACAGATAGAGACAAGAGGACTAAAAAATTCAAAATGATAAGTGTGTCTTTTTTGGTGTATGCAGAAACGTGTGTAATAATGCATTCACTTGAGAGAGAGAAACAGATACTACATAGATCTCTGTTGTCGATTGTGGTAAGTGAAAACAGCGAATAAATAAGAGCAACTCCCAGCCTTGAAATGCTGTTGTCACTGACAATGATTTTTCCATTTAGCTTCATTATATTCGAATATTTAGTTCATCATAGATTTCCTGCAATCTCTAAATTAAAATCGTTATATCAATTATCTCTTGATAATGTTAAGGTTAATGACGTATGATGACGGTAATATTTTCTTTTTGTTGGTTCTCGAGTATATTTAATTACCGTAGAACGTGGGTTTTAGTGATTCTACTTTTGTTAAGTGTGAAATTGTTGTTAAAATAGATTTATTTCCTTCAGGTGTGGAGTTCTTAAAAGACATTAAATAAAACATGAAAACTACTATATGTTAAGAGCGGATCATTTACTGTAATCGGGACAAGTTGCACACTGTTTCATTATTTATACCCGATTAATTTTACGATTTCTTGATCGCATTTATACTTATGTAGGAGAATTAAAATTTTATTCACGTGCAAAATTAATGTTAAAATGAAAAAAAAATCCTTATTACTTGAAGATTAAACAGTATTTTTGACGAACGAAGAGAGCAAAATGAAGCTGTTATTAATTCTCAAATACAGCTTATTACTGCAACGCCTCCATTTTCATATGTACTTATTTATTATTAATTGTAGACTTCGCTCCTCTGTGCTACTGTATAATTCAGACCCCGGATGTTTGATTACATAATTCAGGGTACTGCATTAATTCATGTCCCCACTTGAAGGGGGAGAAAATGATGTAACAATAATGAAATATTGTGCATATTGCATAAAGCACACAGCCTCTCTTGGTGTGAATTAATGACAAGCGGTTTTTTAAGATCAGTCGTGAGTTCTCTGTCAATAGGAACGATAAAATATTATATGTTTTTATATGTATATGCGTGTGTGTGTGTGTGTGTGTATAGTAGATAATGATTGTATGTATGTATATATGTATATATATATATATATATATATATATATATATATATATATACATATATATATATACATATATATATATATACAGTATATAGATATAGATATATAGATACATAGATAGATAGATATATAAGCATGTTAACGATAACCTAACTTGGGGATTCAAAGCATCGGCTACAGCACAGCAGCTAGGCCTTTTTTTTTTTTTTTTTTTTTTTTTTTGCTTGCAGAAACAGGTGGCATAAAATGAGAGGAACCAAATATGCAACTGGATATGCATGGTATCATAGCAGGTACTACTGCGTTTATTTTCAGGCGATAGTGCGTACGTAAAATTTGTACACCACCTCAAGCCCATTGCATAAGAAGCGAACTCACAGGCTACTATCCATTTCAGGGAACGCGAGTTATCGTTTTTCTCAAATATCTTTCGAACTAATTATTTGATCGAAATGGTACTTCGACATTGTACAAGACACTCCCGCTAATTTTTGGTAATATAGTGCATTGTCAAATGGTGTTAGTTAAGGCGTTTACCGCATGAATCAGCAGTGCTAATCTACGCAATCGAACGTCCGCTATCCCCCATAGACAAGAAAGAGGAGGCCGGGAAAGTGGGTTGAGGGAGGGATGAGGAGGGGAAGGGAGAGGGAGGGACGGGATGGGGATAAAGGACGTTCGAATGCATAGTTTGGCGATGCTTGGCAACACCTTGTAAGTCAAGAGTAAACACCTTAACTAAAACCGTTTGACAATGCATTATATTACCAAAAATTAGCGGGAATGTCTTGTTCACTGTCAAAGTACCATTTCGATCAAATAATTGGTTTGAAAGATATTCGAGAAAAACGATGACTCGCGGTCCCTGAAATGGATAGCAGTTGTGCATGTCGGTGGCCTCTACGTTTATTATTTCTAGATGATAAACATCAGCCTACTGCTTTAGTGGTCGACGATTCAAACCCCAAAAGAGGGAGGTTATTGTTAGTATATATATGCTCAGGCGATACTATCTGCTTACAATGTGAAAATATCCTGATGCCCATTTGTGCATTCTTTTCAATTTATAAATCTCCTTTGCTTTTCCCTTATCAATCATTCTGCTGCCTGTCTCCTTATTTCAGTAAACTCCGGACAGAAACCTTCCCAGATATAAACTATGAATCACTATACCATGTAGTTCTCGCACAAACCTGTGTTGCCTTTTCCCTTACATAGTCATTTCAGGTTCCTTACTATCTTGTAAATAGTCATTTCAGGTTCCTTACTATCTTGTAAATAGTCATTTCAGGTTCCTTACTATCTTGTAAATAGTCATTTCAGGTTCCTTACTATCTTGTAAATAGTCGTTTCAGGTTCCTTACTATCTTGTAAATAGTCATTTCAGGTTCCTTACTATCTTGTAATAGTCGTTTCAGGTTCCTTACTATCTTGTAAATAGTCATTTCAGGTTCCTTACTATCTTGTAAAAAGTCATTCCAAGTTCCTTACTATCTTGTAAACAGTCATTTCAACCTTCCTGTCTTGTAAATAGTCATTTCAGGTTCCTTACTATCTTGTAAATAGTTTTTCAGGTTCCTTACTATCTTGTAAATAGTCATTTCAGGTTCCTTACTATCTTGTAAATAGTTTTTCAGGTTCCTTCCCATCTTGTAAATAGTCATTTCAGGTTCCTTACTATCTTGTAAATAGTCATTCCAAGTTCCTTACTATCTTGTAAACAGTCATTTCAACCTTCCTGTCTTGTAAATAGTCATTTCAGGTTCCTTACTATCTTGGAAATAGTTTTTCAGGTTCCTTACTATCTTGCAAACAGTCATTTCAGGTTCCTTACGATCTTGTAAATATACAAAACATTTACGCAATCGACACCGCGTTACCTTCTATTCAGGTAGCCTTTCTCTGTTCGCATCCTGTATTCTAAGATTAATATTCCTGTTTACTTTCTTTTTTCCGTAAATTAATAGCTTAGAATTACCATTCTAATTATTTCTTTTAGACTACAGTTTTTCTTTTTTTTTATTCCCATTCACACTCATTGACTACAATTATCATGCCATTGTAGCGTATGCACATTGCATGATCCCCCTTGTCATGCAAAAGACGCCTCGGTCTCCTTTCCTTCAGTGGACCTCTGATGCCTCAATTAGTGTGCAAAACTCCAAGCTGGTTGGCTGATTCGGTGAGCATTCCTTGAATTTTGCATACTTCTCTTAAATGTCTTCCGCTTCCATTACTTCAACCCTAGAGCATACTCTGTCTACTTATAAAACCATTTTCACGTCTCTCATTTCAACTTATGTGTCTTATTGACATCTAAAGTCCTATTTCTAACAATAGCTCTCCTATTGGATATACCTGGTAAATATATTGTTTATATAATATATATTATATATATATATATTATATATATATATATATATATATATATATATATATATATATATATATATATATATATTCATATATATATACACACACATATGATATATACATATATTAAGCTGCAAAAGTCGTTTAATATCAATTCTGTGCTATTCAGGAATATCACCGAAGGGAAATTATAGGTGATAAATGGTTTGGTGCCCAAGTGACTCCAAACCATTTATCACTTATAATATCCCTTCGGTGATATTCCTGAAGTAGCGCGAATTGATATTAAACGGCATATGTAGCTTAATATTAGTTTTGTATATAAATCATGGTGATGTGATAAAATATATATATATATATATATATATATATATATATATATATATATATATATATATATATATATATATATATATATATACATACATATATACGAACTTTCATGAACTTGATTAAGAACATATATCTTTTCTATGCCTAAATATGATAGAACTAAATTAATCCTTATTTAATTAGAATTACTGCTCCTTGATTTGCAGCTTACAAACAGATGTGCGTATAAAACTTTTATAAGCGACAGTTACTTGTAGGTCGAGACGCTTTCAGTTTAAATCGATCACTTGAACACATTAATCCTCTGATTTCCTTCCTCCCATACTTATTATTCATTTAATTTTATATGCTCCCTTCCAAAGCAAGTCTAAAAATATATATTTGAAGTGAAATTTTTAGGCCTTTTTTGTATGTAACTTGAGAAATCAATTAATGAATTTTTGTCTATCGAGAAACTCTAATTTCAAGGGTTTGAGTGGTCAACTCGTCGGAAAAATATCTGACTCTAGAATGTTATGAAGGACAGATATAACGCTTTAGAAGATTACCTAAATCTGAATGTAGTTTAAGATAAGCCAAGCGATGTGAACGTAGGAAAATACCTTTAATTCCCTCATCTCATAGTTATAATTTATTTATGATGATTCATCGTCCAGTCTTTTATATCGTGATGTTCAGTTTTTTCATATCCCACTGTGTCCCTCTTTAAGTTTTCTGTAAAAGAAAACTATTGTGCCGGCTTTGTCTGCCCGTCCGCACTTTATTCTGTCCGCACTTTTTCTGTCCGCACTCAGATCTTAAAAACTGCTGAGGCTAGAGGGCTGCAAATTGTTATGTTGATCACTCACCCTCCAATCATTAAACATACCAAATTGCAGCCCTCTAGCCTCAGTAGTTTTTATTTTACTCTGGCAACGATATAGGATAGGCCACCACCGAGCGGTGGTTAAAGTTACATTGGCCGCGGTTCATACAGCATTATACCGAGACCACCGAAAGATAGATCTATTTTCGGTGGTCTTGATTATACGCTGTAGCGGCTGTACAGAAAACTCTATCGCGCCGAAGAAACTTCGGCGCATTTTTTACTTAAGTGTTTCCCATTGCACCGTGACAAGGTGTAGTTATGCATTAATTACTAAAAAAAATGTTCTTTTCCTTTTTAATTTTTACAAATATGCAATATGTTTAGGTTACAACAACAATAATATCTGTGATGCTGATGATAACGTAACTTTAGCAATATGAAATAAGTTTTACACAATGGATGCAATATCTCAGCTTCCTGACTACGTTTGTCCAATTTTTTTTTTTTTTTTTTACTTATTCTATGAAATGTTCTTCACTTCTCATCTAATGAGATCTGAAAGTCGGATTCCAAATACTTTTTAGTCAAGATCCACGGAACCCTAATTAAATGCGGTACTGAGTTGCTACTTACCTCACGCAGGGTTGCCTCCTTAAAATTCAAACTCAAACCGAACCCCATCAGAGCTGTTCCCAGAGAGAGCGTCAGTCATTGATCTGAAGTACTGAAACTTGTTCACGTTCTCCGGTCGGATTATATAATTGGACTATAATTTTAAAAATTTTATGTTTAACGTTTCTTAGAATTTAGCAAAGGTGATTTTTTCGGTTACCCAGACAAGGATACCATAAAAATTTATAGGCCTAAGGTACGTGTCTCACACTACAAGATGTTCTGAGAAATTGTGGAACATTTCCGAACTCGTTTTATGTTGGAATGTGTTCCTTGGTGAGGCTGGTTTCAGTAATTTACGAACCAAGAGATTATTATACTATCACTAATTATATATATATATATATATATATATATATATATATATATATATATATATATATATATATATATATATATATATATATATATATATATATATATATATATATATATATATATATATATATGGCTATCTTCCAGTTGGTCAGGAAAGCACGTGACCTCGCTTTGATACTCTGGATGTGGGTTCGAATCCTGCTACGGAAGTTAGAATTTCTTGATATTCTTCCATTTGAGCCTTAGGCTTTGTTGTAACAAGCGTATCCAAACATTGTGAAGAAATCGAGAGGATAAGAGTTCATTGTCGTTATCACTATTACATACGTATCTAGTAAAAAGTGACCAATAGATTACATATAAGTATGTCTATCGTATGTGTTTATTTTTATTAATAAATATCGGCCCTTATTAGGTCCATCAAATTTTTTTTTCCTCGAAATACATATTTTCGTTGTTAAGTGGTTTTTTGTATATATATTTTACGCAACATGTGATATATCGACCATTGATTAGCGCAGATATGATGAGGCTTAAATTGGAGTGAGAACCTGATTGGATAACTAATATTAGTCTTGTCGCAATGAATATGCCGTATTGTTTACTGAGCGAGGGAACTTGCAATGATACGCTATTGATGCTTAAACAAATATCAGCGCGTTGGGAAGCTTTCTCAAATAACACTAGATAATGGGATCCTTTTCATAAACACGCCCACTGATAGTCTGTATTCATAATTTAACTATGTTTCGAACATTTTGTTTAGGGAAAAAATATCATTCATCGAAATGTGGCCTCCACGCGCCTGATTAATTGTGATAGATTCGTGATGAAATACTTTGGGAAAAACATTCCGTTTTGAGATAAAAACTCGACACAAAAATATAAGAGTGAACTTTTACGACATATCCTTCCATTAAAGGGGTACAGTTTTCACGTGCGTTGGTTTGACTGGAAGCTCATTTTTCATAGCCTCAGTTTATAGCATGAACTTTTCATCTAGTGGAGTTGATAGAAAAGTAACTCGATTTTAGTTGGACGTATTTCATAAAAATGCCTCCCGTTTCTAGGCAGGAAGAGAGAGTTTTGTACTCCTATATATAAGGATCAAGGTCTATGCTCTAGTTAGGAAGAGAGAATTGTGTACTGTTATATCAGAGGATCAAGGTCTATGCTCTAGCTACGAAGAGAGGGTTGTGGACTCTTATATCAGAGGATCAAGGTCTGTGCTCTAGTTAGGAAGGGAGAGTTTTTTACTCCTATATAAAAGGATCAAGGTCTAAGCTCTAGTTAGGAAGAGAGAAGTGTGTACTTCTATATCAAAGGATCAAGATCTGTGCTCTAGTTAGGAAGAGAGTTGTGGATTCCTTTATAAGAGGATCAAGGTTTATGCTCTAGTTAGGTAGAGAGAGTTGTGGACTCCTATATCAGAAGATCAAAGTCTGTGCTGTAGGTAGGCAGAGTTGTGGACCCCTATATCAGAGGATCAAGGTTTATGCTCTAGGTTAAAGCATAGACCTTGATCCTCTGACAAAGTTGTCTGCAACTCTCTACCTACCTAGAGCATAGACCTTGATCCTCTGATATAGGAGTCCACAACTATCTCTACCTACCTAGAGCATAAACCTTGATCCTCTGACATAGGAGTCCACAACTCACTCTACCTACCCAGAGCACAGACCTTGATCCTCTGATACAGGAATCCCAACTCTGTCTACCTACGTAGAGTATAAACCTCGATCTTCTGATACAGTAGTCCACAACTCTCTCTACCTACCTACCTACAGCATAGCCCTTGATCCTCTGATATAGGAGTCCACAGCTATCTCTGCCTACCTAGAACATAAACCTTGATCCTCTGATAAGGGGTCCACAACTCTCTCTGCCTACCTAGAGCATAGACCTTGATCTTCTGATATAGGAGTCCACAACTCTCTCTACCTGCCTAGAGCATAAACCTCGATCCTCTGACATAGGATTCCACAACTCTCTCTGCCTACCTAGAACATAAACCTTGATCCTCTGATATAGGGGTCGACAACGCTCTCTACCTAGGTAGGTAGAGATAGTAGTGGACTTCTTTATCAGAGGATCGAGGTTTATACTCTATGTAGGTAGAGAGAGTTGTGGACTCCTATGTCAGAGGATCAAGATCTGTGCTCTAAGTAGGTAAAGAGAGTGTGGACTCCTATATCAAAAGATCAAGGTTTATTCTCTAGGTAGGTAGAGAGAGGTGTGGACTCCTATATCAGAAGATCAAGGTTAATGCTCTAGGTAGGCAGAGAGAGTTGTGGACTTCTATATCAGAGGATCAATGTCTGTGCTCTAGGTACGTAGAGAGTTGTGGACTCCTATGTCAGAGGATCAAGGTCTGTGCTCTAGGTAGGTAGAGAGAGTTGTGGACTTCTATATCAGAGGATCAAGGTCTATGCTCTAGGTAGGTAGAGAGTTGTGGACTCCTATGTCAGAGGATCAAGGTCTGTGCTCTAGGTAGGCAGAGAGAGTTGTGACTTCTATATCAGAGGATCAAGGTCTATGCTCTAGGTAGGTAGAGAGTTGTGGATTCCTATGTCAGAGGATCAAGGCCTGTGCTCTAGGTAGGTAGAGAGAGTTGTGGACTCCTATATCAGAGGATCAAGGTCTATGTAACTAGGTAGAGAGAGTTGTGGACCCCTATATCAAAGGATCAAGGTTTATGCTCTAGGTAGGTAGAGAGTTGTGGACTCCTATATCGAAGGATCAAGGTCTATGCTCTAATTAGGAAGAGAGAGTTGTGGCTTCTATATCAGAGGATCAAGGTCTATGCTCTAGGTAGGCAGAGAGAGTTGTGGACTCCTTTTATCAGAGGATCAAGTTCTATGCTCTAGTTAGGAAGAGTTGTGGACTTCTATATCAGGGTATCAAAGTCTGTGCTCTAGGTAGGTAGAGAGAGTTGTGGACTCCTATATCAGAGGATCGAGATCTATGCTCTAATTAGGAAGAGAGAGTTGTGGACTTCTATATCAGGAGATCAAGGTCTATGCTCTAGGTAGGTAGAGAGAGTTGTGGACTCCTATATTAGAGGATCAAGGTTTATGCTCTAGGTGGGAAGAGAGAGTTGTGGACTCCTATATCAGAGGATGGCAGGTAGAGTGTCCTCCTGACAATTAATTCCTCTTGTGCTGGCCTGACAACACAAGAAAGCGAAGTATCGATTTTAGGATGAACGTTACTCCCAGAAAAAGAATCATGCAACTAAATTGTGGCAGTCTGATGAAAACGGCAATAGGTCTTAATGATCACTTTAGAACATACGACTTCAATTTATAACTATATGACTTGGACATTGCTCTGAACAGTTTATGTGAGGTTACACATTCCGTAGGCCAGGGAAGAATTTTATGAAAACGAGAATCAGTCGGTTACTTTAAACACATTATCCACTTCCTTCCAAGTTACGTAAATCGCGTGCCTCCTTTCCCGTATTTATTGTCCCTTTCAGTCTTTTTATGCTCAAAACACGGGTCTTTCTTCATCTATGAAGAAAGACCTCTAGACACGTATGTACTGTAAACCATCTTCCGTGACTCTCGTGTCTTTTTTTCTTGAAAGACAAATACGAGTATGTCCTCACTTAGGGAGAGGATTATTATTATTATTATTATTATTATTATTATTATTATTATTATTATTATTATTATTATTACTGGTGTTTTTGTTGTTGTTCTTGTGGTTGCCCAAATTTAGAAGGTATTTTTATATTTATTTCCAGTGGCTGGGCGTGATTGGATTTACTTTACAAAGATAAAAAAGAATGCTGACAACATTTGCCTCAAAGGGGCTCCAGAGAGACTGGTATAGTTAGCTAATTAAATATAGTTCAGTACTAATATTTGCTCTCTCTCTCTCTCTCTCTCTCTCTCTCTCTCTCTCTCTCTCTCTCTCTCTCTCTCTCTCTCTCTCTCTTAATTATAGAGTAAAGAGTAGCCATAGAACAGGTCGTCTTATCTCTCTGACTAAAAGCGCTGTTGGTAAGAGTGAGTTTGGTATATATATATATATCTGCCTCTATCTATGTATTCTATATATATATATCTGTATATATAAAATAAGAAGTGATTGACTTTAGTCCTCAAATAAACGTAAAACCGATCTGAACTTGACAAGTGTTGGAAAACACCCAAGAACTTTGTGAATCTATAAATAATTCAGCCCATTAAAAATGCCAACCATCATCTTTGGTTGAAATTCTGTTTTTATGTATATCATTTTTATTTTTGTCATTCCAAATATCCACTTTTACGATGGTGATGATGACTATTATTATTATTATTATTATTATTATTATTATTATTATTATTATTATTATTATTATTATTATTATTATTATTATTATTATTTGTTGCTTTACACTGAGGGCTCCGGTTCTGAGTCTCTATATTTCAAATACTGGACTACTGTTCAAATACTTAAATTTTCATATCACTATTTTTAGCGTAAATTTCTGTCCTGCCTATTTCTCTAATACAGGTTGGTCGAAGCTGTTTGTACAAATATTTACTGAGGAAAGGAGTATGAACCGAATGAAGTGTTTACTTAATGTACCCTTAAGGTATTTAGTTGAAGGGACGTTCTTGAGAAGTCTTTTAAGACCTTTGCATTTGTAGGTGCCTTTTGATGTTCTTTTAGGAAACTCAAATTCAAAAGATGAAAGAGTTATTTCACTGAGGCAATGCCTCTAGGACCCTATTTTTCTCATTCCTTTTCAACATCTTCACTCCAATTTATTTAGGGTAAAGAGCTTAACATTACATTTATACATGGCAGCTTTGGCCATGGTTTTCCAGTAAAATGGACAATTTTCAATATATGACTGTGTTCTGGGTAGGCTATATGGTCTTCCAAAAGACCTAAACCTAAACAAGCATTTCCTACCCAGGTGATTTTAAGTATTTCGTCCACGGTTTTAGTCTTTCTTCTGTAAAAGAAGCCATTTGAGGTGGCTATTTGTTTGTCCGTCCGCACTTTTTCGGTCCGCCTTCAGATCTTAAAAACTACTGAGGCTAGAGGGCTGCAAACTGGTATGTTGATCATCCACCCTTTTATTTAAGGTAAAATTTAGCCATGATCGTGTGTCTGGCACTGCTATAGATGCCAACAACACAGGCCACCACCGGGCCGTGGCTGAAAGTTTCGTGGGGCTAAGAGTTTCATGGGCCGTGTCTGAGAGTTTCATACAGCATTATACAGTACGCTGTAGAGAAAACGCGATTACACCGATTCGATTCGACGCATTTTTTACTTGTTTTGGTTACCATACAATTTGCAATCATTTCCTTACGAAATTAATGAAAACTAGTGTTTATCGTATAAATCTGCGGTTTGCCGAAATTATCTCTTGATCTCAGAATCAAATGTTTACTTGTCTGATTGGGCCAGTGCTGAGACGTACCAACAATAATTAATTTTAGAGAGTCGCTCTCTAATGACGGTGTCGCATGAAAACTTCACCTGTCATCTTTAAGCATTTTCCAGCCAATTCAAGGACCCCAGTTACACAGGGTCCTTGAGCCTGCTTTGCGAGACCTTGAGACTGCTTTGCGAGACCTTG
The DNA here is from genome assembly GCF_040412425.1 of Macrobrachium rosenbergii. Classification (NCBI taxonomy): domain Eukaryota; kingdom Metazoa; phylum Arthropoda; class Malacostraca; order Decapoda; family Palaemonidae; genus Macrobrachium; species Macrobrachium rosenbergii. The sequence continues at coordinate 18,525,581 of NC_089760.1, read as the reverse complement.
AACCTGCTTTGCGAGACCTTGAGCCTGCTTTGCGAGACCTTTGCCGCCAGGTGCAAAATTTAGAGGCAGTAAGGTGAAGTGTTCACATACTGTACACAGTCTTCGGGGATAAAAATTTTACTTTAAACTACAAAATCAGCTATAGTCTTTACAAAAGCAAAACCAGGTTACTTTAATTGTTGTTACTAATATGTTATTATTTTAAAATCATAACTTTTAGGATAACTGAAATATAGCATTATAAAAGATTAGCCTGACAAAAGAATTCGGATCTGGGATGGTGGTGTGCATTTTGCATGCTTGCAATCTACTTGTCTCCGACTGAATCTGTCACCGTTTCCTGTTTCTAGAACATTCTGCACAGTTCAATACAGTATTTCACTGCTCCGGTAACTCTGTCATCGCTTCGGTACTTGTAAGGTATTAGCATTTTCTGTCCACCAACGTTTGTGTTACTCTATAACTTCACTTTAAACAGTTACATAAATGTTTAAGAATTATCTAACACGTGGAGCAGTACAACTCAGGCGTTAAGAAAGTAAATCAATTAATGATATTTAAGTTCGTAAACTGAGGTAGTTTGCAAGATACCTTTACGATAATCATCGGTCAGACATTTCAGGACACCTTGTCTACGGTCAGGTATTACGTTAGTCAATGGCAGTCATACGCTTAAGCCCCCATTCCGGTGAGTACGTGTTAGGTTAGTTTAAGATGTTTTGATCACGGTTAAATCTCATTAAGGAGTCTATAGTGACCTGACTTATTCGAGTATCCCTTCGGTTTCGTAAGACAGTTGAATTTGGTTATGATACCCCAGTTGTTTTCCTTACCATTACAAACGTGTATTTTCAGTATGACAGAACGCAAATAAAATGATACAAAAGATTTCGTTAAAGTTACCCCCAAATTTTAGAAATATTCAAAATGAAAAGAGTATTTTTATCGGTGTGTCTAACTGAAAAGTTGGGTGTTTCATATTCCACTCTGTTATTTTAAATGAAAAACATATTTTCAGAGATTTTGTGAGATGAAAAAAAAATTGGAGCATTTATTTTCATAGAGCAAGTATTCATGAGGGATTCGAAGTAAAAACAGTACTGTACATATACAAATAATTTCGTCTGTAGTGGTAGTTATTAACCATTGATGTTTACTCTCTCTCTCTCTCTCTCTCTCTCTCTCTCTCTCTCTCTCTCTCTCTCTCTCTCATTAGGAAAACATTCCTGTGCAATTTTGGCAACAGCTATACACTATAAAGTAGTAAACTATTGGTTAAAACTTTCCAGTAAATGTAGGAAACGTTCTTCTAGACTGCAGGAGATCCCTTGGCAAGTAGCTCAAGATATTAGCATTCATTTGGTCTTTTTCCCGTCTGAATGAATCCACAGTTTGACAAGTTAAATCAACGTTGAAAGTGATATTTTTAGTGAAGCTTTGGGGAGATTTGCATCCATGTACATCCCAGTTTCGTATCTTTTCCATGATATCAGTTTACTTTCACTCGTAAATGGATGTAAAAGATACCAGGCAGTTGCTTCCAGCTCCTTATACTGTGAACAAAATCCCAGTCTGTTGTTTGATCGCTCTTGAACCTCACTTGTATTAGTCACTTCACGCCCTTTATCATGATTCCAATAATGCATATGCAAAGCATACATTACCTCTAAGAAGCGATCACGTGAATGGAATCAAATAGTAAGATGTTGGGAAAGATAAGTAGGACCATAACTTTTCCGGTGAAGGGACCATTTTCTCGAGGATGTTTAGATTGCTCGGCCTTGATGGAGGTTTTCGGTCTCGGAACATTCTGTTTATGATCTTGTGTTGCTTTTGGGCTGAAGCACTTAAAATTGCTCGACATTTCATTGCTCGTTTTTATTTATCAGTCACCTTTACACTCTGTCCTGAAGTATTGAATTTGTTGTTCAATTCCAAATTTATCTCACTATTTAAGGAAAAGACAAGTAGTTTTTCCTATCAAACATGGTAGGAAATTGCGGACAATTATTTCCACAAAACTGTTATAATTCGAGTTTATTGTTTTTGTTGTTTTTAAAATGTGTTACATGCTCTTGAACCGATTTTGACGCAGATTGTCATATGAGGTTTTAGTAGCATATTGTTTTCTCATTTTTACGTAGTGTTATGAAGGGGTGTTAGTTCCGCTTTCAGCCGAGGTGGTTTTACAAATCATTTTAATTAATCAATTCCTCTTATTCCTTCCTAGGTAAGTAATGTTGTCCCTTTGTGAGGTGCTGGCAGCGCAGTGCAAAAGAAGGCAAACGGTAAGAGTCACACCGTTCAGTTTTATCAGTTGCTCGTTCTTCCTCCCTGTATTTTGCATACGCCGAATGTGTGTAGCATTACGAAACTGAATTTTCCTTTTAGAGAGGATTTTATTTGAATTATATTATATTTTATTTATGTCCTTACCAGCATTTGTCGCACAGCTGTTAGAGTGGACGGGAATCCGTTTAGGAATAATATGCTTTTCTTCGCTCTTGTAGAACTCGAAATTTATTCATTTGGCATTCGATAGATTTATGGTGATCATAAACCGAGCAATAGTTGTCGTAGTTTATTAATAACGAATTTGTGTTCTTGGTTGTCTTACAGAGAAAAGTTTGGCTGTAGCATCAGTAACTTATATAGGAACCGTTACTTTGCATTGGTGTGATGTCGCCATTAAATCATATGCACACACACACACACACACATACATATATATATATGTGTGTGTGTGCGTGTGTTTCATTTACTGTAATCCAATTGTATATTATGAGGATAAAAAGGCCCATAAAGCCACTATACACTTTGCAACCATATTTTTCGGATACTTCTTCACCAGTAAACAGGAATGCAGAATAAGTATCCTAAATATATGGTTATAACGTATATTTGGTGGTCTTTTTTTATGTATATTTATATATTTATATATATATATATATATATATATATATATATATATATATATATACAGTATATATGTATTGAACGCAGTTTCTCATATATGTATTGTATAATATATATATATATATATATATATATATATATATATATATATATATATATATATATATATATAATTATATATATACATATTTTTTCACATGTATGTTTATATGTAAATATCTACATTATATATATACTATATCATTTATATATATAATTATATTATATATATATATATATATATATATATATATATATAGATATATAAAGGATAAAATACGTTCACTTACTCCCTGGTGGGGCTCGGGAGGGTTAAAACTATTGTTAGGAGTGCAATAGTACAGCCTAGATTCCATGCACATTCAGTTACCTATCTGGTTCTTCTCCTTTTACGCCATCTGTTGCTGAATGGCCTTATTAAGTCTTCGAATTGGTACATTCCCTCCCATCTTTCAGATAGAAATGATTTGCATGACGCTGTAAACAGACTGATTAATTTAAAAAAACTTAGGAGATTGTTTGCTCCAAAACTTTTTTTTTATTGAAATTTACATTACCTTATGCGTAAACTGAAAAGTCAATGTGTTATGAAATAGTTGAAGAAATAAAAATGTGTATATGATGCGCATATAGTACATATGACTATTTGTATGTTATATAATTAAAGATAACGAAAAAGTATCATTGGATGTTTGTATTTCTTTGAGCGTTTGATGTAAAAAAAAAAAACACTGTTCATTACCTCTTCCGAGTGATAATAAAACATTAATATCTTTTCGTTTTTATACTTTTCACAGTTGTACCACTTCTCGAAAGCTTTACTGAACGATCGTGAAACGAAATGTGCTGTTACTCTACGTTAGTAATATTATTTAAGGCAAAGGCATTGAAAGTACCGTACGGTAAGAATCACTTGTAACATGCAACTTGACCTAAGCCCACTCCTCTCATGCCCTTTGGTACTTTATGAAGGCAAAGAGAATTTCAGAGTTGAAGCTGATCATGTTTAAAGTATTCTGAAAGCAGATGGAAAGGCCTCCATCTCCCAGTGGGAATAATATATAATGTAGCGCCCCGATGTGGGAGGCTGCCTCTCTTTCCAAGATTTTCAATTTTAAGTGAAATTTTATGATTTATATAACTCTCTCTCTCTCTCTCTCTCTCTCTCTCTCTCTCTCTCTCTCTCTCTACACACACGCTCATTTTCACACATGGTCACTGCAAATCCATCAGATCCCATCTTTTCTGTCTATACAGTTTGCTTCTAAGAGGAACAAATGTGGTAGCTCATGTAATGGACACTGAAAACCATCATAATTTAGAATTTCTATACATGCAATAATCAACAAATTAACTTTAATTTGTTTAAGCTTACGAGTTTATCATTGAAAACCCCATTTAAAGTTCATACAAAGATTAACAAGAGGAAGCCACCATCATAACAACCTCTTTCATTTTACACTTTGAATCATGTTCTGCTTTCAGTTATGTTACACAAAGATGTAAATGTTTTTATATATTTGTCCAGCTGTTTTTGGATACGAACTGACTTCTCAGTTGTAACATATTGACGAATAAAGTGTTTTAAGTTGCAGTTGCCTGCAGCCTAGGATTGCTTGCTCCTATTCTTGTTCAAATTAGAAGTGTCTTTATTTACCAGTCCGTGCTGTAGACCACTTGCATGTGAGAGGGGGTTGGAAATGTTCTCTTCCAGAAGCTCATAAACAATTTCTCTATTATTTCAAGTCCGTTTGAATACACACACACACACACATACATACACGCACACACGTGTGTGTGTGTGTGTTTATAGATATATATGTTGTGTATATTACAATACATATACATATATATATATATATATATATATATATATATATATATATATATATATATATATATATATATATATATATCTATATTTGGCTGTTTATGTATTATATAATTTTATTGTATAATTAAAGATAACGAAAAAGTATCTTTTGATATTTGTATTTCATTGATCTTTTATTTTAATGCAGTATTTGAGTCGGCGAGACCACAGTTTTAGGCCCAAGTTCTAAAGAATCACTGATCGTTCATTCCCTCTTCCGAGCGATAATAAAACATGAATAGCCTCTCGTTTTTCTGCTTTTGAATTTTGACATTTTCACGGTTGTACCATTTCATGAAAGCATAAGTGAATGATCATGAAATTAAACGCGATGTTCTTTTAGATTAGTATTTTTATTTACGGCAAAAGCAGGGAAAGTAGGCCACAGTACGGTGAGAATCACTTGTAACATGCAACTTGACCTAAGCCCACTCCTCTCATGCTCTTGGGTACTTTATGAAGGCAAAGAGAATGTCAGAGTTGAACCTGATCTGTTTTAAAGTATTCTGAAAGCAGATGGAAAGGACTCCATCTCTCAGTGGGAATAATATACTCGTATAATGCAGCCATAGGTGGGAGGCCGCCACTCCTTTCAAGATTCAGATGAAAGGTTATGATTTATTTCTCTCTCTCTCTCTCTCTCTCTCTCTCTCTCTCTCTCTCTCTCTCTCTCTCTCTCTCTTTTCCCATACAGAAACTCATTCTCTCTCACACACACACATGCAATGCAAATCCAACAATTCGCATCTTTTCTCACCCTACAAATAATTCACACTTTGTCTAGTTAAAAGCTTCATACACGTAATGCAAATGATTCATACTTTGTCTAATTAAAGGCTTCTTACATGCAATGCGCATTGGCAATTCCATCTCAACTAACTAGACGAATCAGTAGAATTTCGCATGAAACTCGTTTTTACGCAAATTTTTCAAATGCACAAATGTACTTTTCGACTGGCGAAGTGGACTCGACATTGGCATTATTTGTTCACTTCGATATTGTCGCACGTAATCTGGATTAACTTTTCTCTTTTTCTCTCTTTCTCTTTACAGTTTGCATTGAGTACAATGTCAGTACACTACGGAATTCACATGTATTCCAATAAAAAAAAAAAACTCGAAGGAAATAAAAATAGCATATGTTATTTTTCTGCTCGGTTATTCTCGTATAGTCGCCATAAAAGAAATATTTTCAATGTGAATTCCGATGAACATTAGCAGGCAGACAACTCGGTGGGACGTGACTGAAATATCCCCTTTATTCCAGGCACGGACACTCTTGCACTCCATCGTACAAAACAAGAGTCGACGTCTGGCGTAGCTGCTCTTAATGTCATCAAATTCCTCTTAAAACTATCGTGCAATAGTTAATTATTACATGGGCATGAGGCTGCCAACCTCATCCAAAAACTCAAGGCTTACAGATCTTCAACAAAACTTAAGAGTCTGGTATGAGTGATAAAAAGTCATAACAAGTTTAGGAGCTAAACAGAAAAAGAGAGTGAATAATGACTGATTATTTGATTGAGTATTAACAACACTATTTGCCTGACCTTTCAGTCCTTTCACCGATGAATTAATCTCAGCTTATGCAGAGACCAACGTTGCGATTATCAGTAAAGTGATTCATTGCTGCTTCAGTATTCAGTGGAACCCGATCATAAACATGATTATTTCGATAAATCTGTGATCAGCTGAAATCGGAATAATTATAAGCAGCATTTGAATTTGCATTACGAGAGGGTTTGTATTTATATTTTCTCTCTCTGATGGATTTTATTTCTTGTTGATGTTCCTTTATTTCAGAGGTTTTATTTTTCATTTGTTTTTGCATTTCCTTTCAGTAATTTTCATATTTTGTTTATTAGTAAAATTGCCATACTCTGCTCTTTCAGTGCTCCAACTTTCAGGTGTACAGTTGTCGTAATCCTTCGAGTGCCCATTTTTTTTTTCACAAGAACCAGTGATCTACTTTTCTACCTGCTTTTATGATGGTCATATACATACTTCTGCACTTTGCATATCTTACTTCTGGTACCTGGGTCAAGAAGTAACCCTCTGTGCAAGAAACTTCCACATCTTTTACATTTTTCAACATCGATTCAAATCCCTACACAATGCTCTACTCACCTTCATCTGATATACATCTCGATTAGTCTCCTGCGTTCCAGCACCTCATTCATTCTGTCTATCGAGAACTTTCTAGGTATTTCTTGTCTAACCTCAACTCTTCTGAATTATTCGAATTATGGTAATAATATTTTCAGAAGTCAACCATTACCCACTCTCTCCTTATGATATAACTTAGTCAAAGCATTTTGATCCCTTTGTCATTAAGTTGTGCTAACCATTTAACGGTGCTTTGCGTCACAACCACTGTCATTCCACCTTATTCCACATGAAGCGTGCAATGCTAAAACCCACGCTCGCCACAAGTTGGCAGTTTCCAGATTATTGTACATCTGGAATACTCTGTCCTTCTTCTTTCCGATGGTATAAAGTGAGGGTGGAATTTAGATCAGGAAGATAGTTGAAGATCCTATTGAAGCGACATAAGATTCTGACCCTTAAAACTCGTTTTCAAACTTTAAAGCTCGTTTTCTCCACTTTTTAAAAATGTGGTGAGTGTGGGTTTTAGCTTTGGATGTCATCATTTTCCCTTTATTCTCATTCAACACACTGTACTTCCATGGTGGACAGTTGGCTTAACAAATTTTCTAAACATTCAAAATTTGGTTTGCATTGCATTGCGTAAATCCTTTAAACTCCCACACCATACCTATTCAGTGACTCAATTTTTTTCATTCTGGCATGGTACACGTATTCCCAGATACGTGTATGAATCGATCGCTAACTCATTTCCACTGTTATAGTAACAGTTTCTTGTTCCGTCTTGGCCTTCACTGACCATCATATTACTCTTGCCCATAGCCATTTCACCCTTAACCTCTTAAAAATACATCAGACTCTTTTAATAGTGTCTGCAATTTTACCTCGCCGTTCCTGATCAGCGCTATCCCTGTGGGGGTTAGTGCCGTCAGTGCACTTTAGGCAGTACTAAAGGTTCTTTGCAGCGTCCCTTCGGTCCCTAGCTGCAGCCCCCTTTCATTCCTTCTATTGTACCTCCATTCATATTATCTCTCTTCCATCTTGCTATCCATCCTCTCCTAACGATTATTTCATAGTGCAACTGCGAGGTTTTCCTCCTGTTACACATTCAAACCTCTTACGCTCCTCAATTTTCTTTTCAGCGCTGAATGACATCATAGGTCGCAGCGCTTGGTCTTTGGCCTAAACTCTATATTCCATTCTTAATCAGCGCTATATTATCTGTAAATGTATGCCCATCTCATCTTTCATTCTTGACACATTTTCTTACCTGTTAACTTAGCATCTAAGTTTGCGCTTTATTTAATTTCATGAACCACTCCATTCCCAATCTGTCAGTTTATGACATGACTCTGGAGAGTCGAGTCAAAGACTAGTTCAATCCCATGGATGGGAAACAACTTCGTCCTATTGTGCCCGTCCTGCGATTTACGTACTCTGTGGTTAGTCAGGTGTAGTGGGTCACAGCCAGAGTAAGGGAAGGACATGGGTTAGCAATCTATCCATAAGTATTATTGAGAATTGGACCTGCTGAGCCACCTCTTCTGAAGAATAAAGACGTGTGTGTGTATCTGTCTCTCTATATGTGTATGTGTGTATGTGTGTACTCGCACAATCAAACAAGCATTTAGTATATCAGGAAATGGCTAATTACTCTTATGTTACTATCAAAGACGTATTACCATTTTCATCTAACTGCTGAGTTAAAGATAGAACTTCAGAATTAAAACGTTTGGTAATTTTCTCCGTATCATAAAAGTCCAAAGTTTGAAATGAGCCTTTTTAGCAAACGAAGATTCGGAAAAAAGTTCGTAGATTTAAATCTTAATGTCACTGGGACGTTTCACATTAAAGGGAGCCCTAGCGAAGAGCATAGTTTTAGTTTGCCGTCGCAATAGAGGGAAGACCGTGTGTTGGGATTTGTGATTAACTCGGAGCATTTCGAAACTGTATTCTCTAATTACTGAGTGATTATTTTTGTATGGGGATCACCGAAAAGAAATCCAATATTTCTATGAAAAACCAAAGATTAGTTTGTGGGTTAGTTGTGGAAAACGATAAGTTACAAAAATTCTTTGACAAGGAATTGGGTCAGCTAATATCTCAATATACGCCTCGGTGGATTGAAAAAAGGAAAGGAAAAAAAAAAGCCGAGCAATAGGAGGAAGAGGATTTATCACCATCAGCAGCAGTGAAGGTAAATAAGAGGACATGTCGGAGACATGTAATTTTGTAAGGATGAGAAATGGATGTTTACCTTCCCGCGTCTGTTTCTCTGTAGGATGAAACGAAAATAGCTAGAGGCCGCAGAGGAACAGCAAAAGTTACCTTATGAGATACGCTGGTAAAGGGTAAAAGTTTTCGAATTTACAAGCAGCGATATTAGGAAAAGACTTGATGACACAAAGAATCCTGAGTGGACAGAATGAAGATATACGATGCTCGTGTATTATGTGAAAAGGAGTGTGTAGAGAAGAAAACTTGTTTCCTGTGATCATTCTCCGCATATATACAGTATATATATATATATATATATATATATATATATATATATATATATATATATATATATATATATATACATATACATATATATATAGCTTAATGATAAATAATATTGCCAAGACCAGGAAGAACATTCTTTATTACAAGCTTTCGAGGTATAAAACCTCATCATCAGGCTGAAAAAACCGACAAGGATGAGAATCAAAAAATTACAATAAAATGAATTGTCATAATAAATCTTCAGCAAAAATACTAACGAAATATAAAATGAACAAGTAAATACAAACTAAAAGGGTGAGACGTAAAATAACGAAAAATTAAAAACACAAACATAAAAATATGAAAATAAAACTATAGTGAAATGTAAACAAACTACCACTCACAAAGTAAAATATTTAACGACCTAATTGAGTACCTACTATGAAATTACACGATAGCTAGTTGAATACCAGACGAGTTGTTGTTCAATTCCGGCTTCATCTTTTTAATAGTCAGCGACTCTGAAATTAAAAGGTCCAGTCTGTTTGAACAAAAAGACAGTACCCGAAAATCCAGGTCAGTGAAAGGATGGTCCTGTGCTAAACTGTGTTCTCTAATGGCAGAAAAGGGTGGTTTGGAAAGGGGAAACCTAGTTCTAATAGAAAGACCTGTGTGTTCCAAAATTCTGTGTCTGAGCCAGCGGGAACTAGATCCCACGTATCGCAGACCACACTGCGAACAAGTGAACAAGTAAACGACACAGGAATTAAGTTCCACAGGCAGAGTAGGCTTCTCTCTCAAAAGTGATCTTATTGTAAAAGGATTACAGAAAACAAACCGGAAACTGATTTGAGGAAACAATGCTTAAGTATTTCTTGTAACTTTTTCGGACCATATAGCTACTATGACCAAGGTAAGGCAATTTAATGTACTTTACATCTTTACTAGCAGTACTGTACACCGGTCTGGGACAAAACTTTTCATTTAAAAATTTCTCAGAACTTTTGTAAAATACAAAAATGGGATATGAGTTTTCAGAAAAGTAATTCTGGAGGAAAACCATATCTTGATGAAATAAATTAAAATCACAACAAACATTGTAGGATCTATTAATCAAAGTGCGTATTGAGTTCATCTTATACAACTTTGGCGAAAAACTGAGGTAATTCAATCCCAAGCCAGTAAAAGTACTTTTCCTAAAAACAGAGGTCTCAAATTTGCCACTATTTCTGTATACCTGTACATCTAAAAATGACAACTCATTATCCTGTTCCGTCTCACAAGTAAAAGAAATGTTAGGGTGACGAGAATTAAAATATTCAAAAAACAAATCAACATGTGATAATTCCTTAAACACAAGGAAAGTATCATCTTCATACCTACGGTAATACAAAGGTTTGAAAGCACTAGGGCATTCAGACATCCAAATCCTTTCACAATAACCCATGAAGCAATCGCATATACAGGTCAAGGAATTTCATAGCTACTCCATCTATTTGATTATATAATTTACCATCAAAAGTAAAAATGCCATCAGCAGTTGCTAAATGTAATAATTTTTGCAAGTCTATTTTATTAAGTCCAAACCCTGATAGATGGTTTTCATATATTATTAAGAATAATGTCAGGTTGTTTCTTTTAATGGGACATTGGTGAAAAGAGAGGTTACATCGAAACTAGCCATTATAACATCTTGGTTAAAATTGAAAGAGCATAATTCTTTAACAAATTTGGAAGAATTAGATATGTTAAATTCACCTAAAGTTAGAGGGTTTAAAACTGGAACCAAAAACTTAGACAGGTTATAACTAAAAGTACCAATTGAGGAAATAATAGGTCTTAAAGGGTTTCTATTTTATGTACCTTAGGCAGACCTTACAAATAACCAGGCTTAGACCCTGAAGCAAATAAAGAGCTATATGTAGCTTCCCCAATCTTATCTCTCAGACCTCTAAGCAACCTATTTAGTTTGTCTTCTAATTTCAAAATGTGACTCGCAATATCTACTCTCTGACAATACAAAATTTAGGATTTTAAATGTAGATATTGCGAGTCACATTTTGAAATTAGAAGACAAACTAAATAGGTTGCTTAGAGGTCTGAGAGATAAGATTGGGGAAGCTACATATAGCTCTTTATTTGCTTCAGGGTCTAAGCCTGGTTATTTGTTGGTCTGCCTAAGGTACATAAAATAGGAAACCCTTTAAGACCTATTATTTCTCAATTGGTACTTTTAGTTATAACCTGTCTAAGTTTTTGGTTCCAGTTTTAAACCCTCTAACTTTAGGTGAATTTAACATATCTAATTCTTCCAAATTTGTTAAAGAATTATGCCCTTTCAATTTTAACCAAGATGTTGTAATGGCTAGTTTTGATGTAACCTCTCTTTTCACCAATATCCCATTAAAAGAAACAACCGACATTATTCTTAATAATATATGTGAAAACCATCTATCAGGGTTTGGACTTAATAAAATAGACTTGCAAAAATTATTACATTTAGCAACTGCTGATGGCATTTTTACTTTTGATGGTAAATTATATAATCAAATAGATGGAGTAGCTATGGGAAATTCCCTTGGACCTGTATATGCGGATTGCTTCATGGGTTATTGTGAAAGGATTTGGATGTCTGAATGCCCTAGTGCTTTCAAACCTTTGTATTACCGTAGGTATGTAGATGATACTTTCCTTGTGTTTAAGGAATTATCACATGTTGATTTGTTTTTTGAATATTTTAATTCTCGTCACCCTAACATTTCTTTTACTTGTGAGACGGAACAGGATAATAAGTTGTCATTTTTAGATGTACAGGTATACAGAAATAGTGGCAAATTTGAGACCTCTGTTTTTAGGAAAAGTACTTTTACTGGCTTGGGATTGAATTACCTCAGTTTTTCGCCAAAGTTGTATAAGATGAACCCAATACGCACTTTGATTAATAGAGCCTACAATGTTCGTTGTGATTTTAATTTATTTCATCAAGATATGGTTTTCCTCCAGAATTACTTTTCTGAAAACTCATATCCCATTTTTGTATTTTACAAAGTTCTGAAAAATTTTTTAAATGAAAAGTTTTGTCCCAGACCGGTGTACAGTACTGCTAGTAAAGATGTAAAGTACATTAAATTGCCTTACCTTGGTCATAGTAGCTATATGGTCCGAAAAAGTTACAAGAAATACTTAAGCATTGTTTCCTCAAATCAGTTTCCGGTTTGTTTTCTGTAATCTTTTACAATAAGATCACTTTTGAGAGAGAAGCCTACTCTGCCTGTGGAGCTTAATTCCTGTGTCGTTTACTTGTTCACTTGTTCGCAGTGTGGTCTGCGATACGTGGGATCTAGTTCCCGCTGGCTCAGACACAGAATTTTGGAACACACAGGTCTTTCTATTAGAACTAGGTTTCCCCTTTCCAAACCACCCTTTTCTGCCATTAGAGAACACAGTTTAGCACAGGACCATCCTTTTCACTGACCTGGATTTTCGGGTACTGTCTTTTTGTTCAAACAGACTGGACCTTTTAATTTCAGAGTCGCTGACTATTAAAAAGATGAAGCCGGAATTGAACAACAACTCGTCTGGTATTCAACTAGCTATCGTGTAATTTCATAGTAGGTACTCAATTAGGTCGTTAAATATTTTACTTTGTGAGTGGTAGTTTGTTTACATTTCACTAGAGTTTTATTTTCATATTTTTATGTTTGTGTTTTTAATTTTTCGTTATTTTACGTCTCACCCTTTTAGTTTGTATTTACTTGTTCATTTTATATTTCGTTAGTATTTTTGCTGAAGATTTATTATGACAATTCATTTTATTGTAATTTTATTGATTCTCATCCTTGTCGGTTTTTCAGCCTGATGATGAGGTTTTATACCTCGAAAGCTTGTAATAAAGAATGTTCTTCCTGGTCTTGGCAATATTATTTATCATTAAGCTAAGATTTCCAAGTAGCCGCCCAATTACCGAGACATATATATATATATATATATGTGTGTGTGTGTGTGTGTGCGCGAGCGCGCAAGCATTCAGCATATTAGACAGGAATTACCTAATTAATATGAAAAACCGTTAAAACGCTAATTACTACATTCATTTAACTGCTGAATTAAGGACGAAACTCTTCCGAATGAAAACGTGTTGATAATTTTTCCATATAAAAATGCAGATTATGAAATGAGCCTTTTTTAGCGAATGAAAATCTGGAAAAAAGTTATTAGATTTAAACATAAATATATATATATATATATATATATATATATATATATATATATATATATATATATATATATATATACAGTATGTATATATATATATATATATACAGTATATATTTGAGGAGAATGACCATTGGGAAACGAGTAAGATTTTGAATGTGAGAAACAAGCTTGTAACTTTATTATCTCATGAAGACAGAGATCTAAAGAATAAAGAAGATTATAGTATTTTTCTGGGTAGAAACTTGAACTAGTAGAAAGAGTGACATTAGAAACGTGAGCGTTATAAGTAGTATGAAGTTGAATTCTGGAAAAAATAGATTGGACGGATGATTAACATAACATGGTTACTGTTGAATATAACATGGTTACTTTTGAAGGGATTAAAGAGAGGAGATGGGTAAAAGAAATTGAAACAAAACGAAAAGAAATTGAGTGATGTGTGAGTGGCGTTGACAAGGCGCTAATGAGGACGGTATTCAAAAGAAAGAATAGGCCTGAAAGGGCTAGAAGGAAGGACACGGGAATGTCTGATAAACTTGACATTACCCTAAGATTGATGCAAAGATATCAGTGTATACGAATGTGAAATTCTATAGGTAACCAATTTCTGATGGTGTGAGAGAAATAATAGTACTGAACTGGATGCATTCCTTGAATAGTATGACAGCTTTGAAGGCAGAACTCCGAAATATGCAACGCAATGATGGAAAATTGAAAGTTCCAAAGGTTCATCGATGTCACTACAGTGATCTCCGTTATAGATCAAACAAAATTTCCACTCTAACAAAAAGCGCAATAATGTGATTTTAGTGTCTTTTTATGTTCCTCGACAACGTCGGAGAGACCTTCAAAATTAGCAACTCAATATGACCGTGATGAGAAATGAAGGTTCCTAAACACCACTTATGTCATTACGCAGGAAACCCATCTCTCCAGCCTTTCCGCACCTGAAAAAAAAAGAAAATTACAATTGGATTCTGAAACACTACTGAATGATTTACGTTCAGTTTTTTAATATACCTCGAGTTTTCTTTTAGTCACATAGATCGGATTTCCAGAAGTCTAATAGTTCGATTACATGTAATATTCCAATAGTGAATAAGGGTATTAAACAGTAACAAGTCTGTGGAACTCTTAAGAGGATATTTCTTATGACTGTCCATACAAAATTGCCCTCGGTACTTCGAAGATATTCTCTTGTGTATCATAGTGTTTATCCACGCTACAGTACAACAAGTCATAAACGCATGTCGGTAACTTGTCTCACGGATGTCACAGACAGGTTGAGTAGAGGTTAATATCTTTTTGGTAGTTCTAACCAGTGCTTCACACAATTGTTCAGTATTGGTCCAGGGATCATTCTCTAATTACGGTAGTTAACTCATTTTCAACCGATTTGTGATATGCAAGAGGTAAGTTGCCGCCGCGTGTTTATGTCATGTTTTACTGTAGTGCGGACAAACCCGTAGGGTGCGTCCATTCTGCAGTAAAACACGTCATTAACAGACTTCGTAACTTTTGGCACATGCTTCACAAACAGGTTAAATGCAAGTCAGCAACTTCTTAGCCCTGACAGTGTTTCATACGATTATCCCGCATTGGCCCAAGGCTCGATCTCTATTGTCGGTCGTTGACTTGTTCTCAGTCTGTTCATGCTATGTAAAGGAAAAGTTTCCGACTTGGAATTACGGCGTTTTACCGCGGTGTGGACGCAACCTAATAGAACAATTAGTTGCATGACTCAATTTGCCATCCGTTCAGTCTTTCTGCTTCCTTGCCTCTAACCAGTGTTAGGTTATGTTCAAACGGTAGTTTTGGCTACTACCTAGTGTTGTCAGAAAACAATATATTGTTAATTTAGGGCCATTGTAGTGTACTTGCCATAGGCCAACCATTTAGTTCTACCATTCTGTGGAGTTCTACCATTCTATGGATGTCGTCCTAGTGAGTGGGTATCGGCAGCTTCCGAGACCTTTCTCCTGGAAAAAAAATATATAATTTAGAGGAACTCAGAAAATCTTCCTTCAAGCCCGAGCTTTTTCGCATGCTAGTGCTTACAACTCGCTATGCAGTGAACTCAGTGTTCTTATTTGCTGATAGCCTTATCTTTTTCTGAAGCTTGCTGGCTAAGTTTCATTATGGCCAATAATGGTAATGATGATGAAAGTCATCTGAGGTACCATTACCAATGGCATCTTTACGTGATTCATAGTAGAACATCGGTAGACATTAATCAGGAAAAGGCTCTTTTTTGGAAATTTTTCGTCGGCGCGCATGGTGTCTGTCATATTACGAAGCTTTTCTTCTCATTTTCCAACTTCCTGCTTATAACTGTGATCGTCATCTATGTAAATTCACTTCAGTATTTTTGCTGGCTAAGTCTGTTTGCTGATGAAAAAGCAACGCACACTACTCTCTTAACCATTGGCAATGGAGATTAAGCTGATAACTTCGAATTGTCTCTTTTAAGTGGTAAAATACATAGGAAAGCATATAGAGGAAACTGAATTATGAAAGGAAAGAAAATATGAAAAGTTTAAAGTAGTAAAACAGTGAGATTTAACAGTGCTAAAGGCATGCAAAATTGATTAATACTTTAGGGAGGGAAGAACGTAGTGGAAAAGATATTAGAATGAAAATGTGGCTTAAAGTCAAATACAGAAGTCAAGTAATCAAATTGTATTCCGTACTTTTATCACCTCTTTTTTCTCAGTGCAACGATGGTGTTAGTTTCCAGATATAAATTAACAACTCTAAATAATGCTTGAAAGTACCTGCCTCATAAAACTATTAAAGATATTCAAGCAAAACATTACTTTCCCCAAAAGGCAGTCTGGCACAGATTAAAATTAATGATGAGTGGATAGGATGCATAAAAGCACTTTAGCGAAAAGCACATTGCCCAGAACTCTTACTGGAAATACGCTGATCGGTGAAAATACGTCGGCGATTTGGAAATGGTAAGTAAACTGAGTGAAGAAAGAAGATGGGGCGTATCTAATGGAGATCCATTAACCGCATGGGATATTCGGAACTGAACTGATGGTAGAATCGTGATTGGAGAGAATATGGAAGGAAGGTTAAAGGTCATTGTGCCCTCTTGTTTAGGACGTTGGAATAATGGAATGAAAACACGCCGATAGGAAAGAAGGCCAGTAACTGCCTTGGTGTTGGTGCTTACTTGTAGTTGATGGATAAAGAAAGTTCTCAAATAACAGTTATCAATTTGAGATGGTTAAAAAGAAATTGTGATCCATTAGTTCAAGTGACCTGCAGTTACCTGCTTTTATTACCATAGATACTTATCACGCAATTACTAATCCTCGTGGGAGGGTAGTGCCGTCGATGCACCTCGCGTGGTGTACTGTAGGCATTACTTAGGTTCTTTGTAGCGTCCCTTCGGCCCCTGGCTGCAACCCCTGCTTTCCTTCTGCTATGCTTCTGTTCGTATCCTTTTTCTTCCATCTTACTTTCCACCTTCTCCCAACAGCAGTTGTTTGCAAAGTGCAACTGCTTTTAGGTTTTCCTCCTGTTTCACCTTTAAAAACCTCTGTACTCTTAATTTCCCTTTCAGCGCTGAGTGACCTTACAGGTCCCAGCGCTTGGCCTTTGGCTTAAATGTTATATTCCAGCATTATATTTCACAATTACTAATTTGTATTTTTAAATCTTCTTTCATTGCTTTAGTAATTATCTCGCAAAAGTTACCAAAGCGACGGAACTAACGATATAATTGATTTTTGATACCCGTATTTACGATAAATGGTTAATCAGCGAAAGTATACAGTATGAGTTCAATAGCAGCGGCTTTGCATGAACAAGCACAGGTAATGCTATTCATAGGCGGTATCTGGGTGGCTTTGTTTGAACAGTACTGTTGTGGTCTGATGGTAAATATGAGCCAGAATTGAGAGCAATAATCTAGATACATTGGAAGCATTTATTTAATGTTCGTACAATGCATTAGCTGAATAAAAAACAATTTTGTAGCTATAATAATAGTTGATAGTATTCATAACCCGTATAGGTCCCATGATTTGATAATATGCAAAAACACTATTTTCTACATTTTCCTGAGAAATGCACTCGAAAATGGTCTGACATTTATGATGGTATCTTAAGTAAGAATGCAAAATTTCAAAGCTCTTTCATTGTACGTGAGTAACCGAGGCAAATCTGTAGCTATTCTCTTAACTTTCTGTCCCTTTTAAAGGGTTCTAATCGTGCTCTGTCATTATTACTCTCATTTTGTCTTCACAATTAAAAATGCTACAATTATCGTTGTCATGGACAGGATTTTGTCTATTATATCCATTTGTATGTATTTTCAGTTCAGTAATATACTAAGACATTTTGATCAAGCTGAACCTCAGAACAACCCGTTAAATAAGCAGCACTTGTTTTCTCGCCCCAGAGCTATAGTGTCAGAGTTCAAGAAGTTTGAGAAGGGTCCTGTGGATTGATAGGACCCTCATTCATTCACGCCTTCAGTGGGGGAATTGATCGTTCCTTCTGCTTAGAATAACTTCAACATCATAGATATAGAGACGTAACTATTTGAGATCCATATATATGCATATAGATATATATATATATATATATATATATATATATATATATATTTATATATATAATATATATATATATATATATATATATATATATATATATATGTATATGTATATGTATATATATATATATATATATATATATATATATATATATATATATATATATATATATATATATATATATATACAAGGTCTAGAGAATACACGGTCTTCTCACGCGCAGGATTATTAGGGGGTAAGGAGATGGGAAGTTAAGAAACGTGACGTCACGCGGTCTACGTGCTTTCTTCTCTGCCCAAGCTCGTCTGCCCAAGCTCTGAGCAAATAGGAAAACTTTTCTCCTGTTTCCTTTTTGTCTCCTTTTAATATTAGGGATTATGATTCATTCTTCTACGAAAATAAAACTCATGTTAACCATATGCATATTCATCCAAATAATTAAAACGAAAATTTAAAAACGAAAAACTTGTATTTTTGACTCATATACAACTCACACCCTTAAATATACATATACGAGTACATATATACACAGGATTAACATTTGTTACCAACTTTTTCATTTTGTTTGCCACTCTTTTTGAGAGGCTAATGTCCCTGTTTAACCTGCGATTCCTGAAAATTGTACGGAAGCGAACAAAAAATTTAATTACATCTGAAGGTAATGGAATGCAATTGCCTATCACATCACTCAACTCGTTTATCGTACTTTTCCCTGATTATAGGTATTTTTTTCCCATGGTAACAAATAAACATCTTTTCCATCGATTTTAAATGCTCCAAAAATTCGGGTCGAGGTTTCATTAGTTTTTCATTTGTTCTACTTATAGTGCCAGTCCTTGTGCCATCTCCTTCAGTTGCTTTAGTTCCTATAAAGTCATACTCGGGAAACTTACGGGCTATAAAACCACCCACGTATTGCAAGCCTCCTTCTTCAGTGGCATCTTCTAATGTTTCTTCTTCTGCAGCTTTGTCTTTATTGTCATTCTGCAATTCCTCCATTAGCAAACAGAACAGTATTGCCGATAAGCTTAGATATTTCTGAAGAGAAGTTTCTTCAGCCGCATAAGAAGTGCTTTCTTTAGTTGTCAAGTTGGAAAATGAGGCCTCAGTCATATTATCGCCAGTACAATTTTCAACATTGTATTTTGCGCCTCATAGAAGTTAAGTATACCTTAGTTTAACAGACCACTGAGCTGATTAACAGCTCTCCTAGGGCTGGCCCGAACGATTAGACTTATTTTACGTGGCTACGAACCAACTGATTACCTAGCAACGGGCCCTACAGCTTATTGTGGAATCCGAACCACATTATGACGAGAAATGAATTTCTATCACCAGAAATAAATTCCTCTAATTCTTCATTGGCCGGTCGGAGAGTCGAACGCTGGGCCAACAGCGTGCTAGTCGAGAGCTCTACCCACCCCTCCAATGAAGAACTGCGCCTCATAGAGTGCTCTCTTTTCCCAAGAGATGGACTCTAACTCAGTGCTTAAATTCAACGAGTGATGGATGCTGATGACATGCACCCATTTGCCGTATACAACCAAAAAAGTGCTATGGTCAATATATATATATATATATATAATATATATATATATATATATATATATATATATATATATATATATATATTATATATATATATATATACACATACAATATATGTATATATATATATATATATATATATATATATATATATATATATATATATATCATGAATACATACATACATGTACATAAATACATATTTTTATTTATTTATTTATACATGAAACCTTAAGTGAATTTCTTTCTCTTTTGTAATAAATTCTCTGTTTTTGTAACATATCTTTTTATATAAGTAATTTTTCCTTTTAAATAGCATACAGAATTGCTTTTCTTGTAATTCATTCTTATGCTTTGATTGTAATAAATAATTCCTTCACCTCATTTCTTCCCTAGTGCGGGTACGATCCTTGGAGTTTATATATTCCAAATGGAGATTTCCGTTATTCCCAAAATTACTTATTTTGTATATAGATGACATACTTTGCTTTCCAGTGCAAGTCCATATATCATAGTCCTCAAAAATTTAAATTAACCTTACAAGTTTGCTTTATGGTAATTCCTTTTCAAGTATATTTTGTGGTGTTCCTAGATTTTCATACCCTAAAATCGCCAAATCAGTCCTTCAAAAGAAGGCATCGTGCTTACCCCATATAAAAAATGGGAAAAAGCACGTTAAAACGAAGAAGAAGAAGAAAATCGATGGAATAGGCCTCCATTGCTCTTGTACCATACGTTTTTACTTTACACATTCGATATAGATTTGATTTCGCTAATTTTTTATCACTGAGGGTTTCGAAAGCGAGGATTAATTACAGTATCCCTGCATATAGTAGAAGTAGCAACTAACTAAGGAAGCTTAGATTAAAAGTTCCAGCTGCTGAATCTCTTTTGTTTTGCAATGGATCGCTGCTATCAAGTGGTCGTGTGTTGACCATTGTGATTAACATACTTAGAACAGTTTAAGTACATGACTTTCCTGACCCGAGTACTTTAGAAGTACACGATTGTGGTATTATTGTACGGTAACAATAGGGATTCAAGTTCGATGATGGTGATATTACAGGTTTTGATAAATTTAAGTAACATATTTAGGTATTGTAAATTTCTTAGCTTGAAACACAGTAATCAGAAAGACATAAATTTTTCTTAAGGTTAATTTCATTTATATATATAGGTGTGTGTGTGTGTCTGTATATATATATATATATATATATATATATATATATATATATATATATATATATATATATATATATATATATATATATACGAGATCTCATATACGTAGTTAAATATTCTGTAATGTCAGTTAACAAATAAGCATTATGTGCGCTTTATTACATATTCTTCAACATGTATGAACAGCTTTTATTGTGTATTTTCATTATTTTTATTTGCAAACAAGCTGGTGCCATAGAAATACGAAAATGGAATTTTTCCACAAAATAAAGCTACGACTGTAATTCCAGACTCTTTCCCCGCATGCCATGTTCATTCCGTAGGAATAATGGTAATGTTAATTCCCTGCAGATGTAAACGGGAAAATGAGCTTCACTGGTGTTTCCATAAACACTTGCTAATGACTTCCATCCCTGTAATTGGCGCTTGAAATCCGGAGCACTGCAATGCAATGGTAGCCAATTCAACGACGCTGTTCCTCTTCGGCTAAAATCGAACTTTTCAGTGTCATATTTAACGACAGCAAATGAAAACAGTTTTCACGCGTGCAATGGCTACCTTGGTTTCAGTTCTGTGTGGGGTTATGAGGTTTTTCTGTTTATTTTCGGTCGGAGACAAACCGTGATGCTTTCGATGTAAAAAGAAAAGTTATAGTTGTATATCCTTAAAGAGAAGGGCGAGGACAAGCCAAAACATTTAACTTATAACTTTATTGTTCTGCAGCCATCATCATAAAAACGTTTCAAACATTATTTTGTTCAATTCCAAGTCCTCTAAATCATGAAATAAAATATTAAGGCGTACAAATAAACCTTTTGCAATAAAAACAAAGAAAAGTCACCAATAATTTTAAAACTTCAAAGGGAAGCTAGACAAGTCCGGCTTAAACCCAGATTTTAACTTTCTTATACATATTGATTCTGCCAAACTAAGTCCATTATCAAGGTGACTTCTAAATGGAGCTGTAACGTCTTCAAAATTTGCTTTAATGTCACAGACATGGCAGCGGATCCTTACGGCTGAATACGAAGGCCTTTGCAATGATCTTCTAGTTCTAAAACTAATCCCCTTATGATCATGGACTCTGAAATACAGTTTTAATAGAAGGGCCAACAAACGCGAGTTGGCACTGTGGACAGTAATACTTGTATGTAGTTCCCGATCCATAAGAATGTGACAATTTTTCTTATGATTGGCCAAATTCTTAATTTTGCAGTTGCATAAAATCACTAAAGGGGCAATTTGGAGAAGTATTTGTAAAAAATTTAGATTGTTTACGACTTGAAAATTAAGCAAAGTTATGTTTGAAACGTTGTCAGTGTGAATGCAGCACATAAAGTCGTAAGTTAGACGATGTTTAGGTTCGCCTTTGCCCTTATCTTATTGCTGATATTTCCTGCCACCAAGACTACTTTTGATAAACCCATACATTCGTTTCCAGAGTTGCTAGTTTAATTTATCAAATGTTTTGTTTGTCAGCAGGATTGCATGAAAAATCATGACATGATTTTGAAGAAACCTCGTACAGTAATTCACTGTGCAACCCTCTCCAGACAATGAACTTTTGGTTGATGTCGAAGCCAACTCCTCACTGATTTCCATCAAAAGCTTATTATAATGTGGCTGGGTCATTAAGTTAATCTCTTCTTGATTTTTAGCAAAATCTGTTCAACCGTTTTCTCGATATATAGCTAAAACATGGACAGACGTGTGGAAACAAAACAGATCTCACAGTGACTGGCACTAACGGAGGAATTTGGCCCCTTGTCCAACCCCTCCACCCCCCAAATGATTAATTTTTGGTGGATATCGTTGAAGGTTTGGCAATTTGCATCTTTTCAACAAATTCATGGAATTTGCACCATTATTAATTTTGTGGTATAGGGACAAATAAAATCTTTTGTTTAATACCTTAGGTTTTGTAACCAACTTAAAATAACGTATTTAATCGTAAGCATCATATATTCAGTGTTGCATGTTGATTTATTAATTGTTGAGTACTGAGTGTTTTTATTAAGTGTTTTGCGTGTGTTAATATGACGTAAATTCCAATTTGCTCTCGTACACAAAGCGGTTAAGTCATCCTATAATCAATCACCCATTGACAGGCGGCCCCCTCTCTCTCTCTCTCTCTCTCTCTCTCTCTCTCTCTCTCTCTCTCTCTCTCTCTCTCTCTCTCTCTCTCTCGTCGAAGTTTGATGATCGGTCTTTTCAAGGGGTCCTTTCACTGCCAATTAGTATCTAAGAGGACCTCAAAGACGGCGTACAGAAGAAAATCCAAGGTCATTCTTTTCCCCGATAAGAAAAAGCAAAAAGAGTTTAGGATTACTGGGAGAGTCGACTCAGGTTCTCTTGCAATCGCTCTGAGAACCAATCTCCTTAAAAGCCACTGATTATATGGTCCCTCTAGCAGCAGTAGCAATAATATCAGTAGCAATAAGGATAGACAGCTTCAGAAGTAACTGTAATCCCCAAAGTTTCCAGGATATCCTAGTTTTTGTATGGGACTGAGCAGAATTGGAGTTTCCGTACGAGTAATGTACTAGTGAACGTAGAACAGAGTTAAGATATGGGACCAGAAGTAATGATACTGTATAGTGAATAAAATGCCGATAAATAGATTGCTTTTTATGTATTTATTTATTTATTTATTTATTTATTTATTTATTTATTTATTCATTTATTTATTTACCTATTTATTTATTTATTTATTTTATTTATCTGCGTATTTATTTCGATCCCATCTGGTTTGAATTATCTGTATTGTAACATCCAGCCCTCGTGATAAATTTGGAAGATCTTGTTCATACTTAGTAAGATGATCTGAATCATGAAAAGTTGTTCAAAACAGCTTAGATTTTTTGAAGAGGTTATTCTAAAGTGAAGATAGGCGTAAAGGTCAAGTGTTTTCAGAAATCCACTTTCAGATCTGAAAGCAGCAAAGCAAACACTAATTAATATGGAGAGCGAAGAACATTGCCATACTGTACCTGAGTTGTATCCAGTGAGATAAAAGCCAAATGAAAAGGAATCCTTCCTCTTTCTCCACAACATCTTCGATGCATAGTTCGTAAATATTTCATGAGAAAGCCTCCCTAGCAAGTTACTGGAGACGTAATCTGTTTTTACTATTCCCTGTCGTGTTTGGCTGTGAAAACTGACAGAAAGAATTATTGAAAATATTTTCCTCTTATTTTCATGCTCTTTTTCATAATCTGGGCTCACATTCGTGTTTTCCTCTCGTTATATGTACTCTTGATACCGTGAATTTATTTTAGTTCCCATATTGGCTCTGTAAGTAGTTTGTTTCCAATTCTCTCGTCTTTGATTCCCCTTGAAATTTAGCATACTTTTAACCTATTTGTTACTTTTATTAACTCTACACGGTTCGATAACAACTGATGTACGTTAATCCAATAGAATAATGAGACTGTTAATGGGATTTTGCATAATATTTTATTGGGAAAATATTCGTCTCACAGGTCATGTGAAAACGTTTGAGAAAAATGTATAACCTCGTCCTGTTACGTTTTCACCTGGCGCTCAATGTAAAAAGCAGTTTTGCGAAATTATAACCTTGAATTTTTAGTTGGTGGTTAACTCCGTCTCTTTCTGTGTGTGCCTCTCCCCTTCTGTGCTTTTATTTACTTTCTTTTCAATATGCGGACAGTTTGTATTTTTTCGTAATTTTCTTTCAGCCGTTAGCAAATTGCAAACTTTCTTGATAAATACGTATACACACAGACACACACACATATATATGTATGTATGTATCTATGTATACTGTGTATATATATATATGTGTGTGTGTGTATATATATATATATATACAGTACATAAATTTATATATACTATGAAGGAGATTAAAGGGAGGAATACGATGAGATTCATATTTTGTTTTAATCTTACGTTTCGTTACAACATCGTCACATCTTAAGGGATATTCTGCTAAATAAAATATAAGTTAGTGTAAAATAAGACCTGATTATAAGATTCCAATACTTGAAAATGCTAACACAATTTAACGGTAAAATTACGACTTACAGACTTAAATTACACGCACACTTGACTAAAACTGAGACTAAAATTACAAATAATTAAAAGAAAAATTAAAATATCTAGACATATTAAGAACAAAATATAATACTAAAAGGGAACAGTTTTATATTCGGTTATATATCATAAAAGGGAGCAGTTAGATATTCATGAAACTAAAGCTGATAAAAGCTACACACGACCAACCTTTCAGCATCAAAGATAAAAACACACTAAACGTAAGCAACATCAAGAGGCACAAAGATTGACAGAGATTTCGGCTAAAAACAACGGGACAGCAGAGGAATGGTTGTTCAGAGTCGGAACTCGTAATTTGACGTTTAAGATTTCCAGAATCAGTAGTTCGTGGAGTTCGTTTGTTTGACCAATAATTTTAATATCTTCATATTTGATGAGACCTAATGGTTTTTTTCAATACAAGTAGCCAGAAGGAATTCTCTCCTATTAGTCAAATACACTTCGAACTAGTGGGCTCTGCGCGTCGACAAATATGACCAAGAACTGAATCTTAACATTTCTTTCCATATGATAAGTCACATGAACAAAAGCTTTTAGTTCAAAAGTTTTACCAAAAATGATTTATGAAATACGGACCACGAACAAAATTCAAGATAAAAACTTGGAGAGATCGTTCGAAATATAGAAAACAGAAATGGAAACTGCCGGTATCAGCAAACACCATGAAAGTGTGATCTGAATATGAAGTAGTAATAGGATTATGAATGTGAAAGCGACAAGGTTTAGTAAACAATTCATCATGGAAATTCTGAAACCGTTAGATGTGCTCCTGTATTCATAAGATAGAATTGAATATGCCCCTGGAAGCAGAGAGTATGAATGTATGTATATATATGTGTACGAGACCATAAAAAGTCACGCTTGTTTAAGTCACAGGCTTCATGAACAGCCACGCTTTGCAAACTAACTAATCATCAATCACGGCGGAGATTGGCTGAATTCGATCCTAAGTACAGGACATGAACTTGACAGGCATATGTAAATCAGAATGGTTACCAACTTTATCTCTCTTGGCGGCTGGGTTGTCAAAGTCACTGTTTATCTTTGATTTTAACCAGGCAACGGTTAGAATCCTGCTGGGGACGAAGCACTAATCAGTTATAATTCCCCCTGGGTGTAAATTATTCTCAAGGTATAGTGTACTGGATATTAAACAATATTTGTGAACATGAAAAAGCTGTACTAAAATGGGTCAGAGCCCGCTAATAAAGTTCATTGTGTGGCGGCATCCCATGTGTGAGATTTCTTACAAAACAAAAGATGTGAGGTTACTCATTCTAAAGTTGTGTATGTCCATACTCTTAGTTCATGAGTTTTCATGACCAAACCTGTTTTCTGTCAAATTTATCACCTGCAGTGTATGTATGTATGTATGTATGTATGTATGTATGTATGTATGTATGTATGTATGTATGTATGCAAATAGCCGGTTTTTGCTTTTCTTAATTCAGCTTTACCTTTTGCCGTCGTTATTCCACCACAGTCCTCCCTTTCAGTGCCTTTTTGGATCCTCCATCCAGTTGACCTTATCAGCAGATTGATGGTAATTAGTTTTTTCTAAGCTGGTGTGCTTAAATTTCGAATATTGATAATAATACGAGCATATGCTTACTGGGGCAAATGACCCTGAGATAGGCATCACCGCTTAACGAATGTATTTGAACTTAGTGCAGTATGAAATAGCGTGTCATAAATTGCGATATTATTCAGGGGAGATACGCGGCAATGAATAGTACGTACGAAATTGTTCCAAATGCAGTCGCTTAAAACACATTCGTCTTTATTATTAAGAGCATTATACTTTCTGTGCTCAAAAGTAAGTTATGTGAAGCAATCCGAGTTAACGTATTGTCCATTACCTGACAAGAATACCATTCGATTTACGAGAGCTCCTGGTCATTACATAATTCACGTCTGTGCAGTATGTAAGCGTAATGGCATGAAATTAATGATTATCAGAGGAGGATTTCGAACAGTGAAATCATCGCGACATAATTCCGAACGGAAGTTTGTAGGGGGCAACCAATCGATGCCAAATGAGGCTGTCGATAGCCGTACCACTTTCGAAAACTATTTTCATTTGCTTTCGTTAAATACGACGCTGAAAAGTCCGATTTCGGCCAAAGAGTAATAACGAAGTGGAATTGGCTGCGATTGCATTGCAGCGCTACGGATTTCAAACGCCAGTTATAGTCATTAGCAAGTGTTTATGGAAGCACCAGTATGGCTCAGTTCCCCGTTTACTGCTACAGGGGATTAAGCTCGCCATTATTCCCTCGGAATGAACTTGACATAGAGGGAAAGCGAGTCCGAGTTTTATGTTGAGGCTTTAGTTTGTTGACTCTTTTCCATATAATAATGGGTAACATGCGAATGAACATTTTAAAAATAAAAGCGTTCAAAAACTTATTCTCCGATCTGAAATAACACAAATCAAGGAAAGGCGGAGCACATAGGCTCAGATACAAACTCAAGCACACACACACCTGTATGTGTGTGTGTGTATATATATATATATATATATATATATATATATATATATATATATATATATATATATATATATATATATATATATATATATATACACATACACGAACGACTGTACGTATGGTACATAGGCACCCAGTTCTTTTCCACACACATATATATACATATATATATGTATATATACATGTGTGTGTGTGTATACACACACATATATATATCTGCCTTACATCAAGATCGAACCCGGGACTTGGTAGGTGGTTCCCTTGCCTTCATTCGAATCCTGGTTCGATCCCAATGTGAGATATGAATATATTTCTATTACACGCGTGACTGAGTGCTAATTTCCATACTCAGTGGTTCATTTTGAACATCAAGGCGTCCCCCTGACAGAAGGTGGATTTTGAGGAAAATTAACACAAGAGTGTCTGCTACATTCATACTTAATCTGCTGAATCTTTGCTGAACCCGTGTGCAGGAAATGTACACATCTTTAACCACTTCTCACAAAATAAAGTCTATCCTTTCACCGCATTTACCTAGCTTTTCAAGGTCTGCCTCTCTTCCTCCTTACTTATGCTTCATATTTGTGATGGAAAGAATGTCGAAACCATCTGCAAATACAGGTCCGCCATTCGTTTTAATCCGAGTAACGACGAAGTCTACGGAACCCCGTATTATTGACTCCTATGTGTATAATTGGTTATGTACATAATTAAGGAATTACAGTAAAAGTAGTTGTCTGGCATTTGTCCCACGGCATCTTAGATCTGAGCGCACGGCAACTTAGAGAGAGTTATTTGGATGAGGGATCTAACCATTGCTTCGTTACTTGTAGTCAAAGGAGTTTTTTTTTTCAGTTGAGACTTATTTACCTAGATGGATGATCAGGGGCCCCTCCTCCATTATGGAGCTCTTAAGATGTTTAGGAATCAGCTAAAGGGTCTTCTTCATCCTGAGGGCAAAGGATTGATTCAAGGAATGCTCAAAAGACGGCCCCCTTTTGATCCCGTTTAGCATCAGGTACGCGGACTTTCTTAGTAGAACTCTTACTCCTCTTGAATGTCTGTGTGTCTAGAGGTTTTCATTAGTAATTAGAATGAATCTTCATTTGAATGACCTTCGCTTTTTTTTTTCACTGTCGTGATTGTGAATGTCAGTTTTACATGTTATTCTTTAGCTTGTCAGCCATTGAATGGTTAAGCCTCGTTGTAAACCATAGTTTTGGGTAGCTTATATTTTCAGCTTTTATGCTGTCTCGAACAGATTCACAAAATTTTAAACTTATTTGGAAATCTCAAGTAGACATAAAAATTTAGAGTATTTTCGGCAATGTTTGTGTTCACGCAGAAACATTATATATATATATATATATATATATATATATATATATATATATATATATATATATATATATATATATATATATATATATATATATATATATATATATATATATATCTATATATATATGTATATACATATATATATATATATATATATATATATATATATATATATATATATATATATATATATATATATATATATATATATATATATATATATATATACACACACACAGTGGTTATTATGCGTCATTAAAAATGGCCAGTAAAGAAGCTGTAACATTTCCATTCACAGAATGAATTACGCCTACATACATCAGCTCTATGCAAAACCTTTGGGCTCATCAGTTTGACAATGAGCAGATGATTTATGAAATTCAGACCACACCAAAATAAAGTGGGAGAGCCTTTATGGTGTATTCCAAATTCCGATTAATAACACAACAGGTGACCCCACTTATTCCAGGAACCTCGAGAGGACGTTTGGAAAACAGAAAACGGAAATAGAAACTGCCTTTGATTATGGATACGCCGAGAATGCGGTGAATATGAAATAATGATATGATTATGAATGCGAGGGGACAGGGCAACGTCAGCAGATCAGTATGTGGGAAGTTTCATGTGCATCTGCTTGTGAATTGGGATGTTTAAAAGGTAATTAGAATTAGAAATAAGCAAAATTCAGTTGCCATAAATGCATTCATTCCCCCAGACGACATTAAAATGGCAAAGTATAGGGAAAGAGAATAAAGTCATGCACATTATTATTATTATTATTATTATTATTATTATTATTATTATTATTATTATTATTATTATTATTATTATTATTATTATTAAACATATGCCATCTAGCAATAAGCTATAATTAGTATGATTGCATGTTATTAGAACGCTTAAAACGTATTTTTAAATTTTGTCCCGTGAAATGGAATGGTACTTCATTAAAGTTCTAAGTGTTCTATATTGAAACAAAATACTAATATGTAAAGTGCTCCGAGCTAAAATGCATTCAGTATTTTACTTGTTCAGAAACAATTTTTAAAATCTGTTTTGATCGTCAGTTGACTCAACGTGTCATCGAAGTTAATTTATTCCTTCGCATGGCTAAAGAAAAGAAATATAATATTTAACAAAGGTAAAGACTGAAATAAAGCTTTCTCGAAACTGACGCATATATATATAAGATGAAAATTTGGTGTCCTTCGCATTTGAATAAAAATCACTTATTGTGGGACTCGCACATGAAAATATATTAGACTACCATGTCTCCTTTACTAAATTGTGCATTTTCAAATCCAAATAAGCAGGAATTAAATGGCAGCAATAAAGTTCTTTATCAAAGAAGTACTTTTCGTATCCATTCTCACAGAGTTTCTTTAATTAGAGTTTTATTTAGGCCTGAAAGTTATTTTTTTTTTTTTACTTTTTATACTTCATCAGTTAAATGATGTCAGTAATTTCAGCGCTTTTTTTTTCTTGCACTGGTTGGGATTCCGTTCTTAGCTTGAATCTTGAAGACATGTAAGTGGTGAATTTAGTGTCATGATTTGGTAGCTAAAATGACGACATTTCGGAATCAGACAATAAGTCCGGTAAATTTGGCTACTTGTAGTTTTTGAAAATGCATAACTATTTAAAGTTACAATATTAAACTTTAGGTATACAAAAATCTAGTATTGCAATCATCATCAGCTTTCAGGTCTTTTCATTTTTATTTCATGGTATTGGAAGGTGATACTGTTGTGTCTTACCTTTCATCGAGCGGTGTCGCTCAGCGGTCTTTAGGTAAGGTTTCCCTCAAGAAATGATAATATATAAATAGATCTTATTTTCACAAGTGGTCTTCCATTATTGCTTAGTCCTTTTTTGAACATTTTAAGCTTCTTTTGTTCATCTTCGAAGCTTTCAGTGTTAACCTGAGTGCTATTTCATACTATGCAGGTCAAAACTTCCATGATTTTTCACAGAGAAATTCCGTGATATCTCCCACCTTTAACTTGTGCACACTCCATTAAAACAATCCTTGTATCAATCGTATTTTGAAACTGTTCCGTCATTGGGTGAAAAAAAGCATCCCTTACTTCTCATTTTTTGTATAATTAATTATTTCTTTGGGTATCTTTTCCTTCAATTTTTTCTTGTCAAATTCGAAACTTTCGTAAGAGCAGCAATTAAAATATTTTTTTTTATTATTTGCTCAGGTCATCTTTAAACATAAAGACTGTCTGCATATGATACCTGGGGCATTGCTGTCAGTCGAGTTTATTAAACCAATGAACATTTACTTACAAAACACTGTTGCTCTTTAAAAAAAAAAAAAAAAAAAAAAAAAAAAGGCAGTGGTTTATACTGCTTTAAAGTAGTTTCGTAGCTCTAATTAATTTTTGAACATCGATGAGAAAAATGTTGCCGCGACAGCCAGATTTATTTTTAGTGATAGAGAAGTGTAACAACACGAATGCATTTTTACTTTGCTTATGTAAAATTTGCTTTAAATAGAATCCTCAACACCAAGAAATAATTAAATTGGTACATTTCTGCGACGAAAATCACAGATTTGAAGTAGTGAAAAAATTCAGTCATTTTATTTTATCACGAACTGCAGTGCCTACGGGAAAATGCCTCAAAACTAGGTATATTATTACACAAATAAATTAATTGGTCTTTTTTAACTTGTGAAGGTTAATTTGAAGTTGGAGGTGGTCATACAGTCAACAATTTTTTTTAAAGATTCGTTAAAACAGTGATAAACAAATAATGACTAAAGCGTCAGTCTTTTCCTCTTGGCATATACTTTCAAGGTTTCCTAAGGGACAACCCAGACATAGAAACACGAGCTGAAGAAACTAAGATTCCCATGTTTTGCAAAATTGATCGGAACATTTGAGTCTCTACCTAAGACAGCCGAGTCATTTTGGATGCTACTGGTCGTTGCTTTATGACGGTGGTTGCCATGAAATCCCTCCCTTCTTAGGACTGAGTACACCCAATGGACTTCCTTTCTTTTTTGTCATTTTGTTGTTTTTCTACCTTCCAAGTTCAAGGGGCCAACATTCATTTACTAGTATATCTGTATTGCCGGATGAATTGTAAACACAGCGGTCATAAAGTTTAAAGGGATAAAATTATTAGCAGTTGATTTCAATACACATGCCCAAAATCCTTTGCTGCCCCAAATGTTATGACGCGTCTCTTGGTCTCAAACTGTCCTTCGTTATCAGTGATGACCTAAGGCTAAGGACAAGGATGGCGTGATTGAGATGTTACTGATAAGCAAGCAACCCTGCTCTGTAATTCTGTTGATATCCTGACTGTCATAACTGATATGAAAGCTTATCCATATTTTTAATATTTTACTGGATCTATTTTCAAAGAAGTATTTCCACTAGCGTTGAATTAAGCATGCCTGCTTTAGTATCGTTGCTCATATTATGAACTAAGTAAATTAAACACTTTTACATTGTTAGTTCATTTTTTCCTAAGAAAAACCAGTCGAAATTCGCACCACAACTTCCTTTGTGTATATAGTTCATTTTCATTACAGATAAACAGGCCAGTTTCAACATAAAACTACATAATTGCCTCCAAGTGGACCATGACCATTTTTCTGAAAGTCGCCATCACATCGAGTTTAGAGATTTATCTAGAAACAGAAATGGTAATGATGATGAAATAAAATTAATCTGCGAAGCGTAACTGTCTTATCTTCGGTAGTGTTAGTAGAAGTCTCGAGTTTCATATCGGTTACCTGTGTTTTTACCTACCTTGACAGCAAGTAGTCGACAGAGAACTATTAACCACCTCAAAGAACAAAGTCGAGCTACTTCATAGGATCTTGAGGACAAAGCATTCTTTGATTGACCCTCGTCTTTTTAATATGTATCATGAAAACCCTCCAGTAGCCATTGACGATTTTCTTTCAAAGGATATTAAAAAATCGTAGAGAACCTTTTCCGGTGAAAATGAAAAAATACGTTTGGGATTTTTATTTTTTACAGACTCAGGGGATTTCCTTAAAAACTGTATAGTTCTTTGTTTTTTATTAAACAGAGGTGTTTTATCGTTCAAAATGATCTCTTTAAGTTGTTGAAAGGGAAGAATTTAAGCCTAGATGCAAGTACCTTAAATCTAGATACTTGCCTCTTTACAGTAAGTATGTTTTATTGCATTAATTAGATCCTTGTAATCCACTAAATCTAGAGTAAATATACCAAGACAACCTTGAAATACATATGAATCCAGAGTTATTTAAACTTGATTTTATTTGCCTTGATTGACGTTAGGAACCTTGTTTGTTGTTTAACTTATCCTCTTATTTAATCGTCCTTTTTGTCGATATCTGACCTGACTTCTCTTATTCTGGCTCTGCTTTTTCTCGTATCCATGGTCACTCTGTTCACTGAAAGCTTGCTCGGTAAATTATTGCATTTTTGGCTTTTCCACTTTTTCTTGAGTCTATAGCTGTCTAGGTATCTCTTTATGCTCAGAGAGCTTCTCTGTGTCCCATATGTTGTTAGTTTCATAACTTTTCATTATTTACTTTATTGTCGAAAAATACACGGAATTTTATGTGAAAATGTGCGAGGTAAAATATGTAAACTTTGGTTTAGTGCTGCCGATTCTTTTATAGTGTAATATACATTTCTGTTTCAGCGTTATCTCTATTTTCATTGCCCTGTTTTGTTTTACTATGTAAATTACTAAAAGTTTCTTTTGTTATCGTATGTGCGAAAATGCCCACTTAATCTTGGAGAATAAGGCAATGTAATTTTGTTTAAATTTATTGAAAAGAAAAGCATTTCATATGATCTTAGTGGTTTAGAATTATTCAGGAAGTCTAACTTATTGAATTTAAACTTTTAAAATGCAAAAAAAGTTCTCTCTCTCTCTCTCTCTCTCTCTCTCTCTCTCTCTCTCTCTCTCTCTCTCTCTCTCTCTCTCTCTCTCTCTCTCTCAACAATGAAGGCGATCTCGAAACTCTTGAGCTAGGCACTATCTGCTGTACAGTCTGCGCACTTGAGTTTCATTCCTACATTTAATAGGAAAGCAGAGGAAATTCCATCAAACAAAAGTTGATGTCGATTGTACTGGACGTCACATTGAATGTTCTTTCCTGATGTCATATCGGCTTTAAAGTCTCGACACTAGTTTGTTTGGCTTCGCCGAATCCTATTGGCGTCAATGATGTTCATTTGGGAATCATCGATAGAAAAAGATCTAAAGCCTCTCTCTAAAAGGTTTCCGTTCCCTGAGTAAGAATGACGTCAAACCTCTACCTATTGCTCGTTAACGGGAGAGGTAGCATAAGGCGTCATGACATTTTCAGTGCATTTCAGTATTTTCAATGGATGTAAATTATTGTCTTGTTTTTAGGCATGTTCAGCTCGTAATTACGTGCTATGTATATGTGTATATATATATATATATATATATATATATATATATATATATATATATATATATATATATATATATATATATATATATATATATATATGTATATATATATATATATAAATTTATATATATATATTATATATAGGCTATATACAGTACACACATATATATATATATATATATATATATATATATATATATTTCTTATTCCTTTTTCCTTTAGAAGAAGGTAGTGCTAGAGATATACAGTCTTTCGGTTTCTCACCAAGTCTTTAGGGTTAAGGTTACTAGCCCCAAGCCCTTACTCGTGACCACATAAGACGTTAGTACTTATTTACAGCTTGGTGAACTTAAGTGGTTTAGGACGAAAGTGATCCTCGGGCCTAACAAACGTCACAGTACCCACTTTGACTGGTTGCACCGTGCACAAGGTGGGTGGTGGACAGTGGGGTAGCTGCACGCCTGATATATATATATATATATATATATATATATATATATATATATATATATATATATATATATATATATATATAGATATATATATATATATACATATATATATATATATATATATATATATACATATATATAGATAGATAGCAATGGATGCTTGTGTCTTGTGTAGATAAGAGGTGCAGAGATAGGGTAGGGGTAGCACTTCTATTGCCATAAAAATTTTGATGACAGATTAAAGCGTGCAAGTGTGATAGTTCAAGGATTATATGGGTACATGGGTAAGACTGAGTTTAGTTGAGTAGAAGTCGTAATAGTGGGTGTAAATGGTTCAGAATGAAAAAACTGTGAGTGAGGGAGAACATTTTTGCGCATCAGAATTTGTGCCTGGATGATGGTGCAAACAAATTTATTCAGAGTGTGATTTGAAAAGAGAGTAAGTTCAGGAAAAAAGTTTATTGCGTAATGTTTTGTACAGAGAACGTGGAATAGTAAGTTTATGTATGTGACGGTGAGAAGTGGAGTGCAAATTGTACAGTACGGGTTGGGGATAATGAAGAGGAACTGCAGAAGCAGGTGGAAGAGTTTGAGAAGGTTTGCAGTGGGAGAAAGATGAGAGTAAATCTGAGTATGAGTAAAGTTATGAGGAGAAATGGAAACCAGGAGCAAAGTATGTTAATAAGGATAATAAAGAGGTATTTGGGAATAGATACAGCAGATAATGGTAGGATGAGAGGAGAATTAAGTCGCAGAATAAATGGAGCAAACAGTCAAAAGGGTGCACATTATGTATTGCAAAGACTTGCGGGGTCTGTGGACGTCAAGGTGAGAATATTTGAAGGAACTATAGCCTACTCTTCTATATGGGAGTGAAGCATGGATGTTAGGTGCGATTGAGAGAACCGGGTTGAAGCTGTTGACATGAAGTGTTTGCAAAGTATATGTCGCATAAAAAAATAAAAAGACTTGAAATGGTGAGAAATATGGAGATGCTTGGAAGTGGCCTGGCCATGAGAAAAGAATGGAATGCATTAATTTGGTGGAAAGAGTATCATTATGAAGCACTAGAGGGGGAGGAGAGGAGGACCTAGAAAGTGCCCGGTAGGTGTGTGGAAGAGGTTTTGGAATGGAAGGGCCCTTAATATCTAAAAATCAGGAGTGTTTGCAAGATAGATATGAATAATGCAGTATGTGTTTTGGGAGTTCGACGCAGTGCTGATGATTATTTTTTTGTAAGTTTATGAAGCGGGTAATATCGGGGACGAGGCTCATCCATAATTGAGTAGTTAATATCTGAATGAGGCAATGACCTGTGTGTTTATTTTTCTCTAAAGCAATTGTTTGTTAGAGGAAATGGTGTAATGATCAGTGTAAGCATACATATTGATTATATATATATATATATATATATATATATATATATATATATATATATATATATATATATATATATATATATATATATACGTATATATTACTAACATGACCTCATTCAAACTGGATGGTATCTAGTGGGGATATTTATTCAAAAAAGATACAAGCTTTCTAGGGCAATCAGTCCTCATTGTCAAGTATCTGTAAAATGAGTGGACACGTAGTCCAACTGTATTGATATGAGCGTGCTGGCTTCTTTAATGGAGATATTTATTAAAAAAAAAAGTTACAGGCTTTCTAGACAAAGACTCCTCATTGTCAAGTATCCGTACAATGACCAGACACGTAGTCCAGCTGTATTTAATCCTTTAATCCTTTAATTACCCTGCTCCTGTGTGACCCCGCCCTCCTGACCTTGGCCTTTCTTTGCCCGCATCTTCTTCCAGCTGTGCATGTTCCAAGCGGCCTCTTTTGTTTTTTTGTTTCATTTCTATTTTGGAGTATACAATTTTTCTTGATATGCTGTCTTCAAAGCCATTTCCAGTATTCCCTGCCATTGTGATTACAGATGTGCATGTTCCAATGACAGGCCTCTTTTGTTTTTGTTTTTCTGTTTTGGAGTATACAATTGTATTCTCCAAAATAGAAGAGAAACAATAAAACAAAAGAGGCCGCTTGGAATATGCACAGCTGGAAGAAGACGCGGGCAGAGAAAAGCCAAGGTCAGGAGGGCGGGGTCACACAGGAGGAGCAGGGTAATTAAAGGATTAAAGAAGCCAGCGTACTCACATAAATACAGCTGGACTGCGTGTCCGGTCATTGTACGGATACTTGACAATGAGGACTGTTTGTCTAGAAAGCCTGTAACTTTTTTGAATAAATATCTCCACTAGATACCACCCAGTTTGCATGAGGTCCTGTTAGTAATTGTACTAATGCACAGAACAATTATGTATGTGATAAAGTTATATTATATATATATATATATATATATATATATATATATATATATATATATATATATATATATATATATATATATATATATATATATATATACATACAGTATATATACACATACATACATCTATACATGCATAAATACATACGTACTTACGTACATAGCATTGTGGTCCTTTGGAAAAAAAAAACTAGTTGTTACAATTATTATCCTTCAACAAGTAAATAAAAGATGAAAGTGGTCTCTGCTATAAGTTTTCATAACTTAAAGCTGTTCTAAATATTAAACAGGGTACATGCATTGCACGCATACACATATGTTTGCGTGCTAAAGTAGTACCAATCTAAGGTGAGGGTTTTGTGGGGACGAGAGACATTTACGTGCGTTGCCAAACTTCCATTCTAAGAAAAAATTTCATGGAATATAGGTCGTTGTTATATAACAAAACTGAGTGGAATTACTCTGAAATATTTACTAAACATGATTTTTATGTATGAAGTTGTTATTGATCAATATTTTAAACAGTTTTTCAATATCATATTTACGAAACGTGGCATACATGTTGCCACATCTACAATCTCGATTCTCAGGTCAAGTATTGACATCTGTATCTGTCAGTTAAGAAACAATAACCCTTCGTTAATCTCTTAAGAATGGTCAAATCTTATAAGCTGGGTCCTTTATGGTGAAGGTGAGAATTAGCGGATGCAAACATAGTTGAAGGTCAAACACGTGTGTGTGTGTGTGTGTGTGTGTGTGTGTGTGTGTGTGTGTATGTGATTAAATGGTTAAAAGATGTTTGTTGACTGAACTTTTCTGTAAATAGAGAAATTTTAGTATGAAAATGTTTTTTCCATCTTTGACGTTATTTTTTCTTGTGTATATTGTTCCAAGACAACAGTCAACTGAATATGGAGAAAAATATTCGGGGATAAGATGAAAAATAAATCAAATACCGTGGTTAGGATTGAAACTGATCTGGCATTGCCAAACATCGATCTGGCATTGCCAAACATCAATCTATTAACATTTTTAATGAGGTAAAGGGAGTAGTTTAGTAACTGAAAGTAATAAATTTGCTCCAAGAATGATTGAATCGTGACTTTTTGTACACAGAGCCCGATGACAATTGTGTTAAACCAGTCATTAACATTAACCTTATAAAGTGAAGAAATGTGGCTTTCGTATGCACTTCTCTGACCTCGTGTCTCGGGCCAGGCGCACGGGTATATAATGAGCTACAGTTGTCATTATAGGACAATACAGCCTTTTGCAGTCGTCATGGATGGTCAGAGTTTCTCACTGGGAGTCATTCAAGGACAAGCAAGGAAAATTATTCATAATGTGTCAAGGTACTTCACAATGGAGAAACAAAACAGAGGACCCATTACTAATGTTATGAATGCAACTCTTCGTACAGCTGAGGCAACAAACGTCAGTAAAGCTACTGTTGAACGAATATGTAAAGAAGCACGAGAGTCGCAAGAATTATTTGTAACCCAGTTTACGAGATAAAGAAGAGGAAAAGATCAAAACCTGTGACTGGTTTGGATGACTTCGACAAATGTTTGCTTCGTCGGATAATTCTCCAATTTTACGAGAGGAAAGAAATTCCAACCATTAACAAAGTGTTGTCTGAAATGAGGAAAGAACAGGATTCAAAGGTGGTAGAGAATCTTTAAGAAAAATAGTGAAAGAAATTGGTTTCCAGTACGCAAAACTCGATGGTAGAAAATTTTTGATGGAA
The DNA here is from genome assembly GCF_040412425.1 of Macrobrachium rosenbergii. Classification (NCBI taxonomy): domain Eukaryota; kingdom Metazoa; phylum Arthropoda; class Malacostraca; order Decapoda; family Palaemonidae; genus Macrobrachium; species Macrobrachium rosenbergii. Next base: position 18,486,793 of record NC_089760.1, on the reverse strand, counting down.
CGATATGACGTGCAGTGCTTGCGAACAAGATTCCTAGAAAAAATGCAAAACGTCAAAGAGAACCGAAGAAATGTAATTTATCTAGATGAGACTTGGGTTAACCAGAATTATACTGTGGGGAAATGCTGGAAAGATAATAAATCAGAGAATGCTTCTGGAATTAAAGTGCCGTCAGGAAAAGGTGGCCGACTTATAATTCTACATGCAGGCTCTGCATGTGGTTTCATTCCAAACGCTGAGCTTACATTCACTGCAAAAAATGATGGTGATTATCACCGTCAAATGAACCACGAAGTATTTGAAGAATGGTTTCGTTGCCAGTTGCTCTGAACATACCTCCAGCTTCAGTTATTGTGATGGATAATGCTCCATATCATTCAAGGAAAGTAGAAAAAGTACCAACGATGTCAAGCAAAAAGGCAGTCATTACAGAGTGGCTCATCTCTAAAGGTGCGAAACCAACAGAGAAAATGTTGAAAAGTCAACTTTTAGAGATGGTAAAGGAGTACTCTGTTAAAATAAAAACCACGTATGTCGTAGATAAAATTGCAGCAGAAAATGGGCATGAAATTATTCGGCTTCCTCCCTACCATTGCCAATACAACCCGATAGAACTAATTTGGGGCCAAGTGAAAAGTTTCATAGTTGAAACGAAACAATTTTAAGATGACAAATCTATCGGAACTTACTAAAGAAGCTCTGGATACTGTGACACCTGAAAATTGGGAGAAGGCCGTAAGACACGCCGAGCAATTGCAAGTGGAAGATGCAGCAAAAGATATTTTGATAGACAAATATATTGACTCATTTATTATAAGTCTTGACTCTTCAGATGAGGAGTCTTCCGATGAGGAGTCCTCTTAAAATCTCTCGTCTTTATACGCTGTTCTGTATTGTTCTCATTGTAAACCATTGTACATGTATATGATCACAAACTGAAATAAAGTGAATCATTATCATTCTTATTTATTAGATATACTGTATTTATTACTTGAATGCTTCTGAAAATAAAGAAATGTTTAATGTATGAAATTTACCATATCCGTGATTTCCTTTAGTTTTGTCTCTTTTGTAGATTGTTGATAAATAAGTTAAGAATAAAAAGAACTGTTTCATAACTCTGAATTTTTAATACCAATACACACCATATGATAAATATTTATCTGAATAAAGGAAAATAAACTTATACCAGCGAACCCTTCTAAGACAATTGGAGTGGGCATTCCCCTCACCTGAGTCTGAAAGGAGGATAATCTGTACTGGACATAGGTTTTGACCTTAGGGTAATGTTTCCTTTGGGGATTAGTAAGGAATACAGAGCTTTGACTTTGGCCACCTCTACAAAGAACTTAAAGATATGGCAACGTGTGTTTTCGGTTTTAGACACGCCTAAACCCTCACCTTAGATTGGTACTACTATAGGTATATTTGCCTTGGCAATGGCATCAGTAAACAGAACCCCGTCTCACAATAACCATATCTCAAGCATCTTAAATCTGGCTCCAAGGAGTTAGTGGAGCTGTTTATGCGAGGAATGTGGGAGAGCTTCCTTTTGTACGATCCTCTAATATATTAGAGTTCATTCTTTTTTATATTTTCATTTTAATAATTCGAGTTGTTTTCATTCTTCTTCTTCGAAATGCGTAAATATCCGTTTAATTTATCCCGACAAGACCAGTAATGAAGTTTCTCTATAATAAATTGCTTTTGATGTAAAAAGCGAGAAGCAGAGCAAACCTAACAATAAATAAGCAAGGCCACATCAACAAACAGAAGAGCAGATGCCTACAAAGCACAAATATGAAAGGAAAACTGAGGTAATACTGCAAGGCAGTATAAAGTCGCGTACGAGTTTCTCTTGAATTTAAACCCGGCATCATTTTGATGACTTTTTGGCAGTGACGTAAAGGCTGACACTTGTAAGTTTAAGAGTGGATACAGTTCTACTGGGAAGCGCCATGCATCTGTTTTATTCTTTCCGATCTCTCACCTGCTATTTTTGCATGTTTTATCTCAATAATTCCGATGAAATTTATATCAACGACTCATAATCGCCGTGAACTTTGTTCTAGTCATCATACCATGCGAATGGGATGCTGAACTTCTGAAAAGGTAACTGACGATTTTGTTTATAACAATTAGCATACACTTCCCCGTAATTACGACAGATTTCTGTAATATCCATTTTTAATATGTATTTAATTTCATATTTAATGAATTTCATTCTGTATCAAATTGTAATTTGGCTTCGTATTTTTTAATATCGATTATTTCATTTTGCTTAATTTTCTTTAGTCATGAATTATTATTTACAGTTTATTTTATCTTCAATTCGTAGAATCACATTTGCAGAATGTACGTTCTGTTCCTGATGGTCATTTTATATTTCGTGTTTTTCATTTCATGTATCTTGTCAAGCCCTTCGTTGGCTGAGTCGGTTGAGCTTCAGACTGTCACTCGATGGGCCGGAGTTCAATTCCCCCGGCCGGCTGATGAAGAGTTAGAGGAATTTATTTCTGGTGATAGAAATTAATTTCTCGCTATAATGTGGTTCGGATTCCACAATAAGCTGTAGGTCCCGTTGCTAAGTAACCAATTGGTTCTTAGCCACGTAAAATAAGTCTAATCCTTCGGCCAGCCCTAGGAGAGCTGTTAATCAGCTCAGTGGTCTGGTAAAACTAAGCTATACTTAACTTAACTTGCAGTCTTACAAGTAGCTCAGTTCCTCACACTAGCGGATCCAGAAAAATTTCATGGGGCGGCACTAATTTTCATATTATACATATATATATATATATATATATATATATATATATATATATATATATATATATATATATATATATATATATATATATATATATATGTATATATATACACGCATATATCTGTATATGTATATGTATATTGTTATTATCATTAAGATTATTGTTATTATCATTTTTTTCTCAGTTTTATTATTTCTAAAATAGATTTTTTTTTATTTTTTCGCCATTTTTATATTTCTTATTTATGTTATTATCTAAATCTTCAGTATTATTATTTTGTCATTATTTTTCATGGGGGGGACAAGTGTCCAGGTGCCCCCTGCCCCCATCCTTAGTGGTTCCTCACTCAATTATTTCTGTCGTCCCTTATTTTACGGATCTTGTACTCCCGCAGGCTTTTCCAAACTCTCAAGTTCGATAAAGACTGGAAACATTCTCCATGTGAACCCTTGTCGAATTGATTCAGTTACTGGTATGGATTTACCGAAGGAGACGAGGATAAAATCCAAGTAAAAGTAAGAGGAAAAGCTTGCGGAATATAAATTTGGATTAACACGAAGTGGGGTAGGGGGAGAATGTGGTGGACAGAACGTACCAAATTGAATCAAGGGGCGCTAATTCCATTAAAAAAAATGAAGCTGACATCCAAATACTTTGAGAGAATTGAGGACTCGCAAAAAAATAAAGAATACAAAAAGGTGGAGTTTGAAATTGGAAATGTTATCTGAATATAAGGAAAAGATGGACACTCCTCTTAGAAGAGGGACTTCAGAAGCAATTAATGAAAACCAGGTCTAGTAGAAATTCCAACTTTGAACCTGGGAACGGAGACACTTATCTATTTGAACATTTTTGAATGCTGACTCCGATGGGAGGGACCAGACGTCTTTACCAAGTTCCAATTTGGAAAGCATTCAGATGTTGAAGTTAATTATGGATGGTATAGTGGTAAACAGTGAGGTTCACTGGCAAGGTTCGTGGATGGCGACACAGTCACCGCCATCAATCGAACCAGTTGTGAATGGGCACCAGCGATAAGTGATAGGTAAAATACGATAACAAGTAGCAACCTCATCTCTAAAAATTTCCTGAGAACCAGAGGGCCCATCCTTCTGTCATCAGACCTCTAAAGGAAATATATATATATATATATATATATATATATATATATATATATATATATATATATGTATATATATATATATATATATATACATATATACATATATATATATATATATATATATATATATATATATATATATATATATATATATATATATATATTATACACACACACACACATATATATATATTTATATATATATTTGTGTGTATATATATATGTGTGTATGTATGTATGTAAATATTATATATATATATATATATATATATATATATATATATATATATATATATATATATATATATATACTGTATATATATATATATATATATATATTTATACTTTATCTACTGCAAATGTATCTAAATGTGTGTGTTCAGTTTTGTAAATTGTAGGAATTAGTCATTACTACATTGAAATTTTAATCATTTAGTTATTCTTGGCATTCTCGTTTTTATTTTTAAGTAATACCGGTTTGTTTCCTAAGCTGTTTCTGTGAGTGTTCTCTGTGCCGATATTTCCCGTTCCACTTTCTTGTGGACTATATGTATATACTGTATATGTATATATATATAAATATATATATATATATATATATATATATATATATATATATATATATATATATGTCTGTACTGTATGTAAATTTATATAAATTGTCACAGGTCAAGATAATAAGCAAAGGGCAGAATAAGTGAATTAATTAGAAACCTTTGGGTATGTCGTTTCTTGTGAAACTTTGGGTTGCTATAACTCAATTCCACGTCCGTTTTGCCTAAAACTCTCTCTCTCTCTCTCTCTCTCTCTCTCTCTCTCTCTCTCTCTCTCTCTCTCTCTCTCTCTCTCTCTCTCTCTCTCTCTCTCTCTCTCTTCCTTTATATGTAAGTCAGAGTTTTAAAAACTTTCAACTTTTCTCTGTCATGTCTCTATTGCTGCAATGTTTATATATTCCTCGATAACGGATTTATTTTATTTGCTTTTCACCCGATTACGTGATTATCAATTCTGGATCTAATAACATTTTTGATGGCTCTGATTGCATCATTTATTCAGCAGCGCGATGTTCATTAATCTTTTGCCAATATATTGCTTTAATAGCGGGAAAAATCGAGGGATTGCTTGCCATTTAGGTCAGGTCATGTCGTGCTATGAATTGTTTATTTTTAAACATTTCCGGGGGTATCAAACTGGTCATCGAACTCTGTAATACATGGTTAAGTATTTTACGCGTAAAACGTTTTTCAGGGGACAATTAGGACACGATTTCTTGTGAATTATGGACCTGATGTATTTCTTTTATGCAAAACTTAATGCGTATCCCTACGATTTTGTAGTAATGTGCGGGACACTGAACTCTTGTTGATCTGATTTTGGTTGAGGGGAGTTTTTCTTTGATTGGTGTATGTAAGTTCAGTTTACGGTAGGATACCGATTAAGGTATTATTTTGAAGCTTAACAGTTTCATTTATCGTATTATGTTTGGAAAATACAAAGCAACAAAAATAAAAGTTAAAACTTTTTTTTCTTGTCAATAAATAGTTGCTGAAAGTAAAAAATGAAAATATACGAATTTATCTTGCACCGTGCAAAGCTGCAATATATTGGCTTTCCAGGGTAAATTGTTTATTGGTTTTTATTCGAGCTTTTACAAATTAAAAAGTATAACAAAATATAATTTTTTTATGATTTTCACTGAGAACTTTGGCGTTATTTTGATGTGTAATTATTTTTCAGCTAGGAAACTGATTTTAGTGACTTACAGATGATTAGCTGTACTTCATTGTAACATTAAAAAAAAATAATAATTACTGGCCATTGCACAGTAATTACTCATTGCTGATATTTTCTACGTTAGGGATACCCTAGTTCTCAAAAGATAACCAGAATTTAACACATACAGTATATCATAAATTTCATTCAAATATCATTGTTTCATCTGTATAATCTTAATGAAGCTCATATACTCACAGAAGCACACACTCATAAATAAATAAATAAATAAATATATATATGTATATATATATATATTTATATATTATATATCAAATATAAGGAGCCCATAAAAACGCCAAAATGTGGAAAAATATAAAGGCTATATTTCAGAGACCAAACTGAGAGAGAGAGACAGTTTGGTCTCAAAAATATAGCCTTTATTTTTCCACATTTTAAGCGTTTTAGGGCTCATATTTGATGGAATTCTGTTTTAACAGAATGTATTTTTATAGTTATATATATATATATATATATATATATATATATATATATATATATATATATATATATATATATATATATATATATATATATATATATATATATATATACATATATATATATATATATATATATATATATATATATATATATATATATATATATATCTATATATATATATATATATATATATATATATATATATATATATATATATATATATATATATATATATATATATATATATATATATATATATATAATATATATATATATATATATTACAGTATATAAGGGCAATAACCAGTTCTCCATACTGCTGGTCCAGTTCTCCATACTGCTGGTCCTCCAGTAGGAGAGGTTAAGTGATAATTGATGTAGACATTACTTTGATGGTTGAAAACCATGAAATATCAGACGCAAATGAGCCCTTTAACATGCACGTGGCAAAACATTGGGCTAGTCAAATCTTAGAAATTAATTGCCGACACCCGGAAGTGTTAAGCCGAAGAGAAAGAGGCTTACGGCTTTATGCTGGCCATCTGTCGTACCAGACTCCTTAGCTCTGCTGAAAGCTCGACAGTCCTCTTCCACCCAAGCGCAGGACCCACGCAGGACCCACTAAGACAGGGCGGCCAGGCAATAACGTCACACGAGCTCGTCGCTGGCAGGACCCATGTAGGACCCACTACGTGGGTACTGGCTCAACGCTACAACAGAACGATCGATCATCTTCCTCGTCTTTGTATTAATAGTTTCAGTTTTGTATTAACTTTATTTTAATGGCAGTCTACCAGTAACCTCATTATTTAACAGCGTCGGTTATTTTCTTAAAAAATACAGCATATGTCAAAATTCTCTACAGGGATGGCCATTTTTGTTTGTCAGTAGAGAAAAAAAATTCATGCTCTCTAGTGCTACTGATTATTTCCCTCAAATTCAAATTTATATTCAAAAGATTTATTGGCACCTAATATTTTCTCAATTTTCTTGATATCTCCAGCTGATAAGGAAACAAGTCATTTTTATGGTAAGTAGTGAATCACCTTCTTGAACCTACTGCTGACAGATCTTTATTCCACAATTAAGACTAGTGCCTCCACACTTGGCAACATCTGCCATACGAATGGCCGTCCCAGTAACCATGTGTTTTCCCATTGCATCAGCTCCTAAAGTGGTATAGGTAACCTCTGGCCGACTAGAGTAGTGTATTGCGATTGTCGTGTAGAAAGGTGCGGGAAATTATCACCAATCCTTTAAGTTGAGTATATCTTAGATTAACCAGACTACTGCGCTGATTAACAGCTCTCCTAGGGCTGGCCCGAACGATTAGATTTATTTTACGTTCCTAAGAACCAACTGGTTACCTAGCATCGGGACCTACAGCTTACTGTGGAATCCGAACCACATTATGACGAGAAATGAATATCTTTCACCAGAAATAAACTCCTCGAATTCTTCATTGGCTGGTTGGAGAGTCGAACGCTGGGCCAACAGCGTGCTAGCCGAGATCTCTACCCACCCCTCCAATAAAGAACTCATCACTTATCCTTACCATATCAAGAAACTGCAATAGACACTGTCACAAATTTCTTCGTTCCGTCCCTACGACGAATAATGAGCCATATTTTTTTTTTTGTAGGTGATTATGCAGTGATCAACATAAAATAAATTCACGGTATGATAATGCAATCGTTCCTACTTCAGCTACCGAAACTTTTCTGGAAGTCGTTGACAGAGATACCGATAAGATTTTGTGGAGCCTCGGCATATTCAGGGAGGGGAAATATAGTGAATATTTTAGCAGATGGTCCTTGAGGCTGATGATTAAGGTCCTAATGATTATACGATTTTTTTTCCGGCTAACACGCAAAGAAGGCCTTACCTCATCCTTTGCTTCTTTCTCAAAGTACCATAAACTTCATAAGTTTGTAAAGACTGGTGTCGAACTACATGGGGCAATTAACCATCCTTTATTTACTATACATCCATAACCTTGTTAGTGTACTTTTCTTTCTTATCCGTTATTTTATATACTTGATACTGCTTGCTAACTATTTTTCTTTATTTTTTTCTTGTTTTAATAAATATTTCAGCGAAAGTTTCCCGAAATGGAAGACCAACCTATACAAAGCGTAATAAAATGCCCATAAGTCTTTAAAATTTCATTTCAGCACCACTGTTTTGAATTCCAGAAACGGTGACTCAGAAAGCAGTTCAGAAATTCCCAAGGAGGATTTAAATGGTAGACGATTGCCTGAGTGAAATCTGATTGACGTAGCCGTAAACAGCTTCAGTTATTGGCCGCCGACTCCTAATAATAATAGGCAATCCGAATCTTGGTGGGAGGAATATGCACCAAAGCCTTGACTGCTCTTGATGTTTTATTTCTGTACACAATTTTGTGTCACTCATTTTAGGCTGGAAAGCTTATGTTATGATAGAGATCATATATTTTCTCTCTTCGCACAGTACCTTAGCCTTTATAGTTCTCAGAATTTTTTTTCCTTGCTGCGAATAAGTTTTAAAAGGAGGAAAGGTTGAAGTTAGTTACTCAAACTGAAATTTACCGTATCCCAACATAATTACACTTTAGCCCAAAAGATTTTTATCAGTACTTTATATACCTTCAGACGATAAGAATATGAAGTTTGAAACGAAGTGATGGTGTTATTGTCATATTTCAGTCACAAGGTAATATTGCCATTCCTGAGGTGATCGTAATTAATCATAAGCTGTTTAGTCTGCCCGTCAGAGTGAGAGAGAAAAGAGTGGTAGTGTTAGATGCTTTCTTATGGAAAAGGTGTGATCAGTACTTTTCCATAGGAACAATGCTTTTATAATCCTTATGTCATTATCATCATTAAAATTATTTTTAATATACCGGTTAAAAAATCATTTTTAATTTTCAACACATAAAGAAAAGCAAATCAAAATGTTTTATTCATTGAGCAGAAGTGCTGAGTTAATCCTTTTCATGTATTGAGTAATGTAATATTAATATTTTATACTGTATGTTTTCGATTCAGGAACCCATTGGGGCATAAAACATAATAGGATGATTACATCCCTTTAACTCTCAGTAAAATCAGTGATGCTTCAACCTTCAGCATTCATTGACATTTTACGGCTCTGTGCCAAGCCGGCTTTAGCAAAAGCGACGCAGAGAGAGAGAGAGGAGAGAGAGAGAGAATGAAAGTAGTAAACAGCATCCGGTTACACATTATTAGCTCGACGTTAACCCGATTAATTTGGAAATAATGCAGTGATGTCCCTGACCACGGCTCGACAGCTCTTTTTAAAGGAGAGGTAGCGACCTACGGTTTTGATTAGGTTACCGTTCATTTGTGATATTACAATTCGTCGTATGCTCTACATCACCTACGCGGAGGATTGCGCATTATATATATATATATATATATATATTAATATATATATATATATATGTATATATATATATATGTATATATATATATATATATATATATATATATATATATATATATATATATATATATATATATATATATATAGATCATTTCACCTTGACTTAATACCTATCGCAACCACAGCCTTCAAACATGTAATGCGTACGTGCATAACTATGGATTTTATGTTACGTCTCACAGGAAGGAACTTTAAGCAAACACTTTAACAGTGTCTGTTTTACATTACACTTTTCATAAATTCAACTTGATTGCAATAAAGAACTGCAACTATTATGGCACAACAAAAGTAATTTATCAAATAGACTTATGATGCTTGTCCAGAGATCGATGTCAGTCAAACAAGCAATCATTCACTTCAAGCACATCCCTGAAGCCAGGCAATACATAAAATTACTTAGTTTAACTCACAAAATATGTGGTTCTTTAGCTATACAGTTTTGTATAGTGTGTTGAAGATTAATGATTTCTTAAGGAGTTTGATTTACCCCTCATTATTATTCCTGATTATTTACAGTACTGTAGTCTAGGGTTAACATTGCATGCAAAGATATGAGTAATTTCCATTGCAGTGTGACAATACACATAAGTATATTTTCTCCCCAACAGATGATAACACTCAGCATTTAGTTGGTTCAAGACTCTCATTAATTTAACATTTAAGCAAAGATATAGAATTCTCAGCCATCAGCTGATCAGAACCTCCGTGAATGGGCAAATATAACGATATTCTGTATTAGACAAAAAGCTTCATGACTTCATCTTAACAAAAACCAACTTTACACACTTCTAACAATTGTAGATTTGCCAGAACACTGATAGGAATTCCGATGAAAGTTCCCCAAACAGAATTTGCTTCCTTTTAACGTTAAAAATGTATGTGAACTAGTTACATACCCCCTTTGCTGTTTTTGATGTCCTTTTTATTTTACTTTTCCTCCTTGTCAACTCAGTACTTTCCTCTTGGCTTTGTGTAATTCTGTTGACCCTCGCGGCAGTGCATCTTAATACAGTCTTCTCATGGCCAGCAAGGGCATAGATGAGTCAGGCCTAGTGAAAGGAATATGGCCAGCAGGTCTCTCAACGTCTTTTGAAGGTGTGTGGGACTTAGGGCGCTTTGCTTGATGTCGGAGTGGGTCACCCTCGGAACTTCTCAGCCCGCCTTACTGGAATCTAGGTCGTTAACCCTCCACGTCTTGGGGCCTCTCCGGGTAACTTAACGTCTCCTTCACAAGTTTTCTTCATCTAAGCCTACAGAAGTATATTCGAAGAAGGGCCTAAGAACAGGATTTTGGTCAAGACGTTAACAGTAATCTCTAAAACAGCCTACAGGTGGGGCTTCTCCTCATTTTGCTGTTGTAACCTCAGGGCATTAGTGACGGGTGTAAATGGGATATAGAGACCAACTCTAGGACAGTACAGGTGACAGCTATGTTAAATCCATTGACAAATTTTAATCTGCAGTAACCTCATTATCTCGCCAAAGGTCAGCTTCCTTTCGTTTCTCGTGGATTATCTGTGAAGAGACAGAGGGCAGCAGTGGCGGTTTCATTTTGCAGGAGTCAAAGTTAGCAAATAGAAAGTTTGGTAGGTTAGCCACTGTTAAGCCGATTTGCGAGTGTCTTCTGTTCCAGTTTTAATCTAATGTCCGTGGCCTTTACCAGCCATGAAAACAACAACCTTTCTTTCCTTAAAAAAAAAAATTTAGTAATTTTTATATATATATATATATATATATATATATATATATATATATATATATATATATATATATATATATATATTACTGATGACTCGGATTGTGCCACTGCAAAAATCCCGGCAGCCCGTCAACCTAGCGGTCCGAAAAAACCCGAGAAGGCTCAGTAGGAGAATAGGTACCAGCCCTCGGGCTGGGAAGTTAAATAGTGGGCCTAGCGACACACTGGCCACGTGTCATAGGCATTGGGACATGTCCCTCACTGGCTGTCGGCCTAAGAAACAGGAGATCAGCGCCTGCCCTATGACCCTACAGAGGCCCGGGAGGACTTTAATATATATTCACGCTATTATGGATTCATGTTTCATTGTTTTTTCTATTTTTTCTCATCATTATCTATAGAAAAGTTAAGTATAGCTTAGTTTAACCAAACCACTGAGCTGATTAACAGCTCTCCTAGGGCTGGCCCGAAGGATTAGATTTATTTTACGTGGCTAAGAACTAACTGGTTACCTAGCAACGGGACCTACAGCTTATTGTGGAATCCGAACCACATTATGACGAGAAATGAATTTCTATCACCAGAAATAAACTCCTCTATAGAAGAGTTGCTATCCAGGAGCAATGCATTTTGTGTTCCTTCTTGTGCATGTATGTTTCATATGAATAATGCAGTCCGCCATCTTTTTTTACTCGAAGTCATTTTCCTTTCATTTGAATGAGTAACAGTTAACTCTAGTTTTAAAATCAAATTTTATTCAATAAGCCTTTCATTTTATGATTATAATTTTAGCCTGAAAACAGTTGTCTGGGTTGGAATGTAGTGTAATTGCATCCTTTTCATCTCAGTTCTACTATATACATAAATATTATATTCTATTTTTTACTTTGGTTTATTATCTGTACTTTTACTTTTTCAGTTTATAATTCCTATATCTGTTTGCGTTTTGATAAAGAAACCCCATAATTGTCATTGTATGCATTATTACTGAGACTAATTTTTGCTCCAGTCTTACTAAATGTGTATCTTCTTCTTCTTCTTTTAACGTGCTTTTTTCCCATTTTTGTATGGGGTAGCACGATGCTTTCTTTTCAAGGACTTTGATTTGGCTTTGGGGTAGACCGTAGTCTATTTTTTTTTATTTATATCCGGGTACTCTTCCAATTACTCAGACTGATATTTACAGTACACCAACAAAAAGAAATTTATCTCTGAGGCTTTTGGGTAAAGGGGATTTATTTACGATTTTCGGAAAGGATATATTTACTCCTAAGTATTATGCAAATACGAGTCAATGCAGTGTTATTTGCATATCATAGATTATTCAAATTATAACATTTTGGAAGTGGAGCCGTTGGATTTTTGGTGAGATAATTTTGGAATAGATTGTAAAAGCTAACAAATATTTCCTCTTAATTACGGATATAATCTGTAACGGTCCTTTTTCGTTGGTTGGTGAAAAGGTTTTATTTCTGCTACTTCAGCATTTTTCTCATTTCGTATTTGAAGTTTTACGTTCGTTCCTTGCAAGTCACTCCCAATTTCTCTTTGTCCGTTTGTGAGTTTCTCCTTTTCATTGTATACCCCTGTTCTCTCTTCTTCTTGGCTTTAAGTATTTTCTGTTTCGGTTACATTCACTAACCTTTCCTCTCATCTTCTTGCTTCTTCTCGTTGTCCATTTTAATCCTCTTAAATTCGTTAAGTTAAACTCAGAGAGAAAAAAAAAAAACCGTCAGTGAATTAACTCTTTCTCTCTTCTCCTTGTATTTTTCTAAATATTTTATTCTCACTGCGTTCATGTCACTTCTCTTTTTCTATCCGTTCATTTACTCCGGTTTTTCCTCTGTTACCTCCTTCTCTCATCTCCATGCTTCTTCTTCTTGTTCATTTTAATTTTCCTCAAATTCGTTAAGCAAAGAGAGAAAAAATACTCTTTGTTACAGTTAATTAACTCTTTCCCTCTCCTCCTTGTATTTATCTAAATATTTTGTTCTCACTATGTTCGTCTCAGTTCTCCTTCTTACCTGTTCATTTACTCCAGTTTTTCCTCTGTTACCGCCTCACCACGTCTGACTCCTTTTCTTGAGAAACTCCTTGGAGTTAGTTCAAGATTGGAAACGGTTTTTTTTTTTCTTTTTTTTTTTAACGGATGGAGACGGTCTATTCGCCTAGAATTGCCAGAGGAGGAGGAGGAAGGAAAAAGAAGATAAAGGAAAAGCAAAGAGCTTCAAGAATACAAATGAGCGTTGGGGAGGAAAGATGTGGTGAAAGACTAAATCTAATTGATTTACAATATTAAGAAAAAATGGCAATAAATAACAGAAGAGTCGTCGTTACTGCATTCTGTTACAGTCATTCTTCAGAATTATTCAGAATTCTTCAATCTAAATTTATTTCTGATTCACGTTTATTTTAGTTTCTGATTTTTTTTAATTTATATTTTTCTTTTCAGAAAGAAGCATGTCAGACTTCTTTTCCGAGGAGAGGAATTCAGTCTGAATAGAATTGTTTAATCGCTTGCTGTTATTAATTTTAAGAAATTTGTCACTGTCGCGTTTATTCTTTTATCGTCTCAAATTCATATTTGTTAATTTCCATAAATTAAAGAAAAGAATTTCTCCTTCGGGAGTCTGGGATAATGCGGCTTTATTCGCGATTTTCCGAAAAGAATGATTTAATCCTAAATGTTATGCAAATACGAAAGAGCCAATAACTATGATATTTACATATCATAAATTATTCAGGTTATAACGCTGTGAGAGTGAGGCTGCTGGGTATTTGATGAGATAATTTCGGAATAGATTTTAACAGCTAACAAATATTTTCTCTTAATTACTGCTGACTACTGTAATGATTTTATTTTCTTTGTTGTTAGTACGGCCGGTGTTTTTTATTTATTTTTATTTTTAGCGGGAATTCTAAATTGTCGTGTATAAGTCATATTCCATTTGATCTCTCGACGCGCGTATTTAATATTTGCTAAGTCATATTGATTTTTTTTTTCTTTTCATTATTAGAAATTTTTTTGTCTTTTCAGCTTTACTGTTTGAAGCTCGTTCCACAATTCCTTTTCTTCATTTTCCGGTTTTATTTCGCTTCCCATTCCCTTGTTGTGTTTAATCTCAGTTTTTTCTCCCCTCATTGTATTTATATGACTTATCTTCTTACGTTTATCTAGTCTTTTCCTCTCATTACGTTTCCCTCAGTCCCTTTTATTTTATATTTGTCTAACCTTTTTCCTTTTGCTCATTAGATTCAAGTAACTCCTCTCTCGTTTCTCTATTTATATCCACCTTTTCCCCTCTCGCTGTTTATCTCGGTCCATTTTGCTTTGCCTTTTTCCTCATTCGCCGTCCTTCCTCCAACACCGCCTCAAAAAGTCTTAAATATTTCTTTCAAAGAAAATCTTTGGAGTTAGTTAAAGACTGGAAACCTTTTCCTGGGAGTTCTTAACAGATGGCGGCCGTCTATTCGTACAGAACTGAGGAAGAAAGATGATGGAAAAAGAAGATAAAGGAAAAGCAAGGAGCTTCTAGAATATAAATGGCCTTGGGTGAGCAGACGCGTGGTGGGTAAAATGTATTTGATTGAATTAGAAAAAAAGGTCTTTGAGAAGAAAGTCGTTTCTCTTTACGTCGCTTAGTCCTTCTTCTGAATTACAGGGTACCGGAGAATTGATCAGATATAAGAAAGGTAAGATTAAGAAAGCAATGAAATTTCGTTTCCATTCATGCACAGAAGTTAAGTTATACCTTAGTTTAACCAGATCACTGAGCTGATTAACAGCTCTCCTAGGGCTGGCCCGAAGGATTAGATTTATTTTACGTGGCTAAGAACCAATTGGTTACCTAGCAACGGGACCTACAGCTTATTGTGGAATCCGAACCACATTATAACGAGAAATGAATTTCTGTCACCATAAATAATTTTCTCTAATTCTTCATTGGCCCGTCGGAGAATCGAATGCGGGTCCAGCAGAGTGCTATCCGAGAACGATACCAACCCGTCCAATGAGGAACTAATATGCACAGAAGAACCCACCAAAATATCTTGTAAACATAATATTATGTAAACCAAAGTTAAGTCAGATATTACTATTATACAGTAATTGCCCAAGCAGTATGACTCATTTACACGTCATGTATGATTTACTTCAAACCCGCAGGAGGGGTAGTGTCGTCAGTGTACCTCATGCAGTGCACTGTAGGCATTACTTAAGGTTCTTTTGCAGCGTTCCTTCGGGCCATAGCTGTAACCCCTTTCATTCCTTTTACTGTACCTCCGTTCATATTCTCTTTCTTCCATCTTACTTTCCGCCCTCTCCTAACAACTGCGAGGTTTTTCTCCTGTTACACCTTTCAAACCTTTTTACCATCAATTTCCCTTTTCAGCGTTGAATAACCTCATAGGTCGCAGCGCTTGGCCTTTGGCCTAAATTCTATATTCTGTTCCACTTCATTTCAACTTTCATGATTTAACAGCGAATTATATTTGCTGTTGCACGGAAAAGCAAAACATGCCCCTCTGAGGAATCATATTGCTTTAAAGCTGAACCAAGCAATTCTGGAACACAGTTCCTTGCTCCCATATTTTGTAATTTTGTCTCTCAAATCTTATCACCCAAGCCATGCAGTACCTATAAGTAGTAGTTTTATTTTTCTAATTATCGATATTTACCACAAGTATGTTGTTTTCTAATAAGACATCATTATTTATAATGAGTCTTCTTTTGAAAAATAATATTTGAAAAGTCCCTTTTATGTAGCGTTACTCTCATGAAGTGAGAATCGTGACTAATCCTATTTTATTATAAATACGTTTAGATACAATCTTCTTGGGAATCTTCTTCATTCTTGGCAGCATTGAAGAATCGTGCCATTATTGCTGGTTTTCCCACTATAACTGATCAGTTTGAGCATTTTTGTTGTGACTTTTTTGTCTAATCCGTCTCGTCATTGAAAATGTTTCTTAATTATGGCTCTTCATCAACCTCTAATCTTCTGAGCCCTGTAATGACTTAATTAAAGCATATGTTGATGCGTTCAAGCTAGAATAGATTGGAGAAAGTAAAGTTGACACAATGAATTACTGATTAGTGACTGAAAGAACAGACTACTTGAGTCTTTAAATAGAACGAGCTGTAAACAGAGGATGTTTGGGAGACTGGATTCCAAGAATTACTTCAGGCTTGAACCTTGATCTTGATTGGACGAGAATTTCTCATTATGATCTTCTCTCTCATTGCCACGCTAAATATAGACCACGCGCATAAGCACACCTGTTGCCAGCCAGGTGACTTCCATCGAATTTTGATATCATGAGGCACAAATCTGGGCTTCCTCCGTCTTTTTTCTGTTCCCTGTCCTTATTAGTATCTTAGCAATGCCTCCATTTTGAAAGCTGTACTACTTGTCAGAATGACTCATATTCTGTGCGCTTACACGTTCAGATCCGCTGTCGGGAACTGATTTTGGGTATAGAGAAGCCCTCGATTTTCTTATATCATTGTGGAACAGATAATTATCAGATATTCTTGTTAAACTCCAGACCAGCATGAAAAAGAGCTATTGCTAATGACTTCTTTAATTATAATTTTTCCTCACCCGCATCACTGGCGCATATTCTTACTTTTGGAAACATTATCCTTTAATGTATGTTTGCGAGAAGTGTTATGTCTTTCCCCTCACAAATGTTGGTCTGTTTTGTGTAACTTCCACAAGAGACAGATTCTTTTAGTCATAGCTCTCATTTATCAAAATGAAAGATGGATGTTTAGAGGAAATGAAAGGAAAGAAGTGTTAAGCTGTTGAGAAGAATCGTTTGCAAAGATATGGAGTGAGAATTAATGAAACAGTGAGAAATGGGGCGATACATACAAATGAAAAAATGGTTGTATGGTTGTCTAAGGTGAATCTTCTTCTTTTAACGTGCTTTTTTCCCATTTGTTAAGGTGCTTTATTTGGAAGTGTTTAGAGAGTAAGGGTTAGAGAGTGTGGAAGAGTCACTTGTTAGCAATAAAGACGTGAATGGCGTAGTATCTGTGTAGACATTTGCAAAACTCTCTTAAGAACAAACACATATGTGACTGTATAAAGAGGCGGTATTAGGCATACATTCGAGTGTATATGAGTATTCCTTCACAAATTTTATGATATATATATATTTATATATGTGTGTGTGTATGCATTTATGTATATGATGTTCATTTGCTTATTCTCTTTTGATGTTATACCTAAAGTAGAATATCAAGTATACAAAGAACATTTTGTTTTATCAATGGTTTTTTTATATAGGTGTGAAGAAATCAAACATAACTCTTGTTACCCTTCAGCAAATGTTGTTGTTTAAGCAGAAAGCGTCTTATTAATGAAGGCTAGCCAGTACTACCCAAGTGTAACATAACCGGGTTTAAGAGGCCTGTTTTCTTTCGCGTATAACGATGACGTGACCAATTGGCGTAGTCTATTTTGCTCCAACTACGATACACAATGAGTTAAATATTCGCCCTGTTGATTTATTTTACCACATTTTACATCATCATAATTATGGTCATTGTTAGTATTATTACCCGTTTACCTGCGGGTGAGAATACCCGTATTCTCTAGACCGTGGTTTTGTTATCTTTGTTTTGCTTTGAAATTCGATAATGTTGGTACGTGAAGAACTTTAAACTGAAATTGGCCATCATACGTCAGAAAATATTTTTCCTAAAATAAAAATTCATAGAAAATTACTGGGCCTTCTGCCAATCTCTTAAGAGTCGAGCTGTGATTATTTTTCAGAAGCCTTTTGAATGTTGACCATGAGTCGTATTCTTCTGTGCTAAGTACAACAGAGGATCATTTTTAGTTCTGTTTCCATTATCTCTTGTGTCTTAATATCCTCATTCATGTTTCAAAAGGCAGTAGACTTAGTGAATCCTGAACAGAAGAAAATAAAAAATTCAGTTAGAGAAAAAATATCAAGAGAGAGAGAGAGAGAGAGAGAGAGAGAGAGAGAGAGAGAGAGAGAGAGAGAGAGAGAGAGAGAGATCTAACCCCAGGCCCGAAAAGAGAAAAGTTTATAAGGAACAATAAAAATCAGCAAGGGGATAGACTCCCCTCAGCTTGAAAGGATTTTTTATTTACTTGTAGTTCCTTAAGACGTATGTCTGAGAGGTATGAAATTTGCTGAGATTTATTCAGTTTTAAATAAAACATTAACTCAGAAACCCACTTCAGAGGCTCGCGGACCTTCTTTTAGTTTATTGCTCCTCGCACTAGACACCTCCTTGCTGCTTTAGTTATCTGTAAAAGAAAACTATTGAGATGGCTATTTGTCTGTCCCTACGCACTTTTTCTGTCCGCCCTCAGAGCTTGAAAACTACTGAGGCTAGAGGGCTGCAAATTGTTATCTTGATCATCCACCCTCCAGTCATCAAACATACTAAATTGCAGCCCTCTAGCCTCAGTAGTTTTTATTTTATTTAAGGTTAAAGTTAGCCATGATGGTCCGTCTGGCAACGCTATAGGACAGGCCACTACTGGGCCGTGGCTGAAAGTTTCATGGCCCGCGGTTCAAACAGCTTTATACGTTGTACAGAAACTCGATTGTACCGATGAAACTTCGGCGCATTTTTTCCTTGTTATTTATTGTCATCACATTTCATTCCTTCACAATCTCATATTTTACTGTTCCCTCCTGTCAGTATCCATTTACAGAGACCCCGCCACATTTTATCTATTTTCAGATTGTCACTTCGTAAACCCTTTTCATGGCTCGCCACAAATGCCTTTCAGTTATCTTTATATCTTGGAAAATCCTTTCTTGAAATTCAGCTGTGCCAAAACTACCGAGATACATGTCTTCTCAAGAGTCAAGTTTCCCTTCTTTCTTTTCTCAGGAGTGAAGTGGTCCTTCGAAATGTCTCTTATCAGCTTTTGTTTCCTCTCGGAAATTTTCCTTTTACAAAGAGCTGTGAACTAAATCGTAGATCGTATATATATATATATATATATATATATATATATATATATATATATATATATATATATATATATATATATATATATATATATATCTGTTTATGTTGGAGTATGTGGTCTCAAAAGTTTCACACAACTAGAGACCAGTTCAGTCCCACAGAACTGAAACGATCTGAGCCCATTTCATGAAAAATTCAATGCCCCTTTGTTGACGTAGGGAATGAATTACATACCTGATGGTAAGCCGACTGTGGTTGGTCACTTGTATGGTGGGAAAGGGTATGGGGTTGACAGGAGTCAGAGAATAAAATAATATATAAGTGCCAAGTTGTCGTATGAGAAGAGCCATGAATGTAGTGGAATGGTTCGCTATAATGCACTACAGATTGGGGATAATTATGAGAAACTGCAAAACTGGTAAAAGAATTTTAAAATACGTGCAACAGCGAACATAAGAAGAGCAATTAGTGAAATGAAAATATAAAACTAGTAAAAGAATTTGAAAGCGTCTGCAAAAGGAGAATGTTAAAAGAAGAATATTATGAGGGTAAATGGAAACCAGGAAAATGTAGCAGTGAATATTAGTGTTGATGGTGGAAAGATGGAGGTGGTTATTTGGTAGAGGTGCATAGGAGTAAACGCAATGAATGCTGGTGCTGTGGGTGAGGGGGGTGAGCAGTAGTCTAGGGAAAGCAAGAAAAGTAGTAGCTGCTGTACGAAATTCCGGAAAGAGATTTTCGCTGCTTATGGTAGCAGCTGGAACGTGTGACGGAAGTTAAGCTAGCTTTAAAGAAGCCAGGCCTAGAGGCAGAATACAAGGAAATATAAAAAAAAAATAAAAGTTGAACCCTGTGAAAGAACTCAGGATGAGATATGTGTATGTACGTAGAAAAGCTGCGAAAATAGAAGGATGACAGTGGTCTAAGATGATCTGGTCATGCGGACGTGTTAGGAGTAGTAGAAAAGGAAGACTTAGATGACATAGAGGAGGTACCGGAAAAGAAAGCCTTGATATCCAGGAAGCGCCACAGTGCTTGCAAGAGAGGACTACATGGAGGTGTGTGGGGTTAAGACTCAGCTTATGTTCTAGAAGTTTTATGCACTGAGGTTAATCCATGGTGTAGAAGTTAGAAATATGACTGCACCATTGACTGTGTTATATTTCACCGGAACCATCCTTGTTATGGAGAAATGGTTTAACGTTAACAAAGGTATAACTATATATGTGTATATATATATTTGTGTATATTTTTGTGTGTGTATATAATGTGTGTGTGTACTATATATATATATATATATATATATATATATATATATATATATATATATATATATATATATATATATATATATATATATATATATATATGCATTTATATATATAAATAAATATATATATACATTTATATAAATAAATAAATATATATATACATATATATATATAAATATAAAATGTATTCATATGTGTATGTATATATATAGATAAATATTTATACATATATATGTGTACATGTATATATACATATATATGTATATATACATATATATATATATATATATATATATATATATATATATATATATATAGTATATATATATATATATATATATATATATATATATATATATATATATATATATATATATATATATATATATATATATATTACACAGCCTCCTCTCAAAGAAGCTATTATTCCTAAAATTCTAAAGAGTGGAAAAATTCCAGATTTCCAGAGGAACACCCGGTGTCCTCCATCGGCCTTTGCATTGATAATGGAGCAAGGGAAAGGATATGAATTTTCCCAATATCTTTCGGCCATATTTCATTTTCCAAAGTTAATTTCCGCAGAGGATAGATGATTTTTATGAGTCTTTTATGTTTTATTTGTCCATGTACCAAAGCCCAATTATTTTCGCATCCAGATTTTTGAGGGTGAAATATTAAGATGATATATAATTCAACCTGATAGGACGCTTTTGCTCTAGGGCTGGAATATGAATTATGAAAACTCTTGAAACATTATATAATACTTCATTAATTTAGACGAGGATAGTCGTATTGAAAAAATGAATATTTGACTTGATCAATTATTATATTTCCAGTCCTTTTATCACTTTATTAACAAATATATTTTCAGTCCTTTTATGACTTTTTATTGCTGTTCGAGGGAACTTTGACCTTTCGAACAAAGAATGAGACGCATCAGATGTTCTGGAATGAAGTCTTTGTGTTGGTGCGCCCTTTCTTCTTATCAAAGGAAATTAAAGCACTGAACGAGTGGTATATTTATATCACAGCACAATTACTTTTCCCGTCTCCCTGCGGCGATCCCGGTAGTGAGAACGGGGCTGGTTTCTTCGGAGCCATCACTTTTAGGATAAACAGCTTGTTAAGGAAAATGCTTATATGTATATATGTACACATGTATACATATCAATATGTATTATATATATGTTAATATATATATATATATATTTACGCTTGTGTTGGTGTGTAAAATCCAGTGGTGAAATTCACCAGACGTGTGAACTCAAGTGCTAAGATGCAAACTTTGAACGATTCGTTCGTTACATTTATGGAACTTAACGCTGAAGATCGTGAATTCTAATGAAGGGAATAAAATGAAGAATCTCTCCTTCCCCCACATGAATAATTTTACCAGAGAAAGGTTACATTTTGCTTGGCCTGTTTAATGAAGTCGATTATGGTCTAGCAGCTTCTTTTTTTCATTTTGTGAGTTGTGCCCAGATACCGAGGTTCTAAGACTTGACCAGAATGGTAGTTTCGATTTGTGACTACGTGGACAAACGCTAATTAACGTTCTCCCATATTAGTCTTCTTCCAACCGTGTTATGTTGCTTAACTGTTTATCTGTTTGTTACCACGATACCTTAACAAGTACGCCACAAATTAGTAAGATATAATTTTTTGGAAAGAGATAATAAATGAAGGAAGAGATTATTCAAGCATAGTTTCAGGAACATATGGGTACAAAATAAGCTTAAAGATTGTATCATATATTCATCATGTATGATAGGCTGTTCTGCACAGTGCGGTGAAGAAAATGAAAATTAAAAAGCTCACTTTCTAAGAATTAACTTGCGCTTTCACCGAAACTAGAGCAGTTTGTCCAGAGCAAGCCGTTTGTCACTAACAGGTGCTTTGCGGCCTCTAAAGTGACACCTTGAACTTTTATTAAGGCTCTGCTTCTTCATAATTTGCGAAAGCTTCGGCAGTTTCTGTGAATTATGAAGCATAATTACCTGCACCTAGTTGCAGATGATCTAATTGTGCATGATTTGAATGTTTTATGCTGAGAAGAATAACAGTTGTTCCACCATCACAGGATAAATTGCAAATTTATGAATGGGCTGATTTCCTTTATTAAGTGATAAAACATTTCGCACTTTTTTTCAAGACCATTTACACAAGTAGTTATTTTTACGTAATTTTTCTAATTTATGAATACCTTGCTTTTAAAACTTAGCAGGTTTTGTGATCATAAAAGAGTAGGAGTTTTCATGTAGCAGAAAATGAAAGAAACAAGTCTGCCTTATGACAGTTAACAAGCAGCTCTTGGTATTTCTCTAAAATGTCGTATTTGGTTATGTCTCTCCAAATATCTACTTCGTTCAAGAGACAATAAAAAGATTCTTGGAAAATCTGAACAGTGCTGTTAATGAAGATCTAGGTTGAGTTTTCTTGTTATTTTTCAAGATGCATAGAGTACTTTGTCCTAAGCTCAGTGCATTTTATCGTTTTCTTTTTTAAAAAGCATTTATTTTATTAAGCGGCAATGGTATAACAGCCATTCCAGAGGACAGGATAAACGCTGATTACAACGAATAACGACCAATATCCGGGGGTGAACAAGTCCAAGGGCTAAGACCTTGTGAACAGGCCATCTGTCACACCATGCATTTGCCCGTTGGGCCGCTCAGTAGGTCGACGGGGGATTATCGCATTCATTTAAAAGTTTAGGAAACTGTTTTATTAAGCCTTGCCGGAGATTATTACAGTCAGATAAAAGGTTTTGAAACGAACTGTAGGCTCTGTTTTGATAGGCCTTGCATGGGATCATCCCAGTGTTTTTAAATGTTTGAAAAATTTATGCACAAAGAAATTTATGTATAGATTAATTCGTGCACAAACCTGATTTTATCAGGAACTACAGTCTACACTAATGACTACGAACGTGGCTGTCATTAGCTACGATGCCAAACTTCATCCTGACTTATAATCCGACTCCAGTTAATCTTCGTCCCTCAATTCCCGGTTCTTTAATCAGGTCATAAAATCCTACTCATCCCTCCCAAAGCTTTTCAGAAGAAAGAGGCCGTTCCGGGACAAGGCCGACTTAATTTACAACCTTTGAGGAGCAAATAACAGTATTTTTTCTTTCGCATCGTATCATTTATTTTCATCAGGGAGTCTGAGCTCGACGTGGGCATTTGTATAATTCATTTAGATGATTAGAAACTAAACCATCCGTATCCTACCCCGTTATCTAAAGAGTTCGATGCATGATTTCAATTCTTCATTCACTGTAATTTTTGTTACTATAAATTATCCTTTACTCATCGTCAAATTTCAGTTCTTTCGCTCATTCTACGTCGTCAGTGTTAGAAACGAAGAACAATAGCGTCAAGCTGTTTACCCTTTTTGACCTGGTAAAAGGAAGATATGGCAACGTTACTGCCACATCCACACGATATCCCAGCTTAGGTCAAGGTTTAATCAGGACCCTGGATTACATGAATCAAATCTGGGAAAAGTGGCAGCGTCGAAAACGTACTACATGTTCGTAGTCATTTTGGTTTGATTGTATCTGCGATTGGTTGAAACTTTCCTATATTTAGCGGCGTTCACACGTTCCCCATCTTGCCGAAGGAGGTATTTAATCCTAATCCAAAAAGGTACATTTTCAGGATTAACCTCAAGGTTAAGGTTAATCCTGAGAATAGACATATTCGAGTGTACAATCCGGCTGCTTGTTTATATTTACAAGTGACTTTGTTTTTAAGTAATGTATGCGTGTGCATGCTTGCACATATGTTAACGTATGTGCTTATACACGGCAGATCCCTTACGGACGGGTGCCCTTCCTGACTCCAGCCCTTCCTATTTATCCGGGCTTAGGATTGGCACTGACTTGGCCTGTATTCCCCCCCCCCCCTTCACCTTACCCCGGTGGCTAGGTTAACACTTCCTTGTATATGTATATATATATATATATATATATATATATATATATATATATATATATATATATATATATATATATGTAAATATATATATGAAAGAGAGAGTGACATTGAGTGACCACCTGTTATATTTCACTTTAACAGGCGGATAAAAAGTAGAGGAAGAAGCTAGGGTGAAGTTTTAATCAGGATTTTTCATCTTGCGCTACAGAAATAGATGAGAAGTTTACAAGAAAGATCGTATCAGATGTAGAAATAAGGCCCAATCCTCCGTAAATGGAGAATGTCCAGCCCAACTTTCCTTAAATTGTAGAATGCAAACCTCGGTCTTTCCCAATACAGTATACGTCTCAGATTTTAAAAACAACAGATTTGACTTTCAAACTAACATAACTGGCGTTGGTTTCATTAGACACACAATGACTCCTTGGCAGTATTAATTCATCACATTTAATTTCGTGATTTGTCTTGATAAACATGGACATTATATACTATAAGACTTTAATAAGTAGAGAGAGAGAGAGAGAGAATGTTGACCAAAAATAAATTTTGATGAAAGTCCACATTTTACATCTCTGTCATTGCATATCTGAAAAGTTAAAATGTTATTATTGACGTTTTCTTCATTGTATCTTAATAAATAGTTTGGTGAAACCATTTGTATTGAAACCCTAGAGAGAGAGAGAGAGAGAGAGAGAGAGAGAGAGAGAGAGAGACACAAACAAACGCTTGAACATGACCAACTCACGAACATAATGAGACGAAAGTGGCAATGAAACTCAGAGGCATCATTAGAAGTAACTGCGTCTGATAAGTTTCAGGATTTTTCCCGTCTTTTCCTTACCATGTTTTGATATTTATTTTCAAAAAATAAAGTTCAGTTATCTATATAAATATAAAAGTGGATGTATGTATGTATGTGTGTGTATGTATGTATGTTCTACATATACTCTGAAACGCATTGAGCAATTTCAATCTGACTTGGTATATATATGGCTTACTATCTTCAAAAGAACAATGTGTGGGTAAGACATCACTGGCACCAAGGGGGTTGGGTGTGGGAAGGGGTGATGCGTAAAAATAACCAAAAATGGCAGATATTTGTGTCTAATCCATAGTTTTCGAGGTCGCTGAAATGAACAGTGACACTCCCAGTGCCCTTTAAGTCCAAGCTCAGCCCCAATAGGAATGGGGGTGGGGGTGGGATGGTGACATGTAAAAATAGCCGAAAACGACAGATATTAGTGTCTAATCCATAGTTTTCAAGGTCGCTGAGATGAATAGTGATACTCCCGATGCCCCTCAAGTCCAAGTTCAGCCCCGATAGAAGGTGGAGGTGAGGAGGGGTGGGAGGGTGGTAACATGTAAAAATAACCGAAAATGACAGTTATTAGTGTCTAATCCATAGTTTTCAAGCTTGCTGAGATGAATAGACACTTCTGATGCCCTTTAAGTCCAAGTTCAGCCCGGATAGGAGGTGGGGGTGAGGAAGGATGAAATATAAAATGTCAAAACTCCTGGGCAGTGTAGTTTAAGCAACTATCTTAACAGGAAAGGGAGAGAGAGAGAGGGAGAGGAAGTGAATGAACTCATAGTCCCAGCGCTAGGCATTGGGCCTAAATTGTATATTCCAATTCCAATTCTAATATGTCATTCCCAAAGTAAGCCTACGTTTTAAGTACTAATTCATGAGTGTAAGTATACATATATACGTACACGCTGGTACATTTAAATATACACATGTATACATATAAGTGTAAGCCGCACAGAATAACGACTTTATGGAAGTTAACACTACTGATAAAAGCGGCAGCTAGCAACAGGAAATGCTTATATGATTACGATTTTACAGTATGACTCATAAGGCCTGGCCTTGGGATTTCTTCTCTAATCTGTGGGTTTCCTTCCTTTCAAGATGACGAGCACCCAGTTATGAGAACACCACCGTGATTTCGGAAATTGTAATTAAGTCCAGTTAGTAAGGCTTACTCTAAATCACCCAAAAACTATAGATTAATTGCGTCTAAGATTCACAAATAAAATACTTACAGCTGAGATATCTATTAGTTGTTAATATTTACCGAATTTGCATATTACGCGGATAGATATGAAATGACTTCCGCAGGTTATGTGTTTGCTTCTTAGGATGATATATCTCCTCTTAAGGCAACTATTATTGAATATATTGATTTCATTATAATACTGAATAATAAACTAGAAAAACTCATCATTTTAGGCAAAAATTTCCGAATGAATATCAGAGTTTTGCAGAAGGACTGTTTTACTGCCTCATATCTGATAAGTAAAGTCAGTTGTACAAAAAAAAAAGCCATAAAAAACATATTTGTAAGTCACGTATTGCACGTTCACACTTATCCGCAATTCCACGAGACAAAGAGTATGTTTGTTTTTAGCAAGTTTATTTTACTGAGAGTTATGATGAAGAAAAAAGCAAATAAAACCAGTAATTCCAATTCCTTTAGGAAAACATGTAAAAAGTAAAACTTAGGATTAAACCGACCCTCAGCAAAACTATAACCTTTGTGATCTCCACTCCACGATAGCTATGCACGAATAACGCTGAAACTAATCATTCTTAGTACTCGACAGTACTTCCTGCTTTTGCAGTATTTAAAAAGAATATTTAATGATAACAGAGAGCTCGTAATGTGAGAAATACTTTCTTTATCTAACAAAGAAAAATGCTAGCAACGCTGGCTTACGATGTTTTGTCTAACCAGTGCTGAAATATTATTCATTTAATAGGGTGTCTGCACTCTCCTGGGATATTTATCTTTTTCCGAATAAAGTAATTAGGATTTAGAATATTGTCTGGGAATATTATGATTGGGCATCTACTACAGTAGAGAACTTCTGCTATCACATATATTGCCTGTGCCTTTGAAATTATTGCGTTGAACTCTAATTACAGAGTGTCAACATACCTACTTTGTCGAGTTGGCACGAGTCTGCATTGCTTTTCATCAGTGGCCTCACTTATGTGTGTTTTTTTTTAACAGCTGTTTACCTCTGTTTATGTACATCGTTGTAGTGATTTTTTTTCATTAATTTCTTATAATTTCTTATCTTACTAACGTTTAACTTTGCTGTTTTTCCAACATATGGGCATTGAGGTTAATGGCTTTTTTTTTTTGTTTATTCCACTTAAAAGTGCGCTAATGTAAAATAATAATTAAAGTAATTGGTTATTAATATTATACTTATATCTTCATTTATCACATTTTCGCTACTTTAGTATGTGCAAATTTGTTCCCAAATTACTGTTTATTTGTGAAGTTACATACGACATAAATCATTCAAATCATTCAAACACGAGAAAGTTAAATAACATTGGTGGGTGCTATCTGTGACTATCCATTAATCGGTTAAAATGAAATATCTCCCGCACTAAATCGGCCAGCATAAAAGTTCGTATTGCTTTTGCCATCTTTATGCCATGGGGCTTTGAGGAAATGGCAGTATATATGAGTAAAAAGATAAATATCTCCTGCATTCCTGTTTCTGCCTGACATTGCATCCGTCACTGTTATATCCAGAGAATATAAAAATGGGTCATACTTTTCTTTTTTGACATTTTATTCTCCCGACAGTTTTGCGCGCAATCGCCTGTCGTGTTACTAAGGCAAAGGCTTTTGATCCGACTTCTGTCACAAAGAATACAGGAAGATGATCTTCCTCAGTTCCGAGAAAAACATCCCATGCAAGTCCTGGCGAGTCCCACGCAGAGAGATGGCGCTGCTTTGGAGAGAAATGCCTCCGGGCATTCACAAGATTATGGCGCATCCTTAGCCAGCTTCCTGATCATTGTGATCCCCTTTTGCTCGCATTTCTGCCATTTCATTCGACAAGAAAAGAGGGAAAATTATTATCTGTGGCTGCGTATTTCTTGCTATATGTACATGAGTGATTTTACACCCTTCGAACACACGCACTGGTATACGTACAGACGTAATGACATTTATGAATAAATATTTTTGTGGTTACAAACGCGTAGGAAGTTGGGAAAAAACCTAGATATTGGGGAGAAGAAATAAAAGAATTATAGCAAAAAAGATTGTATGTTTAAGATGCAGTTTTATTAGAGTAAAGGCGATTGTGAATAGGTATGCGGAATGATATGTAAGGAAGTCAAGAAGGTGAGAGAAGCCATAAGGAAGTAATGAAAATACAGTTATGAATCTTAGCAAGACCTGCAAGGAGGAAATAAATCTTAAAATAAAAGATGAAATTGGAGAGATGCTGTTCTAAGTGAATGCAGTCTTGTAGAGAGAGAGAGAGAGAGAGAGAGAGAGAGAGAGAGAGAGAGAGAGAGAGAGAGAGAGACTATTTTCAAAATATGTTCAATGTGGAATGTAAAAAAAAAAAAAAGAATTAGATATGCAAGATACGAGAGTAGAAGGGTGTCGTTGTAAAATTGATGAATGCTTGAGGATGTAAGAAGACCATTGAAAAGACTGAAAATGGAAGAGTGCGAGAAGTTAATGGGATTAGGAATGTCATGCTCCAGTTTGGTAGTGACAGTCACTGAGTGGATGACCAGTATGTGTAAAGTATGTCAGCATGAGGGAAAGGTTCTACAGGAATGGATGAATGGAATTGCTCCATTGTTAATTAGAAATGTGATAGAGGTAAGTGTGAGAATTAAATATTTATAGAAATAGAATTTGGAGGGTGTTTAAAAGGAGTGATATAAAGTTTTCTTTGTTAGGAGCGTCTAGGAGTTTGTATGATGATAGTGCTGCTCGTGCTAGCATAACACCCTCCATATTCTATTTCTATAAATTCGGCCACAAACTTTCTCAAGAAACTCCATTCATACAAATTTCCCTTGCCACATTAGCTGCTTTTCCTTACCAGTCTTACAAATTGTCATACTTTCTTTAATAAAAACTATACCACAAACGTCAGTAGCATACTTAGTATATCATTCATTGGTAATAATATGTGAGACTATTTAATTCTCACACTTACCTCTATTACATTTCTAATTAACAATGGAGCAGTTCCTTTCATCCATTCCTTTAGAACCTTTCCCTCACGCTGACATACTTTACACAACTGGTCATCCACTCAGTGACTGTCACTACCAAACTGCAGCATGACATTCCTAATCCCATTAACTTCTTGCACTCTTCCATTTCTCGGTCTTTTCAAGCATTCATCAATTTTACAACGACATCCTTCTGCTCTCGTATCTTTCATATCTGCTTCCTTTTTTTTTTACATTCCACATTGAACATATTTTGAAAATAAGTAGAGATTGGTACAAATTTGCATTTAAATTCATTTCGCGCTATAATGTGGTTCGGATTCCACAATAAGCTGTAGGTCCCGTTGCTAAGTAACCAATTGGTTCTTAGCCACATCCTTCAGGCCAGCCCTAGGAGAGCTGTTAATCAGCTCAGTGGTCTGGTAAAACTAAGGTATACTTACTTTAGAGCGACGGTGGGTTATTTGTCCATGCCGTTTAAGATTCTTGTGAATGAAGTTATGAGAAAATTTAGAGAAGGGGCAGGCGGTGAGGAATGGAAGTGGTTGATCTGTACAAGCATTTGGGAGAAAATGCGACAAATGATAATATGACGAGAGTAGAGGCGAGTCATGTTCAGGGTGAAGCAGGGAAAATAGCTTGGTTTTAATAAAAGTTTGAAGCAGGGAAAATGTCTATGGAAGCACCAGTTTGTATATATGAGAAGACTGTTGAGCTAGTTCTCATTTGTAGTCAAGATGTGCTGATACTGAATACATGTGAGAAGAAAAAAGGGGGACGCTGTTGAGATAAATTGTTTGAATAGCATAACTGGAGTAAGAAGGGCCAGAAGGATGTGAAATGCAAAGATACAAAGATATGGTAAAAAGGTTTGGTTACGAAGAGAGAATGGAGGATAATTGGTTGATGAAAAGAGTGTAACTAGTTTTACGAAGGATTCCGAAGGGGACACACTCCTGCATACGGATATGTTTGCATAGGTGTTAATGCATACGCTGTAGACTGTATATATTAATACATTTCTTGGAATGCGCAGCATTCTCAAACGAACATATTCCCTTCCCCACCAACGCTCAAAATATGGAGGAGCTCATAAGGCCTGTTGCTATGTATTGAAAATGAAACTCGCAATGGGAGAGCGCTGTCAGATTCAGAGAGTAATGAATATTGACAGGAGCAAATTAAGGTTCCGCGAATAGAAGCTTCGTTGGGAATTTCGTGGAAACCTTTTCTTCATTGTCCTTTTTTTTTCTTCATCATCTTCACCGTTGTCTGTCTTCTTACATCTTATTACCTTTATTATTCCACGGCCAAGAAATTTATGTTTCTGTATTTTGTCTGTTCGTTTGTTTGTTTGTGATTTATTTGTGTTTTTTTTTTTAAATTATATTTCAAATATACTCTTGATATGAACGAGGGAATAGACTTAGGAAGAGATAAGAACGGAAGTATTGGGGAGCAAGGACCTTGCTGGTGGTAGATTGCCTCCGTTCAATTACTCCAGTCTTTAGAAAGAGGAACTCTACACACCATCACCATAGATTTTGTTAATCATATTTAATCATTGCTCCCGCAAAGAAAGTCCACTGCAAGTGATGTTTCTTCTTGACTGTAAGGTTTAGCTTTGATCTTGACGAAACATCGTTTCAAGTTGAAAAAGATATGTGTTAACTGGGGCTTGACGCTAGTGAACTCTTTTTTTTTTTTTTTTTTTTTGTTGCTCTCAACGTTTATGTCAGAATGTTATCGTAATTGTTACTGAAGTCGTTACTGTTATATTCTTATTTTCTTTATTCTCTATCTGTTTTTTTTTTATCACATTCCATTTTTATCAGTAATTAGCAGATAGACCCAATGACACGCCTTTATCTCCGTTTACCCCGTAGGGGGCTAGTGCCGCCAATGCACCTCACGGGGTGCGCTGTAGGCATTACTAAAGGTTCTTTGCAGCGTCCCTTCGGCACCTAGCTTTCATTCCTTTAACTGTACCTCCATTCATATTCTCTTTCTTCCATCTTGCTATCCATCCTCTCCTAACGATTGATTCATAAGTGCAACTGCGAGGTTTTCCTTCCGTTACACCTTTGTAACCGTTTACTCTCAGTTTTCCTTTCAGCGCTGAATGCCTTCATAGGTCTCAGAGCTTGGCCTTTGGCCTAGTGTCTATATTCCATTTATCTCCGTTTAACTCCGCTATATTCTTTCCTTTTTGCCACATGTGATTATTGCTTAGTTCTCTGAACTAAAAAACAAAAAGGCATTTGATAAACCTATAACTTATACGCTAAACACATACCATTGAACTATTTGTAGCTTTTATTCTGAGATCTGTTTGTTCATCAACCTCTGCATTTATTTTTTTTTCGTATAACAACTATCCATTATTCCTAATCTCCTTGTCCTCCTCTTCCCTATTTTTAGTTTTCTGTAAAAGAAAATTTTGTGCCGGCTTTGTCTGTCCGTCCGCACTTTTTCTGCGCACCTTCAGACCTTAAAAACTACTGAGGCTAGAGGTCGGCAAGTTGGTATGTTGATCATCCACCCTTCAATCATCAAAAATACGAAATTGCAGCCCTCTAGTCTCAGTAGTTTTTATTTTATTTAAGGTTAAAGTTAGCCATAATCGTGCATCTGGCAACGATAAAGGAGAGGCCACCACCGGAACGTGGTTAAAGTTTCATGGGCCGCGGCTCATACAGCATTATACCTAGATCACCGAAGATAGATCGATTTTCGGTGGCCTTGATTATACGTTGTACAGAAAACTCGATTGCGCCGAAGAAACCTCGGCGCATTTTTTACTTGTTCTTTTTAAAACTTACTTTCCTTTCCTCTTTTACTTTCCTCTTGACTACACTATTATCCTGATGTATACCTCCACATGGTCTTTGCGCCGTGCAGTTGCACCTCAGGTAATATAATTTTTTTTTAGTATGCCTTTCATTTCTCAGCCTAAAACCTCTCCCCTTTGTTGTTATTACCGCATCATGGCATATTAAAACCTGATTATGAACTCCTTCTAACTCTATTTCTCTAACCCTAACCACAAGTTCATCCATTTTCTCCTTGTATGATCTTCTAACTTCCCTCTTATCTTTCTGACTTATCTTAATTGAATTTCCAGCCACATTTTTCCCCTTTCCTCGCCATCTTCAGCATATATCTATCTTAACTTTTGGCTTAATCAAATAATGCTTAGATACTCTTCCAACCACTCCGCTTTTCACTAATACGTCCATCAACTTGCTTTTCATCACCATTTTCTAAACCCCAGGAATGCTTAAGAATATTCTTCCTTGGAAACCACTTATTTCCAGCATACAAGCCCATTCCAAAAATACTTCTCAAAGGCTTTCCATTTTCATCGTCTCCAAGAATTCTTAACCTACCACAAACACTACTCCTTTCTCTGTCATGTACATTTGCATCAATATCACCCAGCACTGTCATCCTGTACAATGTAGACCCAAACAGGCATAAATTCAGACTCCTAAAACTACTCTTTCACTCTCATTCTCTTCTTTTACTGGACCCTTGTACACTCAACATCATAACACTGTCACCTACTATGCTTCTATCTTACCCATAGACCCTCGAACTAACACACACTTTCTCCCATCCCAGATTTCCTGACACTGTGTGATGTATCCCTTAAGCTACCCTAGACCCAACCACATATACCTTCCCGCAATGGGTCCACAACCCTCAAGTTATTTATGCAATTGATGGCAGTATTTTCCACACACTAATGCCTAAAAACACCATGGTAGCAGTACATTTTGACAGTCAGACCTGCCATATATATATATATATATATATATATATATATATATATATATATATATATATATATATATATATATATGTGTGTGTGTGTGTGTGTGTGTGTGTGTGTGTGTGTATGTATGTATGTATATGTATATATGTACTGTATATATATAGATATATATTTCTATATATACACATACATATGTGTGTGTGGGGGCAGGGGCAAATATTAGGCCACAAATATCATTTAATATCCAGTCCCCCACACCATGGGAATAACTTATACCCCGGGGAACTATACAATTCATAAATGCTTCATCTACACAGGATTCAAACCGTTGCCTGTTTTAGAAACACCAATAGACAGTGACTTTGATCACAAGGGGAATTATATGTAATCAGTGCTTCATCTTGACGGGCAGGTGTTCAAAGTCACTGTCGATCGTTGCTTCTAAACCAGCGACGGTTCGAATCCTGCCGGGGAAAAAGCAGTTGTCAGCTATGATTCCCCTTGCATGTAAGATTTCCCCAAGATATAGTGAACTGGATAAAAAACGATATTTGTGGCTTAATATTTGTGAACATAAAAAGTCATATATATCATCCATCTCTTCATCTATCTATCTGTATATATCTTTTGATCTATGTATCTATATATATAGTGTATATATACTGTATATGTGTGTGTGTGCATAATTGTCTTCATAAGGCATTTGCTTTTAAGTGTATGCACGAAAATCATTCAACGGAACTGTATATGAATGTAGATTAGGAAATTATAGTCTGGCTCTTCCTCTCTAATGATACCAATTAAAGTAATTAAGGATGCTAATTAAGTTCTGGGAAACTTTGTTGCCAGGGACTTTAAGATAGCACGCTGTTGGCGCTCGAATATTCTTTTTCGTTTCAAAACATTGCTTCGAATTGGATTTATTGCAACAGATCCGCATTAACATGTCACAGAGTACTTCTGCTACGATAAACAAGTCGCCGAGACAATTGACTCTTTTAGCTGGGCGATCTGTGGTTGGGTATCCGTTTCAGTGTATGACGTAACATCTGTTTAGATTCAGTTTCTTAAACGATTTATATATATATATATATATATATATATATATATATATATATATATATATATATATATATATATGTGTGTGTGTGTGTGTGTGTGTGTGTATGTATACATAATTGTATATACATACACACAAATACACGCACACATACACATACATATATTTATAATTGTATATGATAACTGAATCACGAAAATATGGAACGTGATGAATATATAAATAAAGGCAATGCCACGAAGGAAAGAGAAACGACGGATTGGTGCTAGGCCTTTCGACTTACTGTCCTTTACGACGGATTGGTGCTAGGCATTTCGACTTATTGTCCTTTACGTAAAGGACAGTAAGTCGAAAGGCCTAGCACCAATCCGTCGTTTCTCATTTCCTTCGTGGCATTGTATATATGTATATATATATATATATATATATATATATATATATATATATATATATATATATATATATATATGTGTATATGTGTGTGTGTGTGTGTGTGTGTGTGTGTGTGTGTGTGTGTGTGTTATAAAGCAGGACAATAAACAGTAGAGCTTATTCAGTTGCTTTCAAGTAGATGACATTTAATCTATTTAGCTCGTAAACGTTTACCACTAACGGAATATATGCTCTAGCCGAAAGCTTAGAGGCTGATTGTGAGGACAGTAGGCTGAAACCGACTTTGGTTTTATAAAAAAGCTGATTATACCATGGTACTAGAAATATTCACTTGAAACAAAAATTAAGTAGAGTGAACATTTAAACTGAAATGATCAAACGCTGTGTACAATCATGTACAATCATCAAGTTAATTTGTTATTGATTCAATGATTGATTGATGAATTGAACTATCACTGTTGCAAGGGTCACTGAGTCATGCTACATTCACTAAGATTCAGCGGTTTACATCTCTGCCTGACAGTTGTTGGGTAAGATTTTGATTCGGGCCTGCGAGACATTTTGTCCTTCTGAGTAAATCTGACTAAACGACTAGAAGTGACTGGGTCAAATTATCACATCAGCCGTTAGGCACGAACAGCTTCCAAAGATGACGATTCTGCCGTAAGTGGTTGAATTTAAAGATGAAAGCCGCCAGGACTTTGCCCTCTACAAAAACCGAATAATTTTGTTGACAAAAGGGGACTACACATCACGAAATAATGGCCCTGGCTCTTACTGCAATACATTTACCTTTTACATAAATGCGAGTTAGTGTGTTACAAATGACGTCCTCAGTTTGTCAGATCACGCTTATGCCATTTGGGCTAAACCTTTCATCACACCGTCTGTGTGACTTGTGTAACGTTCGTTTTCCCGTCTTGTATCAGTCAAGTCCAGTTACTGCAATCAGGTCACCGCGTGCAGTACTTTGTGTAACCAACCCTGGGACGTATGTCGTTCACAGTTAATTAATGCAGAGGCACATGAAAGATGACGAAGGTCCCGACAAATCCGCTTAGTAAACATCCTTTCCTCAAGCTTTGCTGTCCTTCGGAGAGGACGTGGGGGAGGTGGGGTGGAGTGTGAAGGATTGGGAGGACTGAATATTAACTCTCCTTGGGACCGCCGGTGGGTCTTAGGGGACTGTCGGGGCTTGTACCGTGGTAGGCCCTTCCCCTGGTAGCCTGGGTTCCCTGGTGGTGAGGGTGTAGAAGGGGGGGTGGGATGGAGACGAAGAGGCTGAGGTTGTCGTTCGTTGCTAGAAGATTTTGAAGAGTGAACACAGTACAGTGTATGCAGTTTGTTTTGGGGTTCAGTTGTGACTTGGGAATCGGGTTTCCCAGCAAATCGTTAGTTGATAGTGTTATCGAACTGTTTCTAACAAAGGAAAATGGGAAATTCACGGATTCTCCTGACCGTGACATTTATATTGATGTTGTCTAACCTGATCTCGCCTAGTGTGATTGACGAAGGTGAGTAATTGTTTCATTTTTACGTTTCAGAATAAGCACTGGCGTGATTAACGCTTTTTGTAGGTAAAAATCATGGGAATACTTTTGAATCTCAGTAGGCTGTTTTTTTTTTTTTTTTTTTTTTGGTGATTTCAGTGCTATTCTTATCTAAACTGAATAACAAAGGTAGGATAACTGTTTATTTGTAATATTTTTAGTAAGAGCTGCTGTATATAGTTCCGTTTGAACAATTCCAGTCGTCGAACAAAATCATCTTTATTCGTCGTATTTGTCGTAACCGCTGAAGGTTAACATTCGGCAAATAGTAAAGTATTTTCTAGCAGAGGCGTGGCTGACCGCTAAACCACAGAACATACAAAGATATCCGGTGTCTTTTGCAGATGTCATCCTTGCATGTACAGCTGAATATGTTGAATAACTCTGCAACTGTAGTTGCTCTTAGAAGCGCACTCTGATTTCTTGTTTAAGAAATATCTTCCCATATAAATTGGAAAAACCTCCCCGCGTTATTTAAGGTTTAGATAATGAGGATACTTAGATATTAGGATGTGATGTCTATGTGCCATTTTCATCTCAGTGATTGACAGTTGCATATGAGCAGGTTGCTCCTCCAAGAAAAAAAAAAAGCTCGTCAGTCACTGCCTAATTCATGCATTAAATGCAGAATCGTAGATCAACCCTTTTTACTGATACTTCAGCATCATTAACGATTCCATACACATACTTAGAAGGCTCATCAGCAGGACATCTAAACCCATAATAAATATTGCGCTAGTCACCCCTTTCTTCCATGCATTCTTTCACTTCCTCAGGCTCAACAATTTCAGCCTTATTATTTCATTTCTGTATACACCATTTACATGCAGGAGAGGTGACTCAGTCCCTGCTTATATTCCCAACTTTTCTGCCATGTACACTCCAAGTTTTCCCGGTCTGTTGCACTCACTCTGATACCTCTCTACCCCTCTTGCTTCTCCTATACTCCTCATTGCTTATCCTGCTATCATTTGATACGTATATATACTACCAAATGCCTATATGAACCAGCTGCTTCCATTACTACACCATCCATATTAACCTTCATGGTTTCATTAACCTTCATTCGTTTTTTATTTTCATTTGCCTCCATAATTTTACTCCTGCGCACATTTACTCTCAGCTTTCTCTTATTGCAAACACTTTCAGACTCTTCCACAAGTTTCTGCAGTTTCTCTGCGGTATCATGAATCAGTATTGATTCATTGCAGATGTCACCTGTAATGCACTCCACTCTCAATTTATCTTCTTATCACATGGCTTTGCGCCGTCGTCTACTGTCCTTTCTCTAGCTTCTCGCAACAATCGTTTGTTTTATATCCACTTTTCTACCAAACCAGTCACTGTCTTATGTACATATTCTATTACACGCGAAGCTTCTCTAACAATCATATAATAGAATATCTATAACACCATGAGTGTCATGTACACCTTTTCTATTTACTAGCACACTTCTCGCTTTAGTAAACAGTTTCAGTATATTGGATTTTCAAATCTTATTCATGTGGCCAATGTATGATTTGCCTTTTTTAGTCTTGCACCAAGTTCCAACTCAAGGAAACCTGTGCAAGGACACCACGGTCTTAAATACTTAAAAGATTTAACCTCATTAATCCTTTCTCCATCTCACGTTATTTTTTCATTCCTTTGTGCATGCCTAGTTCTCATTGCTTCTGTTTTTCTTAGATTTAATTTGAGTTACGTATCTCAAGATATATGAGGCATTATGTTAAGCAAACTTTGAAATGTTTTGGTATTTGACTCAATAAAACAGCATTGTCTGCATATTCTAAGTCTGTCAAGTTGCTATCGTTACTTGTCATCCATGATCCTCATTATAAAATCTAAAAGTGCAAACAGCAAAGCTGAAATAACATTCGCTCAAGACAGCTTATTTTTTACCACAAATTCGCTTAACAAGACCTCATCAACGTTAACTTAGCATCTACTTCGTTCATAGATGTTGTCAGTTAGCTTTCCAAATTTAACGGGATTACTGCAGGGACAAAAGACCTTCCAAAATATTGGTCTGTGACGCTGTCAAATCCCTTTTGTAATGAACAAAAGATATCAGAGAGGGGACTTTTAAATTCCATACACTGCTGCACAAGATGTCTCAACACAAATATTTGATTCGTGTAACTCCTGCATTTTCTAAAATCAATTTTCTCATCTCTAAGTATTTATTTTATTTCTGTCTCCAGCCTATTGAGAATAAGCATACAGAATATTTACATTACAGCCAAGAGACATGCAATGCCTGTATGATTTCCATAATCAGCCAGGTCACCTTTCTTTTGATAGCTTAGCAGTGACTTACAATTCCTAATCATCAGGCTTTTTTCCTCATTCCATAGTTCAAAACAGTATAGATATGGGCTACTGTATGTGAGGTGTCATTTCAGTTTTAGCTAAAATCATATCTGCTGTGATTCATTCATAACCTGGTATTCTGTGTCTCCTAATTGTATTATTGAATCCATTTCAAAAGTGTGAATTCATTCATAAGCACATTCTGGTCTTCCTTAGTTCTTTGTATATCAGTCAAATTATCCCTCTCATATCTCATATTCTCGACCTCACAGAAATGTGCCCAGCCTTGTCTTTCTTCTTCTCAGTGGTCTGGTAATAATAATAATAATAATAATAATAATAATAATAATAATAATAATAATAATAATAATAATAATAATCTGCTTTTTTCTTCACCCAAAGTTATTTCATTAATATTACTGTGTGCTATCCTAACAACAATGCCTCTCCCTGAATACATGGCTCATTCAATATCATCTGCTGTTTGCTTATATATTCATTCTTATTTCCTCAAGATTTTCATTTAACTTCAAGATCTAGACTTGAGTACTTAGTACTCTCTACTATACAATCTTCATCCCCTCCCAGAAATTCATTAACACGGATCTTTTGATTTTGTCCATTCTACATTAATCCTAGGTCGCATCTAGCATCCAAAGTTTCCATCTCGTTACCCCATACCCCAGACTTCTTTTCCAGAAGATTAATATACACTTTTTTTCATGTTGAACGGGTCCTCATTGTCTGATCTTCCTCAGATATGGTTCCTATTTGGACATTCAGTCGCAAACGCCTCTTGAGGTTCGTCTTCGAAACGCTATACTTTTTCAAACCTAAATATTCCATCAAGTTTTTTTTAATGTGGATCCTTTTAATTTCAGCTTTAGTGTGGAATTGATAGGTTAGTGAAGACTGCCGACATCTTTCCTTTTCAGCTTCTAACATTCTTTAGTGTTCTTTTTCTCTCTCATTTAATAGCTATGTAATGTATTTGGTATATGGACTGCCATCGAGAGATGTCAGTGTATTAATTTATGTAATATTATGCCCCTCTAATTCTAAATTACCTGCAGCTCATACACATTTGTAGAGGGAAGAATTATTCCTGTCACCCAGTCATTCCTTGTAAACCCTTGTGGTATATATACATGTGTGTGTATATATATATATGTATGCATGTATATATATATATATATATATATATATATATATATATATATATATATATATATATATATATATATTATATATAAGGGTTCTTTCAGGCTTGAAAATGGATTTTTTCATCTTCAGTTTGAAGGTGAAAAAGTAAAGTCTGTTATTATGACATTACAATTTATTTTCAAGGTACTTTATTGAGCTGGACACTTTTAACACATGCAAGATTTTTTCCTCAGCAGATAATAAATACAGAAAGCGGAAATTATGCAAAGTTTCTGCTTCAGAAAGTAAAAGATACTCAATGAGTGGACAGAAATTAGAATTAGGGAGAATGGTAAGCCAAGTTTCGGTTCCTTGCCTTATGGTTGGAATAGAGAATCGCGTATCATGAATTTAGTCTCATTTTTGCGAGAGATGGGGGACTATGGCATCTTGGTTGTCTCTTCAAAGTTAAAAAGGTGGGTAGTTAGTTGTATTGTTGGTCAGTGGATTGCCCTTCTTTTATATATATTGTGAGATGACTGCCATTCTTTTCATGACAGTGCCTCTTGATGACATTACCCTGAAGGTAGATAGTAAGCCTTACAAATAGGCGAGTTCTTCATCCCAACAGCTGATGTTTGGTGAGGTCCACATTCCTTGCTTTGGGAGGTACATCAGTTCATAAGGTTTGTTCTTTTGACGGGTAATTCACAACAGTTCTTATACTTGTTGTAATGCCACCAAGATAAACATTGATGGTTATTATTTCTTTTGGAATACGCTTATCTTTTTGTAGGCAGATGTCACTCAGGTAAAATAGTCAAGGGTAACCTTGCCTTTTTTGATGTCATTGTTACCTCTAATGTTCACCTGGTTGTTGTGCCTTCAGTCCACAGTCCTCTTGACGACTTTCTCAATGGTACTGTTCAAGAATCCTTTATCTACGAGTTGTTAGTGACCAGCTGAAGACTCACTTTCGAGGCGCCTTCCTGTGTTAGTGGGCTTCATATGTTCCGTAGCAAGTGTTGTCTTCATGGTGGAACAGGAGTATGTCAAGGAAGGGACACTGATCATTGCTACAGTATACATTACTTTTCAGAGAAAAGATAGAGCAAAATAGGAACGGGCTGCCTTATTAGTGTCTACTAAAGTACGAAGTTTTTTAAAAACTCAGAATAACAAAGAAAAAATAGTTTTATACTAAACTTTTACAACTGCCCAAACCCACTCATTAGAAACTCACGACCTTTGCGTGAGTCCTGGCAAAGCCTCTATATTAAGGCCCTTTCGTTCTAAAAGCTTTGCTTCCCATCTGGTCAGTTCTTCTCGGGTCTCCCGCTCATTCGTTCTTTCAGGGCCTCTTCAGTCAGCATCATTTTCACCAGTCTGTCTTATCTCAGCGTGTCTGTATCAGCATTTCTACACGTAAGTAAATTTTCACGACAATTTAATTATCATTTGTTTTGTTATAACTCTAACAATATGGTTTTTTGACACCTTTCGAAAGCGATCTTGCTTTATCCTCTTGTCTTTGAGGTCCCAACGACCATGAAGGTTTAAGAGAAATTCTTGAGTGAAATGTCAAACGAACTTATCAAGTATTAATACCAACGTTGTAATCAGCATCCCCCAAACCCACCCACCCCCTTTTTTTTTCCAACCCAACCTATGTCTAATAGTGTTGTTGACATTTGGAGAACTTAAAACTTAGAGCTGCATCATATGTCGATTGCTTTCAATGTGAAAACAAAAGACCATCATGAGCACGATTAGTTATGCAAGGGAATGACTTGTTGCAGATAAATTAACACCTAAGTTACGTTGTTCGAAGAACTCACATCCGGTTTATAATCATCGTTTCTTTACTTATTCACAGAATCACTTACGAAGGTGCTGGGTTTATTTACACTGTAAGCGGTGCTTGTGTCACCACTCCTTGTTGAATGATAATTTTGCTGCTAGCGCATGTCAAGATTATTAAAACATAGTTCAGAATGGAATAAATGTACATCGGATCCAGATAAAGGATGAAAAGCCAAGTATTGATTCTTGTTTTTAGGGAAAGGGATGCGCGTTGCTACATGCAGTTTTGTGGTATGAACTAGATTTTCATGTCCAGATGCTATTTAATAATTTTGGAAAGAGAAAATGGTTTGTGAATGGATTGTGGAATTAACTTATATATGCAAATGAAAGGTGTGGGTTTTGGATAGTGAAAAGAAACTGCATAAACTAGTAAAGAGAGCTTGAAAGTGTTTGAAATATGAGTAAAGTTGACAAAACGTGTGGGAAAGTAGAACTAGGACTATGGGGCAATCATTGCTAATATGGATGGTGAAAGAATTATTTGTGAATCATCATATTTTGTATTGGTTTTCTGTACAGTGAGTTCATCTGCTATTCAGCATTTAAAGTACTGTATATATTTGATAGTGATCGTTGGTTTTTTTTGAGGAAAAGGATCACATATATATATATATATATATATATATATATATATATATATATATATATATATATATATATATATATATATATATATATATATATATATATATATATATATTTTATATATATATACATATACATATATATTTATATTTATATATAGATATATACACACATATAGTATGTATGTATGTATGTATGTATATATATATATATATATATATATATATATATATATATATATATTAAAAGTATTATATCTTTCTTCGGCAATATAATACTTTTAGAACGCTCTTTTGAATGGTAATGAAAGATCGTGTAGGGATATGGGTTCCTTAAAGTTATTATTCGGTTAGCATAGCGACACTAGAACAAGGGAGCATATTTCCATATGGTAAGTGTTTTAAGAATTATTATTTTCCGTGATGTTTTCCTTACTCTTTTTTTGTGAACGGCAGGAAGTGTAAAGTTTTCGACCCAAAGAGCTAATCCATCTTGGCGTGTTCATTCTTTATACTACGTTCTTTAACTTCAACCCTCTCTCTCTCTCTCTCTCTCTCTCTCTCTCTCTCTCTCTCTCTCTCTCTCTCTCTCTCTCTCTCTGCTGTGTGGCCTCCGCTATAAGTCCTTCGTCCATACAAGAAGGAACAATACATTTCTTCAGCGGTAATTGTTCCCTCTCCAGCAGTATTTGGTCAAAGGAACTTATAGTCTTTTGCAAAGCTACATCATGAGTCTTTACTAGGGAAAACAACTACTAGAACTGTCAGAACTGACTTGTGAGTGCTTGTTATTCGTATGAAGTTGATCTTTTCTCCAGAAAACGAAGAATACTGATCTATCTCTGCACCAGTATCTTGTATTCTTGTATTCTTAAGGCAGAAAATAAATATATATTTATATATATATATATATATATATATATATATATATATATATATATATATATATATAGATAGATAGATAGATAGGGGTGATATGTACATACATAATATACAGTATATATACAGATAAATAGATATATAGATAGATAGATAGATTTTCAGAAGATAGATTTGCTGAGTATTCATGCAACAGAAAAAGATTGCAAAGGAGACACATTTGACAAAAAAGTAAGATTAAAGCTGTATAACACCATTTAACGCACACAGAGCTTATTGCATTTGAAGTTGATCTTCATATGAGGAAGAGCTTTCTTGGGATTAAACCAGGCATTTATGTTGAATGGAGTCAAGGAGATAAAGACCTAAACGCAAATTATTAATATTTTCACTTACTAGTATTTTAACCCATTGAAATCCAGGTCCACAGATAAGAAATTTCGGTGACTTGCTTGCTTGCTTGCCCCCTCCTCCTTCCCCAACCCTAAGTGAATACTGTACAGCTATGCTCTTAAGTGATACGACATGATTGCATAGGATTTAGTGCAAATTCACGAACTGGCAACTAACATGCTCCATATTTATCTCTTATTTCAATACGAAAACACGATTATTTCATACAATTACGCTATTATA
Source organism: Macrobrachium rosenbergii (assembly GCF_040412425.1). NCBI lineage: Eukaryota > Metazoa > Arthropoda > Malacostraca > Decapoda > Palaemonidae > Macrobrachium > Macrobrachium rosenbergii. The sequence goes on along the minus strand of NC_089760.1, from coordinate 18,443,154 downwards.
TGTTTCATATATGTTTCATATATTATATGTATCATATATTTCAAAACTGTTAGCAAATATCACGCGTAGGCAAATTTCGGGAAAACAGTTACGAAACATGTTCAAAACTTTCATTCACTCACTGAAATGCGTTCGACAAAAAAATGTCATAAAAAAACCTCAGTTCAAATATTAAATTGATAAAAAAAATTGTCGTAACATTAATATTGCTTGCATTGCAACGATAAAATTTGAAATAGCCCGATTTGATTATTTTTACCTATCAACACTGAAAAAAATGGAAACAAGTAAATACGAAAGTATTACTGTATCTAGAACGCATCCACTGATATCAACGGGTGAGCGGAGAGTGTGTGACGCAACCATTTAGAGTGGCGGCAACTTGAACCACCGACAACATAGGTCTGCAGTGTGTGGCGACAATGCAATTATTTTGAAAACATTTATTTTATATTTGCTAGAGGAATATTTGGATTTTCATAAAAATAAAATGATTTATGTTGTATTTCTTAACCACTCCAAAAATTATAGCTTACTAACAAATATTCGCCTATGCAGTAATATTATTCTTTTGTTAAAGACAAGATTTGGTTCCTAGGCCTAGGTGTGTTAGATTTCTTTACTTACTATAAATACATTACACTTAGCATTCACATCTCTATATTAACAATTTCTGACCAGAAAGCACATGAAGTTATCTACACATTCTTGCGCTGCAAGTTACCTTATGGATGAATAAATTATACACCAAAAGCGGGCAGAAGGACTTAAGAAAATATTTTAAGGCAGTTAAAAAACAAGTGTTCCATAGGCGTTGATATTAATACTAATAGATATTTAGATTAATAGCCATCTTCTCCATATAATTTAAATAATCATCATCATCTTTTATTCTTTAAAGAACAGGTAACCTACAACTAAATTCTTTAGTAACAGATATTACATCTCAGAAGGCTTAGATTATTTATTTAAGCCTATAAATCATTTCGCAACGTACATTCAGTTTGAACACAGCCTAAAACTTCAACAATCAAAGAAAATTTTATGTAACTCATATTCCTATTTTGAAAATTTTCTTGTTACTGTTGAGCTTATTAGGTCTGCTGTTATAATGCTGCAGAGGAAGTTACGTTGACCAGCCCGAGAAGAATGTTAAGCGCACTGTCACTGCCGGCACCGCTAACCTTACCACACCGTGCTTTGAGGAAAAAAAAAAAAAGTGAAAATCACACAGATTACGAATTATACCAATGCATAAAAGGGCTCATATTTATATAAACATGGGAGAATAGTGGTAGCTGTGAGTTCGCAAACTTGTTGACATGTATGACATTGGAAATAAAAAAAAAAAGTTTAACACTACTTGACAACCGTTACGTTGCGTCTGAGATTTTGGACGATGCAAAAAGAATCATTTCGCTTCAGATTTGAGCAAGACGGTACAAACCTTGATCATAGCAACTGAAAATGGTTAAGGAAAATCAATAAAATGGTTTCGGCCGGGAGGAAGCAGTTAACACGCGAAGTAGGCAAGAAGGTTAATTCAGGATGATTATCTGATAAAATTTTCATCCTCATCACAAATTTTGCTGTATTCTCCTTGCCCTTGACAGATGGTCGATTTTGTAACTCATTGGAAACGTCGGTCGGATCATGTCGCTTTTGGAATTGAACAGTAAGTCTGAAAATAAAGGTAACAGTATAAAAAGTGATGCGCCTGGCTGATAAAAAAAATAAAAATAAAATAGGAAAACTCTTAATGCCGTTACGTACGGGGAAAGGATGGCCGGCCGATGGCTGAAATTGATATTCGGAGTAGAGCCTGCCTCAGTCGCGAACTCGCAACCGGTAGTGTTGCTGCCCGAATGCCGAGAACGAAACTTTGGTAACTCTTGACACTTCAACATTAGTTTTCGGAGTTTCAGGTGTCTGGATTATATGGTAGGAGACTCGATCATTTTGTAGCTGTCATGGAAGTTTACGTTGCTGTCTGATTAAAGGCGAGATGGCATTTGGAGGCTAAAATTTCTATCCTTAAAAAGACAAAAGGACCACTAAGAGAAAATCCAATCACTGACTTTCGAAGACTATTATTTGTGGTTACTGATTAGCCACCAGATCAGCAATTCTTCGTTTTGGCAAGGAATTGGAATTGGAATTGGAATATAAACTTTAGGCCAATCGCTAGGACTTATGAGGTCATTCAGCGCTGGAAGCAAAATTGAGAGCATAAAGTTTTTAAAGGTGTAACAGGAGGAAAACCTCGCAATTGCATTGTGAAACATTTGTTAGGAAAGGGTGGAAAGTAAGATGGGAGAAAGATAATATAACCGGAGGTGCAGTAAAAGGAACGAAAGGGGGTGCAGCTAGGGGCCGAGGGAACGCTGCAATGGACCTCAAGTAATGCCTACAGTGTGCACCGTGTGAGGTGAACTAATGGTACTACTTCCCTACGGGGTCGTTTTGGAAAAATTCGTGTAACCACTCAACAATGAAAAAAAGGGCGCAGTTCAACCGTAGCTTCGTGTTTTGTTCATTCCTTCCACGGGTTTAATTAAAATATGTGAAGACATTTTATTTGATTATTGGATCTTCGACTAAAGGTTCGGTTTTCATGAATTCTCTTTTTCTGAATAAAACCATTTAGATTTAAGAGCATCCAATTCAGCCATCTGAATGATTGTCATCGCCGTGCGGTATCATAACAGTATCATTGTCGCCACCCTCCAATATCATACTCGCTGGGTGGTTTTACTGTTTGTAAAGTGTTATTGTCAACGAAGCGTAATAAGCGCGAAGCTGTTACCTCTATGACCAATTTGCAGTGGTTGAACTGTTGACATTGCCTGACATGGGGTGTAACTCGGTTTCAAGGACCTTAAACCATTTTGGGAGCTTGGGATATGATTAAGGACAAAAAGAGAATCGAATTGGTATTTCTCATAACAATGACATCTTGTATAATGGTATAAACCAAGCCTTGAAAAAACTAATCAGATATAATTCTGATATACAAGGCACGAAGAAAGTAGTTAAGAAAACTTGTTTCATAAGAAAGGTCCGTGAAGTGGTTACAAAATATGAAGTACTCGGCAAACCAAAATAAAAAAAAAAAAAATCAGAAACTATAAGTGCTTAACATTTCCAAGATCTGAGCTGCGTCTTGATATGATCTTGATATAAGTGGGATGATGTCCAACGACTTTTTTTTATCTCCTTAATGCATCCTAAAGCTATCCAAGATTCCAGATCCATTAATGAAACCTTTTCGTCTCCTGCTGCTGCTTTTTTTTTTTTTTTTTTTTTTTTTGCCTGAAAGGGACTTCCTAAATATTACAAGAAAAGTTCGGAACATTTAACTCCTAATCCGTCTTTGATGACTGAGAACTTTTAGTTTTTTATGTATAAAACTTCCTTCATGCGTTCATTTCAGAAAAAATCCTTTAGATAATCTGAACCATCACGGAATCTTTCTTTCTTCGTTGTTCATCGAGTAGCCAGATATATACTATATAAGTGTGTGTGTGTGTATATATATATATATATATATATATATATATATATATATATATATATATATATATATATATATATATATACATATATCTATATATATATATCGAAATTTCTCTGATGATTTCATTCCCGTTTTAACAGGCGAAGCAATCAAACGAAAAGGGAAACAAACTCTTCAGCTGGGTAATAAAATGCAAGTAGTGCCTGGTTCACTTCTAAACGAGAATATCTCCTAGAATAAGATATGTGTACTAAAATATTTACGAAAATGTCAGAGGACGTCCTGCTTGAAACAGCAGACAAGAAAAAATATACGTTTACTGCAGGTGACAGTGGAACATTTTTGGCACTAAAACGCCTATCTACTTGAGGCTATTTTTAACATATTTGCAATGTTCCAGAAAACTATTGTCATCGCAAAGATAATGCATTGCATCTAGATATAGGAAAAGAAACTTTAGCAGTGATTAACAGAATATACAAAAGTGCACAACAAAAATTAGATTTCTGTCGGCTAGAGGCTAAATCAATAGAGCCAGTAGTAATATGCTTTCAGAAAAATCCCCCTGATGTAGAGGCACTGTACAGAATATGGTGTACAATGGACACTGTGATAAGCATCACTGCTTATATAAAACTCTTCCATGCTTGACAGTAAGTTTACAGTGAATACTAACCAGCATGCAGCCACGTTTTAGTCAGCAGTGGAGGTTAAATTCATCCTTCTGAGGGGTATCAAACAAATTCTATTTATCAGTGACGTCATAAAACACCATATTAAGTTTTCTTGAAAGCTTAAATTTCCCAAAGGTTAAACAACAGAAGACTCTGTTGAAGGTCGGTAAAGGATGTTATCCAAGTTGTTAAAACATGAATGAATACAAAGAAGTAGCTTTAGTCTCGGAAACAAAAGGCTATTAACTGTATTGTTTACTCTAGGGACGCGTCCGTGCCGCAGGAAATAAAGCCTAGACTGTTCGTTATACGATAGAAATATGACCTTTCTTGTCGGGTGAGCGCTGTTACATAACCAACTCGGGAAACTCCTTTCTGGTTGTCAGTTCAAAAGGGTTGAGATTTATCATTGTTCATTGCTCCTGAAAAAACAGAGGCATGAAAACAGAAAGAACTCTTGTTTCCAGACATGAATGAAGGAAAGAAATGATATTAGGTAATATATCTGCGTCCAGTCCAGTACTGGCAGGAAAAGAATTAGGAAATGAAAATCACAGTTAATGTTGTTCAGCTGAATGGTGTGTCAGAGAGTAATACTTTTGTGAAAGTAAAGCCTTTGCTTTAAGGATCTGTTAGTGTTGAAGCTTGTTGTAATATTGCGATAAAGTTTTTTGTGATAATTATGACGTTACTGATTGCACTTGTATTCGCAGAGGTGATCTTTTGTATAGCTTTATTTTGCCAACATTATTTTACTGCTAGATTGTTATTGCTCTCCATTGTTTATGACGGTATTAAACGATTATCGAACATGCAGTCAAAAAGTTTATTGTTATTCGTTTTTAATACGTTTTAGATTTTAATGATAGGTTAAAAAACTGTGGGTAACAGCAGTAATAAGGTAAAAGATGGAGTTTTATATTCATGATGATCATCTGTAAGTGATCATGAATATAAAATTCCATCTTTTGCCTTATTACTGCTGTTATCTTCAAGACCTAAATTTCATAATCAATCAATCAGTCAATCAACTACCCTTGTGATTTTTGGCACACCTATTTCTCCTATTTAGTTTTACAAGTGGAAAGATATGTCCCAAAAATCACATAGGTTACGTTTAGTACACGTATCTGTTATAGTAAGTTCATATATTTGTATACAGTAAGTGATTGAAATGAAATTTAAACTGTTCGGAAAGGTGTTCGTTACGAGATGAACCGTTACATATCGTCATTGAATAATAATAGATCTGTCATCCATTAGATCCAAGATTTAAGAACTGTAGTTAAAAAGTGACCAATGTCATGGGTACACCAAAAGATGTGGGAAGAAGGACCGAGTCCTGAACTTTCCTCCAGCGTTCCGCTTCTCCTTAAAAAGTTCTTGAATGGTCAGATATGTCCTTTTTCTCTATAACCCCGGTAGGGGGTTAGTGCCGTCAGTGCACCTTATGCGGTGCACTATAGGCATTACTGGAGGCTCTTTGAAGCATAACTTTGGTTCCTAGCAGCAACCATTTTTATTACTTTTACTGTGCCTCTGTGCATATTCTCTCTCTTCCGTCTTGCTTTCCACCTTCTCCTAACAAGTGTTTCATAGTGCAATTGCAAGTTCTTCCTTCTGTTACACATTTTAAACCTTTTTACTTTGTTTCCCTTTCAGCGCTAAATGACCTCATATGTCCCAGCGCTTGGCCTTTGGCCTAAACTGTACATTCTGTTCTATATTTTTTTTTTCTCCATTACAGCCCTAGGCAATTGCTAACTATATGATCAAATTAATCTGAATCTGGCAATATGTACGATTCCGTCCATACGAAAACATATTTCTTGATAGCAGCGTTGAAAGTGACATAATTTATAGCAGCAACCAAATTCATTGATAGTTTTCATGAGCCTTGCTGTATTGTGTATTATTGATAATATATACAGTAGAACCAAATTGCCAGATGTGAAAATTTATATCCGTTGACCGTGCGTTTGACAGTGATTTGGCATGTATAAATCAAAATGTTTGTTTAATATTGGTTATCTTATGCCATTAAAACGTACTTGTTAGTGATGTGAATTTTATATCTGTTCGTTATATATTGGAAACCGATATATTTATAAAAAATCTTTTGCTGTACAGGTCAGATACAGTTTTCACATGAATATTGCTGACATTTCTCATCCAAAGCATTTTGCTGAACACTGGCCGTTCATATATAATTTGTATATTGTCTTGACTGTGATCTAACATAATTTATTTCTGGTTTTGCGCCCGAAGGTTTGGCAGTGGGAATTTCTCTTGATAAACTGCATTCTTATATCACCATCTGATTGAATAACGTTTTTACACAGTGATTTATTAAATCAAACGACTGAACTTTTTTTCCCCACTCTGTATTGTTTTGATAACAAATCAATATCGAACTTTTAAACTTTAAAACCGCAAATTGGAAAACAAATATATTTAAGAAATCCACACACAGTATAAGATTTCTTAACTACTTTTGTTTTACAATTTGCCGTTTTGTCTCTTTATTACATTGCTGTTGTGGATTTTCACTTTCAAAATAATCCGAATTCCTGCCTTTATCAGCAGGATTTTAGGAGTCAGCTAATTTATAAAATCAATTTCACTTAGCGCTGGGCCCTGCCTGCAGTGTCTCTGTGAGCAATCGTTTTCGGGGATGGCGTCTAGGAGCGTAGATGCCGCCTGACTGCCGCGTTGCCTGTTGAATGGACTGCATACATCATGCAAATTCCTCTGAAGGTTCGAACTCTTTCAGAGTTTTACAAATTCGTTAGCTTTACTCCTGTTTTATTGTTCTCTTTTCAGAAATTATTCTCCCCTGTATGTGTCACTATTTACTTTTTATTTTGTATGTGTTATGCTTGCTGGTATCGTTTTACATTCATGAACGTTTCCTAATCATTCGCTAATCAGAGAGTGTACTTTATAAAGTATTTATTATTTGCGTTTTTGTTGGCGTCGTTTCGTCTTTGTTTATTTGGTTAGTATCTTAAACATACCAAAAATCTCCTTCTGTGTTGTTCTCTTAGTAATTGTGTTTGTATACTTATATTTAGATACTAATATGCGCAGATGCCTAACTATCCACATATAAAAATATATCATATGTATATTTTTTCTATTGTGGCTCTAGCCTACTGGGCAGCAGATGTTTGTACCCTGAGCTCGGAGACTTAATCCATTTACTAGCGGATGGGTAAGCTGGACCTGGTGCTCGCTAAAGGTAAGGCACGTAACTCCCACAAGGCATTTACATACTCAATACCCAAGTCACCTAATATATATATATATATATATATATATATATATATATATATATATATATATATATATATATATATACTATATATATATATATATATATATATATATATATATATATATATATATATATATATATATATATATATATATATATATATATATATATATATATATAAATTAAGTCTAGCAACCTTTTGCCAAAACAGAGAACCTAAAAGCTAACAACTGGACACCCCTTCAAAGAGGAAAGATGTAAGGCAAAATATAATTGTATATAATGTGTGTATCTTTGCAATAAAAGAGACTCTGCATATTACCGAGGGCATGACAAATCCATCTAAGTAGAATACAAACCCAACAGAAATCAGCTCTCGTGATCGTTGTTGTATCTGGATTTAGTGAATTCGTCACGATAATTCCCAGAGGTTGATGGTCCATTGCCAAGATGATATGTGTGATCATGCAAGTATCATGTGAATGCACTCATGGATTCACTGTCGTCTTAGGCATGTTAATGCCTTTCATAAGAACGGTGAAATGCTATACTCCAAAGGCTCGCACAGGCTATTAATATTAATCTCTCTCTCTCTCTCTCTCTCTCTCTCTCTCTCTCTCTCTCTCTCTCTCTCTCTCTCTCTCTCTCTCTCTCTCGTGTTCAGCGTTAGAAGATCAGGTCGCAGTATGCCTCCCAGCTTGGTCAAGTTCTAACAAGTCATAAGTAAAAACAAGAATAAAATGGTATCTTCTTTAACATTGAGAATCACAATTGCGCATAGTACAGTATATTGAGCTAAGCCGTGCAATGAAAGCGTATTATTTCAATGAAACGTGAAAGGGGTCTCTTACATTTCAAAAATAATGTTATTATTTTTGTTATTATTTTCTCACGTACTTACTAGGATGGTGTCTGCAAGTCTGCAGCTTGCCCCCTGAGGATGTGGTCCCTCACTACTCGGTTTTCTTAGGATTGCAACACTAATAATTATTCCTGCTGTGGCCCCCAGAAACTTCTGGAGCAATCAGTGTGAAAGTGTACACATGCACTCCTCCCTAGGTTCCCACTGAGGTCCTCTTGAATTGTTCTTAGTAGGCTACTCACAGAATGTAAGTACTACCTCATTTCTATTTGCCTTAGTCTCGCTATTTCCTTCTTTCTTTCCTGGAGCCTTTTCAGTCCTTTCTCTGGGCTTCTTTATTTACCAGGATTAGGTTTGCTCTTCGAGCCGGTATGACGTGGACAGTGCTGATCTCATAGCTCTAGAGTACCTTGATATTTTCGTTCTCTTGCATTTTTTCGGTGTAAGATTTTACCACTTGTTCGCAGATCATCGAGTGCTAGACCTGGGCGACTGTATTACGCCTTCTCTTGTATTCATTTTCAACTAATGCTTGACAGTCACTTAATATATGGTCTCCATAATATGTTATTATTATTATTATTATTATTATTATTGTTGTTGTTGTTGTTGTTGTTGTTGTTGTTGTTGTTGTTGTTTCTTCTTAACTGGCAAACATTAATTTGAAAAGCACTAGAAAGTCCGTGAGCAGTAAATCGATCCTCGTCAGGAAAACAGTCTGTACATAAATTAAGTGAAAAACAGCGAAAGAACGATAAAAACTAATAAGCAAATATAAGTCAACATGTAGAAATATATGCAGACATTTGCTTCTATCTAAGAAACAAAAAACTCAAGTGGTCAGTGAAAGTAAATCTTACATGAAAATTTTTCTGGATTTTTTATATGTTTATTTTCAACATCACCATTTCTCTATTTCTTTTAGTAATCAGCATTTTATTTTTTTATCGGATCACTATTCATTCAAGGGTGCCATGAGGATAACACACTCGCAACATCCACAATAGCATAACGAATAGGAATTTTTATTATGACATAAGAAATTCAAATTCAAGTTCACGAGCTCATCTCGACTGAACAATAAAAAGTTCCTACTACTGTTAGGTTATTTCTTGCCAGAATGATTTACATTTAACTAGTCACATCTGACGGAGTGTAAGCATTTCATATAGTGAGATACTTTTAAAGTTAAATGTCGCTATAGTATGCATAAATTGCCAGTAGTCTTGAATTTGGGGTGGCCAGTCTAATGTTCACAGATTGTCCGTGAACATTTATGTGAAACCAGTGAGAACAGAATGTTCCATAATGAGTAGCAAGACCAAAGTTATAGATTTGAAACATTATTACTGATTTAATTTGCCTTGTTTTAATCTGCAATCTTCAAATTTCAAATAAAATCCTTGAGGCAGATATGGTTAAGAAAAGGTTGAAACTTATTTAGGACCTCTGTACTGTTCTTAAGGAAACTATTATGATAAAATGGATCAATCTTTTCTAGAACATATTATAATATTTTGAAATGATTTGAGCATTCCCTTCAGTTTGATTTTGCAGTATTCCATAAGTAATCTTCTATATTATTTCCACTTTTACTACCTACTTGTAATTAGACGATTTCGAAATACCGTCGCCACTGTTACTTGACTAATCTCGTACCTTGCTACTGACACTTTTGAGTGATGATGATTATTTGGCTGTTTTATGATATTTATTCTTCTGATTTTGTCATAGAATTATTAATGAACATTCCCCTGACATGCTACTCGTGCTTTTAGTTACATCTGACTCAGTGTAAGTGTTACATACAGTGAGATACTCTTAGATGGAGATGTGGTTGCTGTTGCCTTTTATTCTTAAAAACAATAATAGCCTGCATATATTACCGGTAGTCTTGAATTTGAGTTGGCATAAGGGATGGACAGTAGTATATTCACTGAGTGCCCGTATACACTGGTGTGAAACCAATGACAACTGAATGTTTTATATGGATTAGCAAGGCCAAAGTTATGGATTCGGAACTTTATTACTAATTCAGTTTCCCTTAATTAACTCCTCAGACCTCAGTTTTCAAATATAATGCTTCAAGTAGACTCTGATGTGAAAGGTCTGAAATATAATATTTAGGTCCGCTTTTCAACTCTAAGGTCTTTGAAAAAATGGATTGGTGTTTTCAAGAGCAGTATCATTATAATAGTTTGACTTGATTTGACTGTTCCTTCAGTTGGATTTCATAGTAACTCTCAAGTAATCTGATATATTATTTCCACTTTTAATGACAAGTTGCGATCAGACTTATCTGGAAATGGCCTCGTCAGGGTTAGCTGACTTGTTTCATACGGTGCTACTAACACTTTTGATTTATGACGATTATTTGGCTATTTCAAGGTACTTATTCTACCGATTTTGTGTCATAAAATTATTAATGAACATTCTCCTGACACGGTACTCCTGGTTTTTGTTACTGACACAGAAATTGGTAATTACTGGAATACTTACATTTTCGTGAAATCTGTTTCCCTATATTCCTCAGTGGAAAAATCTTAATACTGTAGTGTGAGATTCATACTTTTTATTTTATTCCATCTATTAATTATCTCGATGCTCTGTGATAAGAATTCATAAAAGTAATAAAAATGGTATTTCTTGCAGCAAGACAGCCAGTTATCATCATGGAAAACGGATGTAGTCGAAGTGGGTCTTTCTTCTAGCTCTCTCTCTCTCTCTCTCTCTCTCTCTCTCTCTCTCTCTCTCTCTCTCTTCTTTGTTTTCACTATCTAACTCAATACGTTGCGTCTTACATAGCACCATAATGAATATTATAGATCAGTGCTTGTTATAGGACGTCATAATCAAATTACCTTGCGAAAAAATGTCATATATTTCAGTATATCTAGGTTTTTACGTCGTTTCCACGTTTAGAAGGGAATTACGTAGGAAGGAAGTCAACCAGAATTAGATGTAATTTCATCCTTTGGTTTTGTGAGTTTACTTGGGAAGAACGTTCTAGAAGTATGTTATTAGCACCGAAAGCAACCGGTGCAATGGTTTATTCTACCCGTGAATTTATGCCACATAGTCTAGCATGTGTACCACAGATTTATATTCTGTAGAGAAAAGAAAAATTTCTAGTGATTAATTACGTGAGGTTGTTTCAAATTTATGGTAAGTGAGCTTTGAAGGGACTATAGGGCATACGCACTTTTCATGTGCAGTCAAACTTAACTGGAATGTATACTTGTAGAAAAAGGTAGTCTTTTATGATACAGACAAAAAATTCAGTAACCCTGACGAAAGAAGGAAAGCGAGAACTACACTATATATAAATATGTCACAAAAACTGAACATTTTCGTTTTCACAAGGGACGTCCTTTGACTGGTTCTGAAAATAATCAACAGCTTACACAAACGTTGTCCTGGAGCAGTCGACAAACACAAGACAAACAACTCTCTTGAGAACAAGGGACGCTATACTGTACTGTTACGAAACTTGACGTACTGTGAAGTTAAACATACGCAGTTCCTATAATGTAAAAAAATAAAAAGCTCAACTTCTTCCACTTTGTGTTACATAACCAAGTCGAGAGACATAAAGGAATCTTTGTGAGCTTAAGTTAACGCTTCCTTTACGCTTGAACAAAATACAGGGGCATAATCAGAGAAATGGAAGGACATTAAATGCCACGTGTGAGAAGAAAGAAGAGGAAACATAAAAAAGTAACTTTATATCGAAGACAAAAACCGCGGTTCATTTTACAGAAAGAATATTATGTATATATATATATATATATATATATATATATATATATATATATATATATATATATATATATATATATATATGTATATATATATATATTAATACATCTGAGTATTTTGACATTGTATAGTTTTTCTACATTACTTTTATCTTCATCGTTATAAATGACAATTTTGTTATTGTCTGTTTGTTGCTTTCATCTTCATCGGCCGTTTGTTTGTTCTGTCAGATTCTTTGTACCTAAGCTTACCATGCAATTGATGATGCAGTGCTTTTCATGACTCAACATTCATCCCGTCTATACAGACTACAATTTCCACAGCTGTCTGTTCCTTATGGCAGCAGATATATTATTATTATTATTATTATTATTATTATTATTATTATTATTATTATTATTATTATTATTATTCAGATGATGAACCCTATTCATATGGAACAATCCCACAGGGGCCATTGACATGAAATTCAAGCTTCCAAAGAATGGTGTTCATTGGGAAGAAGTAAAAGGGGGTAAAAGAAAATACAGAAAGAAGAGATCCCACTTAAAAACAAAGAAAGAATAAATTAATGAATAGATAAAAATGTATTAAAATGTATACGCCAACGCTGAAATTACAGTCAATCCGACTTCATCCAAATGTACAGAGTTGATCAGTGTAAAAAGGGATGGCCTTCCAAGCAGAGGTGTCTCCGTGTTCCTGGAATCACTGAGATAACTCTCGGGAATTTATTTGGTTCCTGATCACCAGGCCGCCTGTTGCATTAACCAGATACGTTATGCAAATTTCCCCTGGAGTTTGAATTCTTCCAGACTTCTACAAATTCATTAGCCGTGCATCTTCTTATTACTAACTTCTTTTGCTCGAGCTTTCTCTTTGTTTTTTTTTTTGTCTTTCTCGTTGGTGCTTTTTTTTCCTATTTTTTGTTTTATTATTCGGATTCTACAGTTCATTGGTATTTTGTTGATGGACATGATTTTATATACACTCATTCATTTTTTATACAGTTGCATTTTGTATGTTAGTACTTGATACATACTGATATTCTCTTCGTTGGTTGATTTATTAATAAACGTAATATATAAATATATATACACATATATATGTGTATATATATATATTATACACAATGAATATTTGTATAATATATATGTATATGCATATATATATCTATGTATATGTACAGTATGTATATATGTATGTTTGTGTGTAGTGCATGTTAGAAGAGGAAGAAAATTCACATTTCCTTTTTCCAAATTACTGACGTCATCTCAGTGCTTTATATATATATATATATATATATATATATATATATATATATATATATATATATATATATATATATATATATATATATATATATATATATATATATATGTGATATATGTGTGTGTGTGTGTGTGTGTGTGTGTGTGTGTGTGTGTGTGTGTGTGTGTATTTATGGAGCTCAAGAATCAGACAAAATAGTTCCCATTCATAACAGGTATAATGTTTTCTGAGTATAGACAATTATGGTAACATATTTATTCAAGGAATCTGTCAATATCCATTAAGGGGAGAATCATTTCACGGCGAACACAAATGTAGATGTTAAGATTCCCTTCTGTTACTGATGTGAATGGATTACGCTATTTTGTTTCGACGCGATCGTTCTTTGAGATTTATGGCTTCGAGGTAAGATTCCTTCTGTCATTTGAATAATTGCCATTCACTTTAAGACAAATGTTAGTCTCGGACCTCTCTCTCTCTCTCTCTCTCTCTCTCTCTCTCTCTCTCTCTCTCTCTCTCTCTCTCTCTCTCTCTCTCTCTCTGCACATAGAACGCAATGTGTCACGGATTGCCAAACACAGTGAATCTGCTTTGCGGCTGGATAGGATAAATAGCACCTTCGAAATTGATATTTACCAATAGCAAGAATCTCGTAATTATTTTCCAAATGATTTCACCATTGAATGTTATTGAAGAAATCATGAATATGGGGTCCTTGTGGTTATTAAATCATATTAACTCAGGATTAGACACACGGCAGAGGTTTAATTATATAAAGAAAGTTATTACAAGTACTTTCGGGAAATGGTTCCTTGATATTATGCGAATGAAATTATTTATGGCTCCTCCTTCTCTTTTTCTCATTATTTTCAATATTTTGTGATTACAGTAGTATTGCGATAAGCATCCGTATACTTGTTGAGATATTCTTTTAAATTTTGTTTTCTACTTAATTATTTCTCTTTGTGGAGAATGTAAAGCCTTTAACCCATGGTAAAATCATTCCATGGTGTGTACATTATGCAAGTAATCAGTATTCCAATACGAAACTGCTGCTCACACCAGACGGTGTCTGGCATTGATTAGTGATCGACTATCCCAGTGCTGACCAGACCCGTTGTTGCTTAAGCAGCAGTCTTGGCGATTTGTTTCATACGTGATAAATTCAACGCCTTACTTCAATTACTTCTTTTTCTATAATTTCTAACAAGATGCACCTTGCTTCTTCCCACGTAGCTATCCTATCTGAAATTGAAATTGAGTCAATCCTGCTAAAATTGAAATAATATTTTTCATGTATCTGGTTTTTTATATATTTCACGGGAGTCTTCTATTCCAATTTTAAAAGGATAGATGAATGGGTATCACTTGCAAAAGCATTTCCCTGAAATGCAATTTTCTTTTTTTTTAATTTTAATCTTAATTTTCCACTCTCATAGACTACAAGCATTACTGTGAACCTAGTGCGATCGACAGTTTCTTCTGAATTTTCAAGTTAGTGCCGAGGTATTTATAGAAAATGGTTATGTTTCGAGTGTTCAAGAGTTCAAGCTATTTTATACGGGATTGGAAAAGCTGACGCAATACCAGGGCTTCTGGTCAAGTCATGAAGATATTACATGGGGAAATGGTTTCCATGGAATTGTGTATTTTGTGAAATGATTCATTTCCCATTTCTTCGTAAACATTAGACTGTTGGTTGAGAGGCTTTTATGCAAATATCTCGGAAAAATTGCAGGATTTTCCTCTTCTATACGTTTTCAAGATATGTCAGAGTCAGTATAAGGTAAATTTTTTTCACAATGGTCATTTGGCCATCTTAATCTTTTGTCATAACTGACGGGCAGTGTCTTTGCATGTTATCAACAAAGTTGTTTGTGATTTTTTTTAAGGTTAGTCTCAGCTGTATATTTATTTGCTTATTTCAACGGTTTTGTATTTCAAGGTAAAAGATAAACGGTACATTCCCTTAACCTGTATTCCCTGTTATCTAAATAGTTACTTTTAAAGATGTTATTTCCATACTATAGTAGTACTTCATATGAAATTTCAGTTCTCTAACTCTTCGCTTCCTCAAATTCATCAAATGTTTCTGTTATTTCTTGTCACCAAGATTATTCGATTTAACAGGACACATCTTCTCTATGAAATAAAAGAAAGTATATTCGAGTCAGGCTGTCCCTGTACTGATAGTCAGGAGAAAATTGTGGGTACATTATTTATATATATATATATATATATATATATATATATATATATATATATATATATATATATATATGTGTGTGTGTGTGTGTGTGTGTGTGTATGTATATATATATATGTATATATATAATATATATATATATATGTACACATATATTTATATTCACATTTTGTGACTGATTTCTGCAAAACTTGATCACATTGGCGCGCAACGTGATCAGGATTCCGGGAATTAATCTTATTAAGAACTCTAGTTCCGGTAACCGGTATTACTGGAATGCGTATGAGGGAATCTCTCTCTCTCTCTCTCTCTCTCTCTCTCTCTCTCTCTCTCTCTCTCTCTCTCTCTCGTCACCTCACATTTATGAGCAACGCCATGGCAACTCAAAGTTAGCTACAAGTTAATTGTAGCTCGTTATCTCCGGCAGAGACCCGTAATGAAGCTTAAATATACTTCATTCCAGCACCATAAGGAAATTCAGATTTTCATCTAAGCTTGAGAGAGAGAGAGAGAGAGAGAGAGAGAGAGAGAGAGAGAGAGAGAGAGAGAGAGAGAGAGAGATTCCTAGTATTGCGATTTTGCAATGTAATGGTAATCTCATAAGGACTATGTAGTTTACCCAGAATCTAGCTGAGATATCCAAGAATGGGATTTGAATTAGCAAGAAATGTGATGTTGGATTATAAAGCACCTCCAAACCCAGTGATAGGTATCTGCTCAAGGGTGCTATTTTAATTGAAAGCTCCTCTGTTTCTAATAATAGGTCACTTTGATGGTACATATAACGAGCAATTAAATTCTATATCGGGATTTTACTTTGATAACAGTAGACAAACTTGAAGTAGGAGGGGAAAGCTAATTTCTTTTTTATACTGAACTTAGTAACTAAAAGCAGGGTAAGTCTAAAAGTCGACTGTTGCAATTAACTTATTTTGTTTATCTTTCAAAGTAAAGTTATTATATTCGTTTAGTGCATTCTAGTCATGCGTATTGTAACCTTTACAATATATATATATATATATATATATATATATATATATATATATATATATATATATATATATATATATATATATATACACACACACACACACACACACACACATATATATATATATATATATATATATATATATATATATATATATATATATGTTTATATATCACTAAATAGCATGTGACAATATAATCATATACATATATATGTCACTGTATGTCTGTATACATATATATATACTGTATGTATATATATACTGTTTATATACATACATACATACATACATACACTGTACATACAATACGGCGCGCGTTTGTGTGCTTGTGAGAATAAATATAAGAAATGTTTTTGGGAACTCTAGAATAATGCCTTCTCTTATTTCCATCCGAGTATTTTCGTGATCTTTATTAAGTTAGTGACTGGTTGTGTGCCATGGTAAAGCGACCGAGACGGATAAAGCTCTGTCACTATAAAGCGCTAATGGTTTTTTTTTTTTTTTACCCAGGTTTTGAAGCACTTCACTTGTAAGGAAAGAGAGATATAGATAACTATAATTTTCTTGGGATGCTCAACGCAATTTAAAACCAGTCATCCGTGCACGAGAAACTTCAGCCGCTAGAGGGAACCACCTTCCGAACTGTCTGAAATTGGACTTTTATAAATGGCCTGGATGGTCGTACCCTGGCTTCAACCCTCCACCCGACTGCTAGCAAAAGACGTTGACGTCATATCCCGGGAAACGCAACTTACCGAAAGCTTCCTATTTCTGTGATTAAGTTAAAACACCCGGACATCAAGGCTGCTGACCTCCTCGAAAAACATTTCACATATTGCCTGTTTCATGATGCTATTACTCGGGGTTTCTGAAAGTGCTGTAACTTCACCAAAAATTATGAGGTAAAGCAGTTGCTGAATATCGTAAATTAAGCACTATTAATTTTATGCCCTAATCTCTCAACAACTAAAACAGCGTTGCCATACGTATTTCTTTTGATGACTAATGCTTTTTCGAATCAATAAACAATCGGAAGAATCCGTCTTAATTCTTTGACAGCTTATTCGCTGTCTTGACGCCGTAGTTTATGAAAAGTTGATGTATTCAGAGGCATCCTAATTATTACTTCTAATCGTTAATTATTTCGAGATTAAGAGAACGGTGCTTTCATCTCTTACAAATCTTCCTGCGAAGGTCAAGTCACCAATACACCAATATCTCATATTTACTCCTCTGACTACGTAAATGCAGAGGGGACACAAATTAACACTTCTTCAGCTTCGTATTTATGTGTCATAACGAACATTTTTTTTATATATCCCACAAACATAGGATATACTTTATTACACAGATCTATAGGGAAGTCCCTTTACAAGCTTAATTAGTGATGAAACAAACTAAAATAACAGCAACGAAGTTTATTACAGAAGAAAACTCTGAAGAAGAAGACGACGGCGACGACACGAGTTGGCTTTTACCCCGGTTACGTAAGGGGAGGTCTGGAGATGTAAACAGGTTATTGACCGAACCATAAAGCAGTTTCATTTTCTTATATATATAATTTTCAGGAAGGGATTTTTCTTTAGTATGCGTACTTTTTATTTCTTCACCCGATAAAGTCTTTGAAGTTATTTTCATGTATTTTTTTTCTACTTGACTGAGTCAGGGGAGACAGGCAAAAATCAGGCCGACACCTACATAGACAGACAGATATTCCAAGAACGTTTTCAGTACGGAGAGAGAGAGAGAGAGAGAGAGAGAGAGAGAGAGAGAGAGAGAGAGAGATATTCAAGGAAAGTTCTTTAGCATACTTCTTTTATCATTTCTATTTTAATGCAGTCTCTTTAGATGTCAGGTGCTTCTTTCCTTAACACAGAGAGAGAGAGAGAGAGAGAGAGAGAGAGAGAGAGAGAGAGAGACAGACTAGCAAGTCCTTAGTATAAGTACTAATTATTTCTTTCTTTTTGGGGTCTGTAGAGATATCCAAGTACACTTCTTACTTTACACACAAGCACACATAGGAGAGAGAGAGAGAGAGAGAGAGAGAGAGAGAGAGAGAGAGAGATTATAAATACTTACAAATACGAGAATTCCAAATCCTCGGAGGAGGAGGAGGAGTAGGAGGAGGAGGAAGAGGAGGAGAGGACGCATTCGGAAAGATATGAGCTCTCAACCAGTTAAAAAAAAAATACGCACGTCAAGATACGTATGTTCTTTGCTAAATGACTGTTGAAGTATACGTCTTTGTATTTTTGTGTGTGTGCGTGCGTGTGTGTATACTGTATATACTATATATATATATATATATATATATATATATATATATATATATATATATATATATATGTGTGTGTGTGTGTGTGTGTGTATACTGTATATATATATAATTTATATATATATATATATATATATATATATATATATATATATATATATATATATATATATATATAATATATATATATATATATACATACAATGGTATATGCACACACGCACACACACAAAAATAAGAGGACGTATACTTCAAAAGTCATTTAGCAAGGAACATAAGTATCTTGACGTGTGTATTTTTTAACTGGTTGAGAGCTCAATATACATATGTATATATATAAATTACTTTTTTCAAGAAGTACAATCTCTCTCTCTCTCTCTCTCTCTCTCTCTCTCTCTCTCTCACACGCACACACACATGGGTATTTTCTTGTGTTCAAGCTTGCTTTGCAAGTTGTTGCTCTTCTAAGGTTGTGTATATATATGATATAATAATGATAATAACAATAATACGCCGTAGGGTAGTGCTATCAGTGCACCTCACGCGGCGCACTGTAGGCATTACTTAAGGTTCTTTGCAACGTCCCTCTGCCCCCGGCTGTAAGCCCTTTCACTCCTTTTACCATACTTCCGTTCATATTCCTTTCTTCCATCTTACTGTCCATCCTCTCTTGACAGTTGTTTCAGCACTATTTTCAGCGCCGAAAGAACTCATAGGTCCCAGCACTCGTCCTTTGGCGTAAATTTTATATTCCAATAATATAATAATAATAATAATAATATGTACTACACATTTAAATTGTAAAAATCTATATACAAGTTATATGTAGGTTTGTGTGTGTGTGTGTGTTTGTTAACACATGAATTATGCAAATATCTAAGCATAAAAATTTTATGATAGCTTGAGTCACTAAAATGGTGGAGAATTCAACCGTGGTGTAGATTTAAATATATATTAGAAATATATATACAAAAGAGAGCTTTCGAGAACGTGCTCAATTCTCCTTCTCAATCTCAGATTAAGAAGGGGAACCGATCAGGTTCTCGAAAGTTCTCTTTTGCATACATGGCAGGTTCTCGAAAGCTCTCTTTTGTGTATATATTTCTAATATACATTTTCACCTACAACACTGTGGATTTCTTCGCCAATAATAATAATGATGATAGTAATAATATAGTGTACGGAAACCATGAACTCTTTTGTGTATATATTTCTAATTGATCAGTCCTCCGTCTCTTCACTAGGGGACCTTTTTTTTTTTTTGTATTTCCAGCCCTGAGGCAACATATTACCCTTATCTAGCCCTGGTGCAATGATTACAAGTGATTAACCGGGAGAAAGAGAGCAGGGCTTGATCTGGATAAGTTGACTTTCGCTTCCCCCAATTCATGAGGTACCGTATCTGGCATTTAGAAGTTTAAGTGACATGTTTCCATCACCACCAAGATGTGCGTCAGCAGGGGTTCCGTGCTAATCTTGAGGATTAATCTGTGCATATGTCAGTACCGACCGCTCTGAGGCGAAGCCGATATTCGATCATTGAATCAATTACCATTCATTTGATCCAAAGTTATTACCTTATCGCCCAATGAAGGAAACTTGTGATAACTATTATAAATTGTTTCTCTTTTCTTTCTTCGTATATGGGTTTCTTTGCACGTTGTTTGCATAGTTTGTGTGGATGGAGAGAATAATTGTATTATGCTGGACATGAAAAAACATAAACCTTACAGTAACTTTCATGTGATATTATAAAAATGCAACCCTTAGCCATCGATATCTCCTTATCAATCAGACCCTAAAACTTGCAAAATCAAGAAAATACCGAGTTAAATTCTGGCGAGTTTCCGGACCATCAATCGCCGAAGAACACCAGCGGAGAGTTGCAGGAGTTTGGGTTTTTCATGATACGCGTTGGTGTGGATGTCAATGAGGCCTGGCTTCACCGGTATACCATGGCCCCATTCTTCCTCTCCCCCCCGCTCCCCGTCGAGCAGTCGATGAGATACATCTCGCAAATGAAACGAAACAAATGTATATAGCTTTTGTGAACGTTAAGTCTGCTTTATATATGCCTGTTTGTATATATGTTGATCAGGCACCTTGCTGCTGCTGCCAAGCGTTAAGAAAAGTTAAGTATATCTTAGTTTAACCAGACCACTGAGCTGACTAACAGCTCTCCTAGGGCTGGCCCGAAGGATTAGATTTATTTTACGTGCCTAAGAACCAACTGGTTACCTAGCAACGGGACCTACAGCTTATTGTGGAATCCGAACCACATTGTGACGAGAAATGAATTTCTATCACCAGAAATAAATTCCTCTAATTCTTCATTGGCCGCTCGGAGAGTCGAACGCTGAGCCAACAGGGTGCCAGCCGAAAGCTCTACCCACCCCTCCAGTGAAGAACTGCCAAGCGTTTCTCACTTTCAAAAGCGGTGAAAATAGAAAATGAATGAAATGAGAGCTCTGTACTTTGATTTATTCACTGCAGTTCATATCACAAATAATTCAGGTGAACATTCCGACCTCCACCGATGACATCTGTAACGAGGTTCCCATTCACGCCGCCGTGGATGCTCTACAGGCTTCCCTGGAAGTGGGTTGACCTGGATTTGGGCACAGCCTGGATTTTCCTTAGAAAAAGTCGACGGACTTACATTCCCTTAGAAACAGTCGACGGACTTACCCAGGATAAAAGAGAAGACCTTACGAGTCGCTTTGGGTAACAAGATACCTGAGAACCACAAAGATGACCGAGTCTTCCAATAGTAGCTAGTGCGTGCTTAACCATTCACCTTTTAATTTACGTTTTCTGCCAGGTTAATGGTTCTATTGACATCTGGCTAATTAATCTTTCACTACCTTGGAAGCCACGCAGGGAAACGGAAAGGCCAAATGTTTTCGTATTTTAAAAGGCGTCAGTCAAAATAACTTCAGTTCGTTATCTGCTGTTTGAAGACAAGGTAAAATAAAGCTCTTCACTTTTATGAAAAAGGATACAGATCAACATACATACACATTAACCTACAGTTTGACTGTGCTAATTTTTATGAGGTAACTTTAATGATAATAATGCTCTTCATGTCACTTCAAGGCCGTTTATAGAAATACACAGTAGAATACAAAAATACAGGTTACACGAGGACAGAAATGTACTTTTCATCCGAAGCATTGCTGAGAGTGATAGCAATACTAATAATATACCAATACGAATAATGGTTCTAGCTTCAGACCATGTACGAATACAGCATAAAGGTACGTCTCCATAAAAAGGAAGCGTGAACGGCAACGCTCATCAGTTGTAATAACGATCATTACACTTCCAACCGTTATCAGAGGAAATGTAAGAAATCAGCTGGCACTAAACACCAGCGAGATGAAAAGAGAGAGAAAAAGAAGGAAAAGTAGAAACAACAGCAGACGTCACCTCCTTACTTGAGCATGATGTCACACCATTCACACCAGTGGGAGATCCGCCACGAACCTGCCCCTACCCCCCACAACCCGCCAGCCAACCCCATCCACTAGGCTAAGAAGACTGCAACACTTTTGGAACCGGAAGCAAGAGCATCTGCTATAAATACTTGTGTACATTGTATCATAATTCATTCGTTTTTGTAACTCTCAGTAGGTGAACACATAAGCGTGAGTCGAAATGTCAGAGGAAATTATTAAAATCATAATAATAATGATATCTGTAAGCATAGTTCACAGTATTTGACAGTAAATGTGCCGTCACACAACAACTTTAGCTGTAATATGAAACAGAAACAGAACGAAGCGGCTTTGAGAACCTAGCGGGAACATACACAACAGGACATAGACATGACTGACTAACAACGCCACCCTTTAATGGACGTAGATATTAAGTCAGACAAATATCATCATAAATACAGAGGAATAATTCCATGGACACTTCCGTTAGTGGGAGATGAATGAGATGATCTCGGGGTGCTGGGGGCCGTATGGAGGGCTGGCACTTGGGGTAAAAGTAGGCCTACATGGAGTCTGGTTTGGTGAGTCAGTGAGTCTCAGTGGGAAAGGTTGGTCCCGAATGATGTTATATCTTGAGACCTGTATGTTGGGACTGAAAATCTTGCCATTAAGGACGTAAAGTTAACAGAAGAGGCAGGTTACCTTGAATGCTACTCTCTATCTATTAATGCAAAGGGGGCCATGGAAGATAAAAGAGAGTTGGAGCATGTGAGATCCTTGACTTGACTTTTTTTATGATGTCATGCAAATGCAAATTGTGGATTATCATATGACATCTCTTCTCAGGTTTCTGGCAAGGTGCAGCCCTTTGTTGGCCGAGTCGGTTGAGCTTTAGACCGTCATTCGATGGGCCGGAGTTCAATTCCCGCCGCCGGCTGATGAAGAGTTAGAGGAATTTATTTCTGGTGATAGAAATTCATTTCCCGCTATAATGTGGTTCGGATTCACAATAAGCTGTAGGTCCCGTTGCTAAGTAACCAAGTGGTTCTTAGCCACGTAAAATAAGTCTAATCCTTTTAGGAGAGCTGTTAATCAGCTCAGTGGCTAACTTTTCTGGCAAGGTGCTTCCCAATAAGGAGGACTTGGTCCTGTGAGCACACGAGTGGCTCTTTTCTTTCACAGCTGGTTTGTGTGTGCTAGCCACCATTCTCGTTATGAGCATCAACTGCTGGGGCTGGGGAGTGAGATTCAGGTTTCGAAAACTCTTAGAGAGCAGGGTTTCTTGTCTGAGATGATCCTTCTCTGTACCGAAGGCACTGAGAAGGGAGGGGTGGTTATTGGTTCAGTTTTGTACCTATCAGATCTCCCTTCTTGGGAGTGTACGCCCTCACCCCGCCAGTTAGTGAACGGCAAAAAAATAATTGTTGGCCCGTCTGACGAAGTTTGGTGGACTGTTATTACCATGTAGAGGGTTTCTTACATTATGGTGATTGCTGCGTAGAGAAATGAAGGTTTATTATTTATCATGTTCATATCTTCTTCATTTTTGCATGAAAGTGACTTAAACACATACAAGGCATTTGCTGCAACATTGCTGGTAGGTTGAGATCTGCAGGTTCCCTTGGTGGCAGTATAAGGGACTTGAGGGCATATGTGGACAGAGCTGGTCCGTGGCCATATAGTGATATATGATGCTCTTTTGGGTATCATGTCTGGGCGTGTTGCATATGCAATATTTATTTCAGCCAAAAGAAGGCTGCAATTACAGTTACTACAATGGTTTGTCAGATGGCATATTTTCAAAATGGTGGGTCCAGTCACTAATACTCTTGCAACACTTTTTTAAACATCTCCCAGGCCCAAAAGGCCTAGCTGACCTGAGACTGGAAGATTTGCAAGACTATGATTGGAGCAGAACGAATTTGATAATAACTGCAAATGAACTATTTTGACTGAAATGGCTTATTTATTATTCTGCTGTCACCGTTCTGGTGCAATAATGTTATAGAGACTAGGCCTGATCAAATGATTTAATGAAGTAACGAACTAACGTTACTGCATGGCTTGCGGTTTTGCGATGAGAGATTTAATGGCTTTCAAAATCCCTTAACGGAGATTTAACTAATTCTGTTCTTCCGGTTAGAGAACGGATAACTTTCTCCACTTAAGGAAATCCTCAAGTGATTATTAATGGCTATATTCTTAATTCTGTTCCTCCGGTTAGATAACGGATAATTTCCTCACCTAGGAAAATCCTCAAGCGATAATTAATGACTATATTCTGTGCCTGCTTAATTTAGTACGTATCTTTACATTTCTGCAAATTATCCTCTCCTAACATTCCTCTGCTTATTGGAAAGGACGGAGAATTAATATATTCATAATGTTTACTCAGCACATTTTATGATGTTTTGAATTAAATGAGTTAGATCAAACAGCTACTATACTGTTTGTTAAACTCTGAACAGCACATGATATTTTAATTATAGTTTTGTCTCTCGAATGCGCAAATAGGGTGGCTATAATATCTCTTCCTGCACGTTGCAGAAGAGCAGTTGAAATTATCAGCGTAATGTTTATCTCAGAGTAAACTAATGAAATGCAACAGTAAATTTAGATCATTCGTCCTTAACATTATCTCTAAAACATAAAATGTATTAATAAGCGAGGATTCGTTAACTAGAATGAACAGGAACTTATTACTAGATACTTTTAAAACTATATGTCCTTTGACATCGGGTTTTCTTATCAATTTCCTGTTGGTTTCTTTGAAAATACGGGGGAAAACGAAAAAAACAGTCGTTTTAAATGTAAGACTTTCAAACATAATCAAGTACCCTCCTTTTATTCGCTCACCAGTGCACACACTGTTGATAGTTGATTGGTATGTCCTCATCTACTGTAGAAGATATCGTTGTCAGTTCGTACCATTCTGTTGTTATTATTATTATTATTATTATTATTATTATTATTATTATTATTATTATTATTATTATTATTATTATATAAAAATATCTGTAACAGCAGAGTTGATCCTATATTTCTTGTTTTTTAAGTCTTTTTATTTTCTTTTCTGCGGGACATAAATAACTCAGGAGTTTATATTCGTCTCATCGCACAGTCGGGTAATTTGTTCTGTTTGTTTTACTATCGTAAATTAAGATCACAAAGTGTAAACTTTACTCCTTGCAGGCACAGAGGACATTGGAATAATCCTTTTCACATTATACCTTATACTAAAAAAAGGAGAATAAGCGA
Source organism: Macrobrachium rosenbergii (assembly GCF_040412425.1). Lineage (NCBI taxonomy): Eukaryota > Metazoa > Arthropoda > Malacostraca > Decapoda > Palaemonidae > Macrobrachium > Macrobrachium rosenbergii. The sequence goes on along the minus strand of NC_089760.1, from coordinate 18,417,625 downwards.
CTGTGTCCTGCGGGAGGATGAGTAATAAGAAAAAAAATAAGTTAATTATAAAATAAACTCTGTTGTTGCAAGTATGTTTATTAGTGAAACCTGTTATTGTTATTATTCTTTTTTTTTATTATGACCATCGTATATTCTCATAAAAAGAACATTATGAACTTTGATAGAAAGACTGCACAAAAATCAATTGACTGGGAATCTGACACATATCAAAATAAAGAATCTGAAAGAATATAAATCATTAAAAACACTATTATATAAAACATAAGTCCTGTTTAATATCATTAAGAAAAATGAATGAGCACCAGCTAAAAGGAAATAAACAATCGAAAGTGTGCTTCCGTGTGCTCTCTGCAAGGAACTGAAACCCAAACCGTAGAAGGCTATGGAACACAAGCTTGTGAAGCTTAAGATTTGAGAACAGTGGCTTATTGTCACCATCTGTCGTAATGTAGTTGAATGCCGTAGGCGTGAAAGGCCAACAGCCGCCACATGGAAGTGGCACAGATATTCCAGTCAAGGTAACAAAACATTATTAAAAGGCTATGCAGCAAAGACAGCCAATTATTAACCCTTAGGTCTATCCATTGTACCGACTGTCATCTCGTATGAAAATGGTACGCAAGACATAGAAGGCGAGAATGTGTGTAGACGGGATGAGAAAGAATGGGAGAATTTTTGTAGACATCGCAGTATGCAAAAAGTCTAATCAAGTTGAGATTTTTTTTTTTTTTTTTATAATGGTACGACTGGAAAAATAACAGACGGAAAGAGTTTAATTTTAAGAGTCCTCTTTCGGAAGCTCATGTCCTTTATTTATTTACTTCCATATTTATTTATTTATTTATTTATTTATTTATTTATATATGTATGTATTTATTTATTTATTTATGAATTTATTAATTTTTTAATAATTTTTTTTGATGTATTTATTTTTTTGAAAATTTTCAGGATGGCTATGGAGAGTCCATATTTTTCGTGGCCATAACATTTATCCTTCTGTTATTCATAAGAAAATTCATAGATATAAATACGATAGGCCCATGAATTTGAGGTTAACATGATACCAGACTCTTCTCTCTAATTCATTACTTAGTTGATATACAGCTTACGAAAGGTAAGGTGTCCAAATTCAAATCTGCCTAAACCAAGTGCACCTAGAACATGAAATTCTTGACGTACTAGTATAGAAATAAACAATAACTGGTAATTATAAATTGTTATCACTATCATCATCATCAACACCTTTCTAACCTTTTTACCGTCAGTTTCCCTTTCAGAGCTGAATGACCTTATAGGTCCCAGCGCTTAGCTATTGGCCTAAATTCTATAATCCAATCCAATGCAACGTCAAGAGGGTGAAGGAGGCTCTCAGCATCGTAGCAGGCGTGTTAGCCAAGGAATTATTACAAAATAAATTGGAGAAAAAACTGCTTACATTCACCAATATCAAAATTTGGACTGGCCATTTCTTCATACACCATAGACATTCATGTTCTTCACAGAGCTGTATAAATTTCAAGAGTTGCTCATCTACTAATCTATATATATATATATATATATATATATATATATATATATATATATATATATATATATATATATATATATATATATATATATATATAAATTAAGATATAATTATGCCACAATTGTAGTTTAATATCGAATTCACTATTCTTACGAATAACTTACACCCAAGGAGAATTGTTATTGTTGCGTGCTTCTGCGTTGGCCAAGGGCGGGTCCAGGATCCTGGGCTGGTCAAAGTCACTGTCCATCGTTGTTTCTAAACTAGACCATGGTTCGAGTCCTGGCCCATACAGAAGGACTTGAAGCTGTATTTCCCTTTTGGGTGTTAGTTATTTCTTATGTATAGCGAAGTCGATTCTAAACGAGGTTCTGTTGATTAATGTTCGTGAAGACGAAAATTAACGCAAGTATAAATGTGAAATATTCTATATATATATATATATATATATATATATATATATAATATATATATATATATATATATATATATATATATAGATATAAATATATATATATATATATATATATATATATATATTATATATATATACTGTATATATATATATATATATATATATATATATATATATATATATATATATATATATATATATATATATATATCAGGAGATTAAATCAGGCACACGGAAATCACGCTTTCAAACTAAGTCAACACCCACGGAGCATGGATCATTTTTCTCTTTTAAAGAGGACAACAAATTGGAATTTACCGCCAGCGTTTTGTTACGTGACCAAGCGCTTCTCACGGTACACAAACTCTCGCGATTCCTCTTCATGGGAAAGGAAAAGTGGAGTACAAAGTGAACGGAATATTCAGGCCGCATTAGTTTCAACGCTGAGCTATTTTCCCGGGTGCCTTTGCGATCGTTAGCTTCCGGGAACAAATGCGCCGAGGAAGCTTACTTTCCCCGGCGCTCTCTCTTTACTTGCGGAGCGGGAAAGTAGTAAATGCGGAATGAGAATTAGTCATATTTCCCCGCTCCTCCATCTTGAATTCCATTTCTCCCGACTTTGAGGCGTAAATGACATTTGCTTCCGAGGAAATTTTCATTTATTTTCCATCATATTGTTATCTAACATCAAAAAGCTTTTTTTTTATGTTCTCCGTTTGTCTGCTAGATGATCTATTAGGACAATTCGTTTTTGTTATGTAAATGTTAATATGGTCGCTGTTTTTCCCCTTTTCTTTGGGTTGTTACATTTTTTCGGTAATCTTAACATCGGCTTTATTCGGGTATGTAACCTCAGTGTAAATAAATGCATTAATCACTCCGATTATGATTACTTCTTTCACTATAAATCTCGCAGTTCATTATTTCATCGTCAACTCTTAATAGTTATCCAGTAAAAAAAAAATTAATATTTTTCTTTGATTCCATTGAACTAAAACGCATCTCGCGAATTTATTGGCCAAGGAATAGAAGATTCAATCTTCCAAAAAAAAAAAAAGAAAGTGTCATCATAGCGATATAGATTTAGACTCCAGAATATACCATATGCAATACCGCTCGAAAAGGCAGTATAACTTACAATAAAAAAAATTATGTTCTTTGTAAAGCAAAGACTCGTTGTTCCCCTTATTACCCCTCAGTTAATGCTAGTAACATTTTCCCTTCCAAGGAGATAAGGGCACAATCAAGATGATTGTTGCAGATTTTAAACCTAGACCTCAGTGCACCATTAAACTATTATCAGATAATGGTTTAATGTTGCTCTGTGATGTAACCGGTTAAGCATCGGCTGCAATTCTGCTGCGGGTTCAAATCGCTTGCTAGGAAACACGATCTGCGTGTTGCTGTAAAGCCATCATGTCTTCCGTTGACATGTACCTGGTTGTCATTTTATTGCAACGTTTCAGTTCCTCATTGGACGGGTCGATATCGTACTCGGATAGCACTCGGCTGGGCCCGCGTTCGACTCTCCGGCCGGCCAATGAAGGATTAGAGGAATGTATTTCTGGTGATAGAAATTCATTTCTCGCTATAATGTGGTTCGGATTCCACAATAAGCTGTAGGTCCCGTTGCTAGGTAACCAGTTGGTTCTTAGCCACGTAAAATAAGTCTGATCCTTCGGACCAGCCCTAGGAGAGCTGTTAATCAGCTCCTCAGTGGTCTGGTTAAACCAAGGTATATTTAACTTTATTGCAACGTTTCGCTACTGGGAGTGGAGATACAGAGGGCTGAATCGCTATATATTGCCACATAATTAAAAATGAGATTAAAAACGGAAGGGACTTGACGAGGAAATTCACTCCCAACCTCATCAAACATTCATCAGATGCCTCTCATTATTTTCGTCAGACATTTGAGCCTTTCGAAGAATGGAAGGAGACAGGGTATTATACCCTGAGAGTTTCATCTATAAAATCATTTAGCCAGTAAGCGTCGCTTTTCGACAGTTTCTTCAGTTCCTCTTGATCTCAGGCATCTTGGAACCTTTGATGATGTAGCCGGTGTGAAGCCATTTGTTTGTGTGCGCAACTCCTTTCATTCCTCTTACAGTACCTCCATTCATATTCTCTTTCTTCCATCTCCCTTTCCACCCTTTCATAACAATTGATTCGTAGTGCAACTGCGAGATTTTCCTCCTGTTACACCTTTCAAACATTCTTACTGTCAGTTTCCGTTTCAGCGCTCAGTGACCTCATAGATCCCAGCGCTCGGTCATTGACCCAAATCCTATATTTTATTTTATATATACACAGGATGAAATACATAATCGATGGTGACCTCATTCATGAGAAGCGTTTGCACAGAACTGGGACGGCTTTATCTGTCACAAGAGGGCAAAGTCTTGACTCATTGTTACCACAAACTGTGTTCTTTCCAACTTAGGGTAGTGTAATACTCCATGACTTGCGGTTGTCTTACATTCAAAGGTACAAATAAGTAACTTGCTGTTCTCTCTCTCTCTCTCTCTCTCTCTCTCTCTCTCTCTCTCTCTCTCTCTCTCTCTCTCTCTCTCTCTCTCTTTCCGTAAGGTTCTAATGTTTTCTAAACTAATACACTAAACGTGCGAAGCGACCGCACCTGGAATGTGGATCTTACAGTGATATAGCCCTCTCTCTCTCTCTCTCTCTCTCTCTCTCTCTCTCTCTCTCTCTCTCTCTCTCTCTCTCTCTCTCTCTCCAAGCTCACTCACACGTAAGTTAAGTGTTTTTTCAACAGCAAGCCGTTTTCCCAGATCTGAGTGACTTTGAAGAGAAATAAAGCCACTATTACAGTACTGCCTATTGTTATCGTTTGCCTACAGAATCTAGGATTTTAAACTCTTTTTGCATGTAACTTCCACAACATGAAGTCTTCCATAGTGGGTTTAATATCTGTTTACGTAAGAAATCATTTGCATGAACTTCATACACTTTCTTATAGGAGCTAGCCTTGTTTCTTTTCTATCAAACTTACTTTTCTTAATGATATTTAAAGTCTTGTTTTCACCCCTTCTCGTTTAACCAAAGCTGATTCCTACTTTTCATTCTGCTTCATCCGTACAGTGATCAGTTGTGCCGTCAGCCACTCCTCTCATCACCATTGCAACAATCTTGCTCTTCCTCCTACTTCGTGATAACATATAATCTAACAAATTCTTTTCTCGCCATTTCTAGTTCTTAAATAAACCACTCATCTCCAAAACTCAACCCTCTTTCAGGAAACATCACTACAAGACTCCATTCTCATTCCCAGCTACGCCATGTCTATCTATATCACGTACCTTTGCATTTAAATCACACAGCACAGCCCTCCATCTCATTCGCCAAACCTAGATAGACACAGATTCAGACTTTCACAGAATTTTTCTCATCCGCTCAGATTGTTTTTTTTTTTTTATTTCTGGGCTCAGTATACATACTAATCACAATTTTATCCTTGCCGTACCCAATTTTAGCTGCACACATGTTAGTCTAAAGCATTAGTATCCTTTCATCGTTCCTTACTTTCCTTCAGGCATTTAAAAAAAAAAAGACTCGTAGCTTTGCGTCTCAGCCACCTCAAATGTAATCGTTCACCATCTTTTGCAAGTCCTGAAAGCCCTCCCATTCTATTTAGTCTCACAAATCTCGTAACATCCATCATCTTAGTAAAATAAAAAAGCAGCCATCATACATCCTCTTCTCCTCTTGACTATACTCAAGTAAAATAAAAGCAAAATACTTAAATCAACTCTCTGTTTTTTCTATAACATCAGTACATTGAATGGGGCCTTCGATTCTAGGGATGTGGCACATTTACCATTTACGGGGAGGTCTCTTTTACCCAGGGCGCTAAGTTCCAGCGTCGTGATTTTCTTATGAGCCAGCACTCCCAATCTTAAAAAGTTAGAAAAACCAAGAACTTCGGAAGTTGACGCTGAAATATTTCCGGAATCTCTTAGTCTGCCGCCTTTTCGAGAGGATCTTTCATCATTCAAGAAGGCAAGTGCATTAACACTGAACAGAGAGCTAGATTTGGGCAGGCATTCCCGCTCGGGTCTTGTCACTGGAGAAAGGAAAAACCTGTAATATTAACATTTTTATGGCGTCCAGTCCCCAGACCTTCTCAATACTCCGAAAATCGTTTATTTTGGAGATTGTCGTGTTTTGACGATTTTATGTTATTTTGATGTCTAAGTTTCGGGAGAAGCAAAACTATCATTTGAGAATCCAGTTAGGAAGGGTATCTACTCGGGCATATCATCCCATATGTACATATATGTATATATATGTATATGTATATGTATATGTATGTATATATATATATATATATATATATATATTGCATACAGTATATATATATTATATATATATGCTTGTATTTATGTATATATATATATTATATATACAATATATATACATATATATACAGTGTATATATACATATGCATATATATAAAACTTATATACATATATATATATATATATATATATATATATATATATATATATATATATATATATATATTTACATATGTGTGTGTGTTCCTGTAAATTATTAGCTCCATCGAGTATAACTGCTTTTGGTAAGTATGCAGTTTCGGTGCTTCACAAGGATCTGATGATTGTAGTTGTCCCTCTTCTAAACCAATGAGAATCATTCCGAGGCCTCTTGAACATATGCCAAAGCGAGGTCTGTGAAAAAACTGTTTCCCATTGGCTCTCCAGTTACTTTGTGGTGGAAAATTAACCAGAGGAATTGAAGATGGCGACGGCTCTGCTAGAAAGGATTTTGAATCCTCCTCTGTCTGTCTCACGCGTCCACAGTTGTACCTTTTTCGAGATAGCAAATGGAGCAGCACCCTAGCAAGAGAAACTTACAAGGTGATCCTAATTTTGTTGCAACGCAAGATAATATATATACATACATACACACATACATATATATATATATATATATATATATATATATATATATATATATATATATATATATATATATATATATATATATATATATATATATTTGCCATAGGTCATTATACATAAACATTGTTTATGATCTTCATCTTACATTTTATCAGATTAGTTTAAAAGTAAGGGCGGAATTAGCTTCTGATGCTTCTAATACCCACTGTTCCATAATCTTTAGGTTCTCTTGTGTGAGATCCCATACATTTGATTTGCAAGGTTGATGGAGGAAGCGAAGGAGCCTTGGATGTTTCTTTAATAAACTTCTGAGTAGTTGTTAAGGTAGGATCTCCCTTGGTTCAGTAATCAGAACTTCTCCATACTGGAATGTTTATTTTGAGATCCCCCTCCTCTTCTCTCTCTCTCTCTCTCTCTCTCTCTCTCTCTCTCTCTCTCTCTCTCTCTCTCTCTCTCTCTCTCTCATACATTTCTAGCAATCCGAAATTAAAGCCACTGACTTAGTCTCCTATCTACTCTATGTAGCATGTCCTAGCTTCAAGTTACAAGCAATGCTAATGGTCTCCTGCCTTAATCTTAAAGACTGCCGCAAGCTTGCAAACCTGTTATTCCTTAATCTTAGAAATATCTCCTTTTTTTTTTTTTTTTTTTTATTTGTCGGTATTTTCATATCCCTCTAACGCAGGTTTCCCCTGGAGAACTTCAGAGCATGTTTTATAGGATATAAAAAATGTCGCCTTCACTTTTTGTTTACTCACAGAACGTGTCGTTCCTAGATTTTTAATTGGGCCTTCCATGAGGACTGTGATCTATATTGCTAACAAATATCATTAGATTTAATCTTCTGTTTAAGTTTGTTATCGGTTTTTCACCGCAGATCTATGCATTGGTAGCAATCATCTAGGGTGGGAGTGGTGTATTTTACCTATCTTCAAATCTGTCATCCCCTTCTCCCGACATACATGAATTTGGAGGACATTTCTCCTGGAACAATACGCGCCCCAGTATTATAACTTAATCTGGCTGGAAATTTTTAATGAAGATTTGAATTGCACCTTCGGTAGAGCTCCGCACATCTTGTTGTGGTTCAATGCATCGCTCTTCTTACGAATGTTCGAAATATAGTTTTTTATTTATATGCATATTTTGGCCTTATAAATTGTAAATTGTTACGATAGGATTAGTTTGTAAAGGTTTTTGTTTGCGTTCAAGATGTATACACTTAGTGTAGTTGTCACTTTTGTTGTCTAGTTAACTGATGTTTCATTCATATAAGACCGTTAAGTGACTTTGTTTCGTGAATTGGTTCTATTTCCAGAAACTCACCATTTACTGCAGTACTTGAACTTCTCAAAATTTCTCTTCTCTTCAGTACATGTTTTTTGTGTTCATTTTTTTTTATTCTTATCCTATATATTAACTTGGTTTATCACATTTTTTACTCTTATTCTGTTTATTAATTTGGTTTATCACATTGCTTTCTTTCATAAGATTATACGTTTTTCTAGAAAACAGCTTGCCAAACTGCTTAACTTTCATTGAGCATCATTTGTGCATTGAATATGGGATTCGGTTATTTATCCTTAACCCACTTTATAACTAAGGGAATTATTCCCTCCTTCATATGCCCCGGTTCCTGTATCATTTGAAAAAAGAAAGTAATTCACAATATTTTATACCTTATAATTTCATTCCCTTTGCTTTGTATTTTATAATCAATCCGAAGAGTCCTGTACTGCCAGAATCGGCGTCATTTGCTATGAAAATTAAATTGCTGTGTGTAGGTGGAATTAGTAAATGAACAAACAAAAGACTCGTTCCAGTGAGCACGCGAAAAGACATCGTTATGTTTTGATATGCAAATAACGAATTTGTGTTCAAATTGTTTCTCATTCAAAATCATCGATAAAAATGCATAATCATGACATGTAAACATAGCAGTGATTTGCTAGTGCGGTCTCTCAGTCGGATGAATTGAGATGAACCATATCAAAAGTATTGACTGGAATTGAGAACTATATCGATAATACTAATCATTTCCGGGTTTATTTCCTTGTGTTTCCTCTCAGTTAAATGAGTCAGTTGATCTCATATGACAAACTCGGGGTCTCACATTCAGTCACCAGGTGAAGTCAACGGCCGGGTAATCCACTCAGTGGCTTTTCATCATTTGCTTTTTGTGGGTGATTGTAACCCCAGTCTTCCCACTATGCAATCCCCCACCCCACCCCCACTCCATCCCACTTGTCTTTGGTAAATGATGAAATATATCTGGACAGATGAAACAAACAAATGGATCTCACTTCAGCAAACGAACCGAACGCCCGCACGTCAAGGACCATTTTTCCTCCTCCCTGGAAAGATCTCTAATTGGAATTTGGAACCAGCATTTTGTTGCTGTGATCTGGTTTTTCTGGAAGTGCATAAACTCTGGAGGAATCTTTTCCTCGAAATGAAAAATGCCAAGCAAAACGAATTAGATCCTCATGCCTTATTACGTTGGCTGGAGGGCAATGATGCCAAATGCCTTTGTGTCTGATGGCTTCTGGAAAACTCTATTAAGACTTAAATGAATGCGACGAATATTTATGGTAAGAGAAACTTAGTTTTCGGTCCTCCGCCTGAAATTCCTGGAAGAGGATTTCCGCCCACGCTTTCCTAGATGCCTTTGTGGAGTCAGTGTAGCAGCGAACGCAAAAGGAATTTATCTGAAGTTATGAGGTTTGGACATGGCGAAACCCAGCTATAAATAAAATGGCATTTAGATAGACGTGGATACGAAGTAAAGCCTAGGCGCTTGTACACATTCATCTATTCACGTAAATTATTTAAACTGAATCCAATTTCAGTTTACGTTTAGCAATTGACTCAGATTTGATACGAAATAGGCTACATGTATTGTGTAGAACATTCAGAAAATAACATGGTACAATTTTCCTTCAGCCTCTTTGTAAAGGCCCACCAGTTTGTCGTTTTTATATTGGCTTTCGAGAGGATGGACTGACGAGTCTCCGAGAATGCACCAATGTTGGAGATTGAATATCTACATAACAAATGTTCCCAAAAGTGATAATTCTGTAAACATGGCTGTCACTTAAAAGTGTACCATTTATCTAGTTTTACTCATAGCTTTACTGATCGTACGGTGGAAAGTAGTCCAGAATGCAGAGCAAGGAAACGATTGAAAAGCAACTATATGGGGAGTCTTTATGCAGTTCACATTGAAAGTCCACACGGCTCTGTTGATTTGGCGCAAAACTTAGCGGCAGTAGGTCACAATGAGACGGGAGAGCTAATGGAAGGACTATGAGGCATATTCCATCCATTTTCTAATTACTTTGCTTTGGAAACACTGGAATTATGTCTGCTTCTTTTATTAAATATTTTCTCCTTTTACGTTTTATGGACAGAGGTAAACTTTTCCTCTAGGTCTTCCCCAAAATCCAGACGCTACTTTTTCATCAGTGGGTGGACCAAGGCGATCAGCTTTTTTGACGCAATATTTTACTCAACAAGTTTTGTTATATATATTGTTTATATGAAGTTTCAGATATGCCCCTAGGATATCATAGTAGTGCAGCAAAGCTACGAAGTGTACAGAAATTTCACCCTTCTGCCTAAGCCTAGTAAGATTCAAGTCAAGTCCACAGTGCCACCCCAGCATTAAATCTTTCTTAAAAATCGCTGCTTTATCGCATTATTTTTCCAGATTAATAATTTACTTCGTGATTATTATAAAGAAATATTTCAAGAAGGTTCAGCATCACGGAATTATCAAAATAAATCTTTACTTTTTTGCAGAAAAATAATAATTTCATTTCGACATAATTTCGGCATCAACATCCGATATCCCTTTCATGGCGATGTTGAGAGTGGCTTCGATGCTATTTCAAATTATCTCGAAAATTTACGATGATATTTTCGCCTTGTTTTTCAAATTCAGTTTTCTCTTTGAATGTTTGTTTATTATGCTAGTTTCGTCTGTTTATACGCCTCTTATATAAAGTCTAGTATTCGTACCCATTTTCCTCTTTCCTTCACATAAAAACATTTCACTTCGTTGGCTCCTGTTTAGCAAGTTAAGTGTCTTTTCGGATTATTCCGTGAGATTATTTCAGCATCATTCATAATTACAATACGAGTAATGCCCGATAAATGTTGCGGAGGATTCCCCTGAACACGTTTTTACTTCCAAAACTTTGCCAAAGGCAGGAACGCAGGGTTGCATCTAGCTCCCATGTGACTCATGGTGCTTGTGCATGTATATACCCGCAATAAATAAGCATTATATCTGCATTTATTAAGCATCTGGGTAGGAGAGGATGCTCTGAATGTTCCTCTGCAGGATTAGAAAATGTACTTCTGCTGAATAAATTATCATGGTTTAGCGCATCCCTTCTTATTTATTCTTTCGTGCACCTCTTGTTCACAAATTGCCTCCTCTCTCTCTCTCTCTCTCTCTCTCTCTCTCTCTCTCTCTCTCTCTCTCTCTCTCTCTCTCTCTCTCTATGTCTATATATATACATATATGTATATTTTATGTATATGCATATATATATGTATTATGTATGTATGTATATATATATATAGCGCGTGTGTTTATGTGTACACATATATATATATGTATATGTATATATATGTATACATATATATACATTATATATATACTGTATATCACTGAAAAGCTTTCTGAAATTATGCCGATGAAAAGCACGTCTCAGCTTTTTTGTTATTATTATTATATATATATATATATATATATATATATATATATATATATATATATATATATATGTGTGTGTGTGTGTGTGTGTGTGTGTTTATATATTTGTATATATATATATATATATATATATATATATATATATGTGTATATATATATATATATATATATATATATATATATATATATATATATTATGTATATATATACATAAATTTATATATACTTATCTGTACATGTGTGTGTGTGTTTGTGCGTGCGTGTATATTTCAGTAAAAGCTATGTGAAATTATGCCGATAAAAAGCACGTCTCAGATATCTTATTATTATTAAGATGACATGGTCTATTGTTTAACCATAAACAACATTTCGGTATGACATATTGTTATATATGTTGGAATTAAAATCTTTATGATACCTTAGATAGTATGAAATATTATTTTTAAAGATAAAATTCTTAAGGGATGAATGTTTACGGTATTAATCTAACGTAAATTTCAAACAGTCTTAGGTTGCCTTAAAGACTGAATGCTGGAGATTTAGCTTTGGCTAACGGTCTGTCTTTAGAACCTAATCTTGTTAATAGATGAGCGAGTGGATTCAGACTCGGTTTCTGGCATATGAGATAAACTCGCGTCTTATTCGTAATTAGTAATATTGCTTGCTTTGTATATTGTTGTATATTGTTCTTGGTTCATGCTTTGGCTCCACGATGACAGATGGTGCTGTCATGGTTTTTTAGTTTTCTGTAAAAGAACCTTATTGAAATTTGTCTGTCCGTCCTCACTTTTTCTGTCCGCCCTCAGATCTTAAAAACTACTGAGGTTAGAAGGCTGCAAATTGGTATGTTGATCATCCACCCTTCAGTCATCAAACATACCAAATTGCAGCCCTCTGGCCCCAGTATTTTTTATTTTATGTAAGGTTAAAGTAACGATTAAAGTACGGTATATATAGCTCCAGGTTAAGGGCGTCTTTTATAAATGGGCTCTTTGTTTTTGTGCTAGTTCTTTATATCATTTATTACTTAAAATTTGCAGTAAACATGAAAAAAGACCAATATGATGTAAGAACGAAAGGGGAAAAACAAACCATGGCGGAGGCAATAGACCAGAATTTTAAAAATAGGGGCGGGTGGAGGAGGTGTTTCACAGAGTTCTCTGAAAATGGAAAAGCGTGGCGCATGATAAGAGGAAGGAATTTCTCTTAAAATTCAACATTTTTCTTTTGTTTTTTGTTATCCATTTGTTGTTTTCTTCAGTCCGTTTTCTCTTTTTTCCCATATGGATAACCTACTCTGTGGAAGATTGCCTTTGAAGTTTTTGGCCTTTTTACGCTTGTTCCTTAGAGGAAGATTATTAAGAATGTTTGATCATATTGTATAAGAATAATAACAATCAAACAACTGACTGAAGAAAAATGATGACAGAGAGCTTTTGCAAAGAGAATTCGAATGAGAATCAGTGGTAGTATCGATGGCCAGTTTAATCAAATTAATTGCTATTCCATAAAAGACCAATTTCTTAATAGGAACAGATTAAGCAAACAAGTTGCCATAAATAAAAGATTTTTTGATATAAATGGTAATATCGATGATCAGTTTAATCAAATTAATTGTTATTCCGTAAAGACCAGTTTCTTAATAGGAGCAGATTAAGCAAACAAGTTGCCATAAATAAAAGATATTTTGATTTCTTTATAGGAACAGATTAAGCAAATAAGTTGCCATAAATAAAAGATTTTTTAATATCGAGATGAACTGTAAATTTCTGAAACTTCAGTAATTATTTGAACGGTCCTGACACACCACATCAACGTGAAGAAATATGCGCTCCCATAATGTTAACAGAAGAGAATCCCTGTCAAACAACAATGAAAATTGAGGAACAGGAAGAAGTAGGTGGAAGATGTGTCTAGGAAGCTTTAGTACCTTGTTCACCAATATTTTTGAGATCAGAGCTGACAGATGAAAAAGAACAATATTAAAGGTATGGAGGACTTGAATAATCTGCAGAGACGTGGTGAAAAGGTCGCTAGTGTCAACTAGGTGAGGACTTGTTGAGTAGACAGGGTTCTGGAGCGACACCACAATAAATGTTCGATAGAGCTGTTGTGCCAGTGTTACCGAAAATATAACAGTTAGATAAAAAGGCAGAAATGGGATTGGCAAAAATAGTAAAATCATCAGCCAGAATTGTGGTTAACAGGGCTTCATTCCTGACCAAGTTAAATACTACAGTGATATTAGGAGCTGATGCCAACTTCGTGACCTCGTTCTGATGCACCAAATGCGAGGTCGAATTCTGCTACGGACGTCAGAATTTGGTTCTTCATTTGGACTTAGGCTTTCTAGCAATAACTATATTCAAAAAGTATGAACAAACGGAGAAGTTAAAAGGGTATTGATACATCCGTACTTGGTAAAAAAAGGACCAGTGGATTTGATATATTTGCGTAGTAAGAGTTCTTAAACAATTCTAAGGTAATATCACTTACTTCTTTTGCTTCATAAGGGTAATAAGGGCATCATTTCGATTACTTTATTTTCCATCAGACATAATGACCTTGTTGTCTTAATAATACTGTTTTTGAAAGGTACTTCTAGTTCATCAGCATCCAGCTGTATCGATTTTTGTAAAGGTTTCCTCCGGCAACTCTCAGAATTCCTTTCAGTAGCAAGGTGTATTTCATAGGTGAACGAATGAGTGATCACAGAACGTGAAAGGGAACCAGACTGTAACTGTCTCGTCTTTCTTGTATTAGTCATTCGTGTTTTTGACATCTCATTTGTCTTCAGAAGTCGTTGGTACGGAAATTATAATACGCTCTGAGTAGAGCAGTACTCTAGGTTGAGATGAAGGAGTTTGTCCTTTCAACATTTGAAATAAACATATTATGAAAACATTTATTTCATCGATTGACAAGAGGCTTTATGTGTTTACCCTGAAAAAAAAAATTTTATAGTCTAAGCTAAAGTGTGATAGAAGTTTATTATTAAATGTCTCAAATAATGCTAATACTTTAAGAATAAATGAAGCTGTGTCTATTCTGATTTTTCATTGGCGTATTAAACACTGAAGAAAGATTTCGTAAGTTATTCGAACATGAAATAAAATTGCCTCGAAATATGTAGAACGCTTTCCTGCAACAAATGAGTTGTTAAATATTATCAGACACAAGTTTTCAACTTTTTTCAGTTATAATTATGCTGTGTTGTGGGGAGTCCGCGAACCAGTTTTCATGAAATATTGGTTTTGAATAATTTTTTTCATTCTGGTGATTTTGAAAAATATAGAACCATACTTTATTTGAGAATAGCGTTAGTTATACATCCTAGGAAATCTCTCTGTAAAGGAAATAATTCTCTGAATATTTAAGTAATAATCATTACGAAAGACGGTTAAAGAACAGAGAAGGAAATTTTTCATCGACGTGATCTTTTAATTACACACACACACACACACATCACATATATATGTGTGTGCGTGTGTGTGTGTGTGTGTAAAACACAAAGCAATTGGTGCTCCAGAAGGTCTTAGCCCCCTCCGCAAGTCATTTGGATTTATAGTTACTTAGACACTGGCCCTTATTCTCCTTTGTTGCAATCCACCTTCATTGACCAGTTCCCATTTACAGGTACTCACTGACTGCATATGTCAATACAGGCACAATCTGTTTTAAATGAACATGCTTAAATCATCCTTTGTAGTCGGGTGTGTGTGTGTGTGTGTGTGTGTGTGTGGGTGGGTGTGTATTGCATACCGACACATATATAATATAGTAGGATAATGTGTCAATTTCTCTCAAGACATTTTTTTATACAATAAAATATCAAGCCACAAATAACCAAAAGAGTAAATAAAGTATACATGCTATGTAGTTGTACTTATCATATGCAATTTCTTGTTGTTATAAGTTATTCGTTATTTAAAGTAAATGCAATTATAGGATATTGTGGCTTAATGTGTGACTGCATTAAAAATGACTTGTTGGAAATTGACATTATATATATATATATATATATATATATATATATATATATATATATATATATATATATATATATATATATATATATATATATATATATATATATATATGGAGAGAGAAGCAAGAAAAATTAAACGGAGGACAAGAAAAATTAAACGGAGGATATTGATATAATCATGATCGATTTGGTCTATTGATACTTTTTCAAAAGGACTGGATCATAAGGGAAATTTAAAGTTTATATGCTAGGATGAAAGCACAATACACACGAACGTACAAACGGCCAGAAAGGCCGTTGACACCCGTAAAGAATAGTTGGAGCCTTTCTGAAAGAGAGTGCGAGCTCTATTCATAAATCTTGTTCTTGGAGGAACACCTGACCCGAATTATTTCTTAATGGAGAACAACGGGCGTATTGTTTTACTGTTGTGTGGCTCAGGCTTAATAACACGCTTTTAAACCTTTACGTTTTACATTTTTTTTTTCGAACTAGAAAAATCAAGCTTATATATTATTAGCCTGAGGTTCATATACTTATCAAAACTTTTTCTTTATTAATCTGGACTTTATCATTTTTCATTTTAATTTATAAAGCTAGACCAATTTTTTGTTGCTCGTCGGATCAGTAGCAAGATTAATATCTCTAAAATGTACAAAAACTGCAGTGTTGTCTTGTACATATCTTGCACATTTTTTATGATATCAATTTTCCTTTTCAGTGATTATCCATTTGACTAACTTAAGTCACGTGAGACTTGATGTGTGCAGCCTTTAGTATTGTCAAGAAAGTATTTATGAAAGTTTTTTCGTTGCATTATTGTTCTTAAATGCTACATTAACACTAAAGTTTGTAAGTGGATTGTAAACATCGTTGAAGTGATTACTATATGGGAAAATAAGTAAGTTTTGCGTTTAAAATGTTTTTTTTATTAATACAAAAAGTGAGATATGAATATGTTTATTATTAACCCCTGGGACTGATGGTCATCAACAGGTATACTGAAGGATAAAATTATGTAGTCAGCTGAAAAGTAGGAGTGGAAAAGATTGCAAGTTATATGAATAGTGGCGAGAAGGCTGGCAGGAACCGTAAGAGGAACCCGAATTTTTCCTGTTATAAGTAAATGCAGAGGGAAAGTTTCATGAGAATAAAATGCAAGTGATGGTATGTGTCTCAAGTGAATGCAATTCTTAACAGATGTAGTGAGTATTAAAAAAGATCTGTTGAATTTGTAAGGTAGAAGAGACTCAGAGGTGAAAGATGAAAAAGTGAAGATTGGGTACTGTAAGGATGAGAATGCTTTTGGAAGTAACCGTTTAAGTCATGAAGAGAGCAACTAAAAGGATGAAAAATGGAAGGGTACCTGGAGTTGGAGGAATCACAAGTGAGATACTGGTGACAGTATGATTTAGACCTGACTAGAGCTTTTAAGGTATTTTTAGATGAGAGAACAACCACAAAGAAATACACTGAGCATTCCATTACGTTATTTACCAGGGAGGAGGTTGGTAGGATTTTGCTTGCGAAAGTGAAACAGTTAACAGAGGGAGTGATTGGTGAACAGTGTGAGTGTAGACAAAGATGTTGGCATATGGATCATGCGTTTTATAAAACAGTTACGTGAGAAATTTAAGAGTAAACGGGAGAAGATGTATGTGTCATACAGGGACCTAGAACCGCTTCTGATAAAAGGTAATGTGATGAGTTTTGAAGTTGCACAGTATAAAAGATGGGTTGTTGAGGGTAATTAATTAAAAGTTTTTATGATGGCAGTGAAAAATTATACAACGATACGTTATATCTTCACTGTCGTTCAGTGTCTTATTGATGGTTTGATGCAAGAAGTAACAGGGAGGTTGGAAGTTGCTGTTGCAAAGGAATGACAAATTAATTGTGTGAGAATGGTTGAAGTTAGCAGGTGATACCATGATTGATAATAGTGAAGAGAAACTGTAGAAACAATTGAAAGAGTTGAAATATGTTTACAAGAGAAGAAAGTTGAGATGAAATATGAGCGCTAGCAAAGTTCTGAGTATAAATAGAAACCAGGAGTATTGATGATGATAACAGAAGAATGGAAGAGAATGATAGAGGTATCTGGTATTAAATATAAATGATGACAACAGGATGAGAGAAAAGACATGTCACAGAGTAGGTGAGGCAAGGTATGTAGCAGGTTATGTGCCAAAGACTAACAGAGGCGAGTGTCTGCGGAAGCCAAGGTTTGTATATTTGGAGGGTTTTCGAGTTGTTTCCCGTGTATATGGCATAAAAATAATTGAAAGGTGTTTGTTCATGTTTAAAGAATGCAGGACGATAGGGTGTATATAGAGTACATTATCCGCGAGTGTTAAGGAGGAAAGGAAGACCTTAGAAGGGTCTGGATAATGTCAAGATGAGAGATGTATGGGAAAGAAAGAGATGGGTGCCACAGTGTTTGTAGAGGACGTTTAACCCACTGCTCATGAGCCTTCTGTTGTGGAGCGTGAAACGGTAAAATGTTGGGGCAGCTTTCTGCCCAGGAAAATCATCCATTATCCAGCAATTATGGAAAGAATGTGTCAGAGATTAGTCTCTCTCTCTCTCTCTCTCTCTCTCTCTCTCTCTCTCTCTCTCTCTCTCTCTCTCTCTCTCTCTGGAGCCACTTCAGACATTAAAAATAAAAGTATATATTTATATATGATTATTGTTGGTAAACTTTTGGTCTAAAACTACTTATAGCCGGAACTTTCCCAAATTACAAAGACACATGCATGTGTATATACTTTATACATATATGTATATATATGTATATATGTATATATATGTGTGTGTTTGTGTGTGGATGTGTGAGCATAGAGTGTGGCCCATAAGCGTAGTAATCAATATAGCCTCATGTAAAGAGATAAAGAGATTCTCAGGGGGAAACGAGACACCCATCTTATTTCCCTCATGTTTATTCATCATCGCCGTCAGTAGTGCCTGATCTCTTAGGCAGGGTATAGAAAATGATATCCATGGGGAGAATATTCTCTGGAAACTTACGTCAAAATATTATTCAGTAAATGAATATTACCAAGTATCGAAAATACATATTATAGACGCAGTACGACTCGACGTGATCATGAAAGTTTAGCAGTATTAACTTTAACATAAGCAGATGACATTTTATATTTTATATATAGCAAATTGGCAATGTAGATTGAACTAGGATATTTCATAAATTATATTATCTTTGCATTTTAAGGCAGTGTGGTTATAAAGCAATAGCTCTTTATAATACAAGTAATATGATAGTATTATGTAGTAGGAAATTAAAGATGTCATCTATACATAATATTTTTGTCATCATTTTGCCATTATTTTTAGAGAGAGAGAGAGAGAGAGAGAGAGAACAATGTGTATTACAACACAGCAAAGAGTAAAAGAGGAAAAAACCTCGATAGAAGCAGGCATGAAATAAGAAAGATGGTAGCCAGAAAATACTACACCAGTGAGAGAGAGAGAGAGAGAGAGAGAGAGAGAGAGAGAGAGAGAGAGAGAGAGAGAGAGAGAATGATTTGCCTTAGATTTTCATTCGGTTGCTCTCATGAAATAAAAGAAAAGAGAAATAATAGAAAATACATCATGTTCTTCACGTAAATTACGGAGAAGGAAAAATCTCCCGTTTTCCTAACAAAAATTCTCGGCAAGTTTCTAACTAGGAGATAAAAAAAAGGGTTAAACGTACTTAATCAGTCTTATAGCAAATACCCCAGAAGGTGTAAGAAGTAAGTGTGAGTCCATGTTTTTCCTATATTTATTCTTTCTTTTTCTCTCTCAAGAACAAATGAACACACACGCACACACACACATATATATATACAAATACATACATACACACACTCCCCATCTGTACATACCAGTGCTCCCTGCTGCGTCTGACTACCACACACACACGCTTGTGATCACTCCCAACAATGGGTCTGTGGCATATGATATATCTGTCTTTTAATTTAACACGCTAAAGTACATATTAGTATGTATATATATATATATATATATATATATATATATATATATATATATATATATATATATATATATATATATATATATATATACATACATACATACAAACTCCCTCTACTGTACATAGCGCTCTTTGTTGCGTTTGACACCACCATTTGTTTCGCATTCGTAATAGGTTTGTGGTAATAAGCTTTAAGTCAAAAGAACTGATCCACATATATTCATAATTTTTTGTCTGCTTCGCCCTTATCTTGTGTATCCATAATGTTGAAGTTTGTTAAATAAAAAGTTCCAACGCTGCGATTCTCTGGTCTGCTTTGCTTTCCTATGTATCACTTGTTAACATATCAATTATTATTATTTATTTTGTAGTATTATTACGTAATATTTTGCTTTACTTTTCACATATGTGTACGGAAATTTTCTTTTTAATATTATTGGCATGCACTGAAATACGAATGATTCTAGCTGAGCATCAAAACGTTTCACTTGTTCTTACTTTATCTGTCTCCCTTCTCATTTCTTCAGCACCAATAAATGCAATTTCCATATTACTTTCATTTCTCGAAATTAGTCTCTTCCTGTCAAAACTATTGGAAACATCCTCTCATCTCTATTTTCTCACATTTTCATAACTGTCACATCATTTGGATTGTTCATTTCCTTACATTATTCCTTATTCCTCACATCGGCTTAAGGTCACGCTTAAGATGGGAAAATATAAATTTTGTACGTCATTGCCAATCAGCCCAAATATAAAAGTAGATACAAAGAAGTTAGGCAGAAATAGAGAAAGAGAAAGATGTCCGCCATTTACATCTGAAAGAGACCGTAATCCATCTGATCTATCAGATCGCTCGGTGAAGAAAAGAATTCGCTGAGACACAAAGCAAGAATAATTCAGCCCACTCTAATATGTCTAGTAGGCGATCAGTGCTTTCTGGTGGATGGCCGGAAAGTATCTGGCTATTTTGCTCGCCAGATATTTCCTTAATACAAAAACTGTTATGGTGTCATCATCATCTCTTATTATTATTATTATTATTATTATTATTATTATTACATTATTATTATTATTACTATTATATATTATTATTATTATATGTACATATATATAAATATATCACAAAATAGCTACACAACTTATGTATATATATATATATATATATATATATATATATATATATATATATATATATATATATATATATATATATATATATTATATATATTATATATATATATACATACTATAAATGTTAGTCTCAATAAGACGGGATGGTTTAGATTTCATATTCATTAATTGACAAAATACAATTTACAAGTACTAGCTTTCGAAGACATACTGTCTTCTTCATCAGGTACCGATCCTTTCCTTCCCTGCAATCTTCCTGTCGAAGAACGCTGCATCTCTTCGAAAGCTAGTCTTTTGTAAATTAAAGTACCTGGAATCTAAACCATCCCACCCCATCTTGTTGAAGCCTAACACGAGTATATATATATTTATATTTATTTATATATATATATATATATATATATATATATATATATATATATATATATATATATATATTATATATGTGTGTGTGTGAGAGAGAGAGAGAGAGAGAGCGAGAGCGCATTAATTAAACCACGTGTCGTACGGAAAGTGACATAACTATTTGATTTGTATGCATGAAGGTTAATTTTGTGAGTTAAGCATTTTATAGTTATGTTTTTCAAAATAGATGCATAAAAATATGAGGTATTGCAAAGAAAGTTTTATTTTTATTTTCCGCAGTTTTTATTTTTATATTTATCTAGCTGCTGTGACTCTTACGTTGGGCAGGTTTTCCCTTTTTGTAAGTTAATAGTAAATATTTTTGAGTCACAGGGAGCCACAGTGACCTGTAAAAAAGGGCCCTGGGAAGTACAGTTTTTTAACCTGTGGAAACTTGCTCATCATAGCTGCTTCATACAAATGTATAAACGGCTTAACAACAGACCGGAGAACCTACCCACACACATCACGCCATTAACCCTTATCTTGTGCTCCCTCAAACTTCATGGACATAAAGACATTTCCTCTTTAAAACCAACTATCCATTGTATGCTTGGGCTTCATTTATTCTTCCCCACCTAACACTTCCAAATAATGCTCTCTTTTTAACCAAATATCGTCTTTCATTCTCTCCTTGTGACCAAACCATGTCAGCACGCTCTAACCAATCTCTCACCTTCCCTTCTCACGCCACATATACTATGCAAACAGTGCATATCAACAGTTTCAGCCTATTTTTCTTACATTTGTATTCAGCATCCGCACTTAACTTTCATAAAGGAGGGAGGGTAAGCTTAAAAGACATTCGAAATATTTCAACTTTGGCTTCAGTGGACACTCTTCCCAATCTTTTACTCACACCCTGTTATCTTTGCTCCACGTATTCTGGAAATTGTCTCTTCTCTCATTATGCATTCATATGTTATATATACTCCCAAAACCGACACGAATCAGCCTCTTCTCTTTTTCAACCGTCTACATTACCCACCTTCCTGGTTTCCAGTTACCTCATAACTGTACCTTTGGTCACATTTACTTATAACTTTCTGTGCTTGCAAACGCTTTTAAATTCTTTCTCTATTTTGTAAAGATTCTTTTCACTACCACCAGTCAAAATTGTATGATTTGAAAACATAAAAATTTCCACACTCCATTCACGATTCATACTCTTAATCCACAATTTACACCTATATTTTATGTCCTTTCTTTGACATTTTTGTTCATTCTACCCATAAAGACAATACACAGCCGATGGAAACAGAACCCACCTTTGTTTTACACCTTCCAGTCTACATAGTTTAATTAACACAAGCTTTGCTTCCGTTATAAAAGCTTGTGATCACTCCCAACAATGGGTCTGTGGCATATGATATATCTGTCTTTTTAATTTAACACGCTAAAGTACATACAGTATGTATATATATATATATATATATATATATATATATATATATATATATATATATATATATATATATATATATATATATATATATATATATATATATATATATATAGGCAAATGCCATGAGGTAAAGCTAAGTTGAAGCAAATAAGTCGAAAGGCCTAGCACCACTCAGTTGTTTATTTTTTCCTTCGTGGCATTTGCCTTTATTTATATATTCATCAAGTTCCATATCTTCGTGATTCAGTTATATATACAGTATATATATAAACATATACATGCGTAAATATATATAGTGTGCGTATGTTTTTCTATAAGTGTATATATTAATGTTTTTGTGAAGACTTTTTACAAAAAAGTTTCCGGTGTCTAGCATTTAAGAAATGCTAAATACCGAAGCAATAAATCTCTCTCTCTCTCTCTCTCTCTCTCTCTCTCTCTCTCTCTCTGGCCCGTCTTATGGAGACCTAAATTAATCCAAAATACACAAAAGGGTGAAAAAATGGAATATGAAATTATTTTTGGGGGAGGGATATCCCTAATTCTGAAACTTTGGAAGAAAAGCACATAATTACCTGTCACAGTCTAATCTTGAGAGCCCTCGTTTCCAGTACTGTAATTGGTTGCGAGTTCCGGGTAGAACTGAGTTGAGAGCGAGATTAAATTAATATTCAAACGTCAGGAGTATAATCACTCGAGAGTATTATTTCTAAAAAAAAAAAAAGTGACTTTTGTTCCGTACGGGTTTCGCGTTTAATAACGAATTATTTTGTGAGAATCGAGGCGGTAGGGAAAGAGCGGCTTAATGTGGACTGGTGAGAGTGGGAGATAATTATGGAAATGTTATATATCCTACTCGGTTCGTGTCTTCTACACGAGATAATAGCACGAAGTTGTGTGGCGTTTTACGCGCGTTCGCGCGCGCGCATATAAAACACACACACACACACACACACATATATATATATATATATACATATATGCGTGTGTGTGCATATGTGTATTTATGTATTTGTGTGTGTGTTGCGATACAGTAGTGATAGTGTGAGTGAGCGATTGTCTGGGGAGAAAATTATCCAACAATAAAGTGAGAAGAACCATTGTAACTTGATATAAAGTTACAGATGCTGGAGGCTGCATTAACACTAAAATTTATGTTCAGCAGTTTGAGCGGTCTATTAACTCAGTCCTGCAACTAATACTGTACTGTTTAATCAAAATAGTCCATTTCATTTTACAATAGGAACATTTTTATCTTAGATACTACAAACATTACAGAAAGCACAGTACAGACTGAGTAATAAAAGAATAAAAAAACCAAAAGTATAATAATGTGCAATCGGATACCAACTATCACCATACAAATGATGATAACGTCTCTTCCCCCCCTCCCCAACAGCCCTTCATTTTTTTTATCCTTGACAGAAAGGATTAGGACAAGGTGATGTACTGACCTATTAACTTACACATCCTCTAACCTTCATTCTTAGATCCTCGGCTGCTTATGTTATCATGTCTGTACCTCAGTAATCTGTGCCAGCTTCCAAACTCCGCCCAAAGCATTGTTATATTGCACTAACACCAAATCACCTGCCAGGAATTAAATGCGTGTTTATATTTGAGGTCTTACTATTGCGGAGTCTCCCATATAAATCAACTGTCATAAAATGCCAATCTGATGGATGCTCAATAATTTCTTGCAGTCGGTATGATAATACAGGAGCACAAACTTTACAACTGCCCATTATGATAACAGTTTTATAATCCCCTGATTGTGTCAACTAACCATAGTAGACAATAGCTCCGTAAGCAATGAATCACCAGCTGCATTTTCAGGTTGAAGTGAATGTTTGCTCCTCAGGCTTTCCAGCTTGTGTAATTCCCACTCTCCATCCTTACTGTCCAGGTTCATTTCCATCATGAGTAATTTTGCAGACAGTTTAAATTATAAAGGTTTTGCCAAGCCCAAACATCTAGGTATCAAGGCCACCCAACTGAGCATCATTCGCCTCGAAAGAGTTTTAGGAAATTTTAGGGTCAGATTCATCACACAACAAATTAGGCTCTAAGTGCAGTTTCTTGCGCTTAGGGAAAAAATTATTGACTGAGTTAAAGGACTTATCCTTTATATCCGACGACATTCTTAACTTTCTCTATCTCTGTCTCCAGCAACTTGATTCCATCACGGGCTCGAACGCACACACACACACGCAGACACACAACACACACACACACACAACACACACACACACACACGCACACACACACAGACTTTCACCCTGGTGGTATCGCTCCTATCACTTACATATGTATGAATCTTAATCCATCCGGAGATTGAGATCATTGATCGGAGCAATGACTTCGCTTCCCCTCAAAAACAGAATCAGGATCGCCAATCTCCTCGGCCAAGAGTATAAAAGATGTGTTCTATATATCTTGGTCTGTTAAAGGAAGCAGCTCCCCCGGTCATGTCACCATCATTAGATATTCATTTTTGAAATTCAGTTGTTCAGTTGATTTCTTCTTTTTGCTTCACTTGAACGTGCTACACCTCTAATTTTTAGATGATTTCCACTATAGCTATATTTTCTTTTACTTTATACCATGCAAATCATTTTCCTTAGGCGCCGGCTATCCTTACTCAATGGAAATCAGATCCTATTTTTCAGGCTAGCCAAACTTTTAGGCCAGCCATGCCAAGTGTAATTTTAAAGTTCTTTTAGTGTTGTCATATTTCCGAATGTTAACTATATTTCTTTGCAGTTGTTACTTGTAAAGAAATTACAGATAATAGCAAACCGCCAGAAAAATTCTTTGGAAGAAACAAATTCAGGTATTCACTACATTTTCAATATACACTTAATCATGTATACGCGCTCAACGAGAGAGAGAGAGAGAGAGATCGAAGGAATTCTCCAAGTGTTTCACTTGTATTCAGAAAACTCAGAAATAGAAGAGTAATTTAATTAGATGAAACTGCTTATAAAACAGTAAATTTTGAGTGATTTTGTTGTTCCAAAAGACTGTGGAACAAAAACTATGTAAAATCTATACCGATCATAAAGCTTTGCGCAAACGATGTGAGTGGAAATTACGTGATATTGTACTCAATTACAACAAGCAGCAAAGCGACTTGTTGAAATTGAGTACAATATAAGGTAATTTCCATTCACATCGTTCGCGCAAAGCTTTATGATCGGTATAGATTTTGCATACTTTTTGTTCCACAGTCTTTTAGAAGAACAAAATCACTAAAAATTTACAGTTTTATGAGCAGCTTCATCCAATTAGATTACTCTTCCATTTCTCAGTTTTCTGAATACAAGTGAACCACTTGGAGAATCCCATCGAAACTCTCTCTCTCTCTCTCTCTCTCTCTCTCTCTCTCTCTCTCTCTCTCTCTCTCTCTCTCTCTCTCTCTCTCTCTCTCAGTACCTGAATCTCAACATTCAAGGATGTGTAAGCAAATATCAGACTTAAGCATCATGCAAATATGGATGTGAATATCATCAGTGATGTGTGTATTCATAAATATAAGTGACAACTATAGAGCAGCGGCCTCGCAACCACTTGCCTTAATTTGGCCCCTGTTTAAGGGAAAATAAAGAAAAGAAAAGAAAGCTAATAGATAAAATGAGTACGGGGTAAAGTGGCAGTCGGGTTTAGTCACAAAACAATTGATGATCTAAACTTGGAAATAGAAAGTTTTAGAAAGTTAAGGAAAATATAATAAGAAAGGAAGACAGTAGCATTGCATAAAGCCTCAGTGAAAGCGATAATCCTAGCTTAAGAAAAAATCAGGGTAAGAAAGATAAATTTAAGGCGAAGCACAATGGAATGAAGGTTTACCACAAAAGCAGCAATAACAGAGACTACTGAAAATTTGAGCTATATGAATCTTGGAGGACAGAAGAAAAGAGCGGCCAATTGTGTCAAGCCAGACGGCAATACAGGTTAGAGTACCGAACAATTGTGGCTGATGGACAATAGCAGATGGACAATGGCAGGACATCTTAGTTCAATTGGCAGACATAATTCTCGGTTAATTTTTCACCCGTGAAGGATTTTTTTTTTTTATTGTTCCAATGAGCGCATGAGCTGGATCGAGCATATTAAGTGGCATGAGTGTGTCTGCATCTCTTTGAATTATTCGTGAATCTGTTTGTGTGTCTCAGTTTTCTCGTGAATGTATGTGCTTCTTTCGTGAATGTATGTGAGTTATTACATTTTCCTCTGAGCTCGTGCATTTTAATTTTCTCCACCTTACGTCTTTGGATATACTAACATGTGTGTGTGCGTATCTTAATTTGTTTCCTAGGCGCGTGACGTTACATTTTCTGTCGAGCGTAGCGCGTACGTCTTTTGGCTAAATGTATTCATGTGAACAAGTGCTGACAGAGGCATTCAAACCCAACCAGCTCTTGTACCATGAATATTCTGAGAGCCATAACCGTTAGAGCGGCAGACAGGGGGAGCCACGTCACCAGCAGATGACGCATTGTTGACAGGTCAATTTGGATGGATGGTCCGGGTGAATGCATGGGTCTCAGCCTAAGTTGGGAATTTCATTCTCTCCTCTCTCGCTGTTCCTTTTTTTATTTTTTACTTATTTAATTATTTTTTTCATTTATGACATTTTAGTTTCTCAGAGAACGCCGAGAAAGATTAAGGAATATCGTTGTAATTTAATTAATTTGATTACTTCCGTAAGTTAAGGTGGATGAAATTAATTATTATCGTCTTGCAAGCTTAAACATTCAAGGAAAACTTTTCTCACTATAGTTAAAGAAAAAATCCCACCTTCAACAACAAATTGGTAATAAATCGATCAAAAAATTCCCTAGGTCGACTGGCTCCTAGTTACCAACTGAATCCTATGAAAAATTGCTTAACAATCATTAATCTGTTGAATGGCAAAGTCAGAACTGTAATTCTTCGTTTGGTTCCTTTAATAATCAAATTGAAAACATGTTGGCCTTGTTGTGTGTGTGTGTGTGTGTTTTTTTTTTTTTTTGGTCGCTGAAAATCATTGGTCGCGTGATCTTTATTCATCTGTCAATAACCATCTTATGATTTTATATTACTTGTTTTCAGCTAATTTTAATACATGAATTCGGTTGTATTTCACACCATCTTTCTCCACACGTGAGTTTTGTTCTGTGGGACCTTGCTAGGCGAGCTCATGCCCTGCTGAATGGTTCTCAATATTTGAGTGCATGAGTTATAATTCGTATTAATTAAAATAATTAACAATGGAATGATGGCTGCGCCATCGAATATCTGAATACGTGGAAATGACTTATACCGTCTAAAGCGCTTCCAGTTAACGTTGCTTTCGGGATTAAAAAATTATTATATATGGGCTTCCTCAGCACTACCTGTTTATCTTTAAGCGTTTGTGTGTGTGTATATATATATATATATATATATATATATATATATATATATATATATATATATATATATATATATATATATATATATATATATATATATATATGTATATATATACACACACACAAACGCTTAAAGATAAACAGGCAGCGCTAAGGGAGCCGTCGTGTAGATAATCTGTTTGCAAATAAGAGACTGACCAGGCCAGGAAACCCCTATCTATGCAGGTTTTACCAACACTGTGTATCGACGATTTATGTGAAGACACATTTCACAAAGAGAACAAAATTATCTGTATGTGTATATGTATATATATATATATATATATATATATATATATATATATATATAAATATTCGTTGTCTATATATGGTTTATATGATGGTTTGGTGACTTTAAGCTTTCGCATGCAATTGACAAACGTCTTCAGGTATATGAAACTAGTGAAATTTACTTAGAAAGTCGTTCCTCAGGACCAGGCACTCTAATAGGAACAGTGGCCTTTCAAAGTAGCAAGTATAAGGAAGCAAGTAAAATTTTGTGAAATATTCACGAGAGTGCAAGGGTTCTATTCCTGGTGAGGCGAAACGAGACACGTTCTGCTAAAGAACATTGTACGTATTATTACTTGCGCACTCAATTAAATTTCTGGTTCTTAGTCAGCTATGGTGGTTCTCCTTGCTGAAAACCAGAGGAAGGTCGCCTTTTGTAGCCATCCCATCAAAGAGGGGAAAATAAGCTACTAGTAATATATTTCTTTCAAGGAAGAGGTATTCATCCTAAATCAGATTTTGCAGAAAAGGAAAAAGGCTTTCCCATGAAACGGAGGCCATATTCCGTAGAGTGATAACTGACAACAGACTTTTCTGGTCTTCTAATTTGGCTCACACCAGGCCAAGAGTATCCATTTCTTGAATTTGTTGAAAATTCGCTCCTGCACCACCTGAGTTCTGATGGCAAGAAACTTTGAGGTCCTTGAACTGCATTTCCAGCCTTCATAAGCTCGAAGCTTGATGAGGTTGCAAAGACTCAGACTTCTTAAGTTGTTATGCAACCATTATTACTAGATGAAGAGGGTAATTACCCTCTTTCCAGGGTTCTCAGAGTGGATGCTACAGATCGAGTAGTTTTTGGACGAAGTGAGCCAACTGCAGAAGATAGAATACATATTAATTTTTTTTAAAATAGAAATCTTGTGCATGTGAGCTATGAATTTATTTAAAAATATGTATGGACTAAATGAATGATTTCTGGTAGGCTTATCATGATTATTTCATTTTATACTTTTATACAAATAATTATTTTATGGCGTTGCTAACCGTTGATGTTAGGACATCAGTTTGCAGAACAGAGTTAATCAGTCATCAGTTATATGAAGAACAATGATACCGCAATGTAAAAAAGAACTACGTTCTGCATTGCAAGAAATAATATTAGTGTTGTAAATGTTTAAGAGTTTTTTTTCTCAAAGAAGCGGTATTTTTGTATTAATTCATCGTACATTCCAATGACAAAATACATTAAACACAAGCCCTCCAACATCTTCATACCCAGCCACCTCTTTGAAAACAGCTATCGTTGCAAAGCCCGCGTAATTTTAGTTTAGTTCCCTGGACTAAAGGCACGATCCATATTTGCTCACATATTTATCTTTTAATTTTGGAATATACTTTGCACTGTTGACTTTCAGCATCTGCTCTAACGTGCTAGCGTGGGTGTGTTGGCAATTGTCAGTAGTGCATCGGGAGATGAGGCAAACGATTTGGTAATTCCATGTCATTAAAAAATATTTTAGAATAAGTCGGAAAATTTAATGCATTTATGTCTGAAATATTTATTACCACTTCTGAATTCCTTCACGTAATAACTGTCCTTTTATACGGAATATCACAAAATCATACAACGCATGGCAAGCGACAAAAGCACCCTTATGTAATTTCATAGGTAATTTCCAAGTCTTATAATTTTCTCATGACTGTATGTGTCCTTAAATTGTATATCCATACGTGAGCGAGTGTTATTGGGGACCCTCAAACTCGACCGGCTCTTATGCCCTGAATATTCTGAGAGCCCTAACCGTTAGAGCGAGACAGGGAGAGCCACGTCTCCGGCAGATGACGCATTGCTGACAGGTCAATTTGGGACGAATGGCCCAGGTGAATCCATGGGCCCCTCTTCTTAGTTTGGGAATTTTGTTGTCTTATTTTATCCTATTTGTGATGGTCTGTTTTATTATCAAATTTTGAACCCGATCCTAAGTAGATCAGTATGACTATTTCCTACTAAAGTTAGTATATAGTTAGATAATGATTATCGTCATAGGGAGGTAGTGCCGTCAGTGCACCTCTCGCGGTTCACTGTAAGTGTTACTTAAGGTTCTTTGCAGCGTCCCTTCGGCCCCTAGCTGGAGCCCCTTTCATTCCTTTTACTGTACCTCCATTCATATTCTCTTCTGTCGTACTTTCCCACCCTGTCCTAACTGTTATTTCGTAGCGCAAGTGCCGGGTTTTCCTCTTGTTTCACCTTTAAAACCTTTTTTCTCTTAATTTCCCTTCCAGCGCTAAGGGTCCTCTTAGGTCCCGGCACTAGACCTATGACCTGAATTTTATACTCTATTCCATTCCTAAAAAAATTCAGATTTTCAAAGAGCTTTTTTTATTAAAATTTTTTACTGAAACGTCTGAGATAAAAATATATCGGCCAAAAATCAAGACAAGAAGATTAATAGTCTTGGGCAGATTGATTTGTTCCCTGTTGCCGAGTCCTTTCAATGCGTTGTTGGATTGCATCCGAGTCATAAATCACTTGAACAGAAGCGTCGGCTCTTACCGATCCGTGATTTTGTCTCTTTCGACAACTTTTTGACAAAGTATTCTCTGACGTTATTCTCGACCACTTTGAAAATAATACCCTGTTGGTATTTGTTTATATTTTTTGTTTCCTGTGTTAGGTATGGTTGTACTGTTTCCCAAATTAAAGTTAGATAGCGCAAGAGAAGTGTATGTTGGTTAATTGGTCGATGTTTAAAATATGCCGTCAAGTAAAAACATGATTTAAAAGAGGTTTTATGCATTTATGTCTTGTATTGAAGAATTTTCTGCGAAAAATTGTAACAGCTCCACTGAATTTCATGAGATAAACTAAATAATTATGACAGTATTTTACTGTAGTTCATTAGTAAGTAGTTTTTCTTGAAATGAATTTTATCCAAATTTTTTTGACTATGTATTATTTAGGAAAGGCTTTATTACCTAAAGTAAATTACCAAAGGAAGGTTGTCATCTATCGGAAGGGCTTTCCACCGACATTCAGTTCCCTGCACTTAGAATCCATTAACACGGATTCTCAGTGTACTACTGTAAGGGTACTGCACTTGTAACAGTGCAAACACCTAAACTTAAACTTCGTCTGTTTAAAAAAAAAAAACATACGAATTTTTCGTGTGAATGAGAAAACTTCATTATGATAACATGTCAGTCCAGGGCTTGATCCCTTGTGTCTGTTGGTCAATTTTAACAATACTAGTATTCCTTTTCAGCTGCGTTAATTTCTATTCACTAATATATTCTTCAAAGACTGAGAAGACTATTCCTGTAATTGCGATTGTTAATTAAGATGAAACGTTAATAAGCAGTTTTATTTGATTTTTAATAAATTGTATTGAGAGTGCGTGCAAGCATATTTTTGCCCTTCGCCACTCGCAGACTTGTTTTCTATTATAGCTTCTTGAAAAATGTAACAAAGCATTTATATATTTATAAAACCACAACTATATAACTTTTAGCAAATAGGAACAATTTCATAGAGATTGGCATATTTGACACATGAAACTGAAATCCGTCGCTTCGCGATAATAATTCTCATATTTTTGCTAATGCATGTAATCTCTTGAACACGTTTACTGAAAACCACCGTGTACAAAAATTTCATCATGAAAATTAACGTTAACAGAATTACACGAGTTGGAATATTACCAAACTTGGAACACGATTTGCGGCAAACTTTATTTTTAGTTTGTTACTGGGTTTTGGTGTGACAGGTTATTATACTTGGGGAAAAATAGTGAGGAAAACTTTTAGTTGGATTAATTGTTAGTACAGAATAGATGGAGGAGCAAACTTGTGGATGTAGTGGTGAGAAAGGGAATAACTGGAGTTGTAAAATCGTTATGTGGTTAAAGTAGAAATGGAAGTTGTAAAATCGTTATGTGGTTAAAGTAGAAATGGAAGTTGTAAAATCGTTATGTGGTTAAAGTAGAAATGGAAGTTGTAAAGTCATTATGTGGTTAAAGTAGAAATGGAAGTTTATTTGGTAATGAAGGATAGAAAATATGGCTATAAGAGCAATTAACACAATGGACTTTGATAAGAAAGAAGTGAGATTGGCTTATAAGAACGAGGGAAAATGAGAAATAGTGTAAATTTGATATTTGAGAAATTGTGTAAATTTGTGGAAGTCGTTGTTGAGAATGTAAAAAGGGTAGTTAAAATTTTAGAGAATGGAAAGGCGTCAGAAGTTGATGGGATCACAAGTGAGATGCTGTAATACAGTTGTGACAGAATGATTGAGTGACTGACCAGGGTGTGTAGGGCACTGCTGAATCAGAAAAGGGTTTCAAAAGATTGTGTAAGGGGAATCATTTTTAATTTTTAGTATAAAGGGAAAAGTGATTAGGCTTACTCCTAACAATTCTAGGGGGGCAACAGTACTTACCAAGAAATGAATATCTTAGTTATTTGATTAAAATAAAGTAAGGACGCTAACAAGAGGATTGACAGAAAAACCAGTGTGGGTGTGAAGTTCATGAGTTTGTTATGAAACAGTTTTGTGATCAGACTGAGAGGAAAGAAAAGGTGTGTTCAACCCAATATCTAGAAAAACAAGTATGAATATCATTATTAGAGTAGTCTGGAAGGTATTTAAATGTATGGTGTAGAGGGTAATTGTTGAAAGCAGTTAATTTTTGTTTAATAATGAAAGTGAAGAATGTTCTAGAATGCGCTGATGGGAGAGTGAGTGGTATGGGTCTAAGACAAGGTCTTTTTGTTTCAGTGGCTGTTCAGTCTCTTTATGGCTGGTTTGGGGTAAAATGTCAGAGAGCCAGGAGATGGTGTCAAGTGGCGAGATTAGAAAAAGTATCTATTTCCCTAAATGTTTGCAGGGGAGATATTGGTTTATTGGAGTTAGTAAAAAGCTGCAAAGTATATTGGAAAAGGTTTAAAAGTGGTTTATAAAAGGAGGTTGAAAGTGAATGAAAGCATAAGTAAGGTTATGAAGCTAGGAATATGGAACAATAAATTTTAGTGTGGATATTGGAACGTTGGAAACAGTTGACTGATATTGGTGTCAGTGAGTCAATTTCCCAGATGATAGTAGGGATGAGGCAGAGTATACGTGATTAAGAAAGGTAATAGGGCTGTATGCATAGTCTGTTGAGATGAACTTTTGTAAAGTTTTGGGAGATAGTTTAGCCATGTGGATTCAATGGAAGACAATGGCATGCTGATTAGGCATTTTTGTAGGCCTGTAAAGTGGCTATCTTTTGGAGTTTTTCTGCGCATGAGGTTCATCCTTGGTTTAATAGTTGAAGAATGACTATTGCCCAGTTTTTTTCCGGAAGCCACGCTTTAATGTGTTCTTGTAGCAACTTTCATATACTTCTGCTAATAATCTTCGTATATGTAAATATGTTCATTTCTGCGTATTTGATTCAAAGACTTAATACCGTAAAGGAAGAATGTAAGTGCGTCCTTTACTGGAATTTTAAACTTTTTTTTATGTATAAGAATGCAGATACACCAAAGGGGATCCATTTTTCCGATCGGTGGGAGGCCGTTCAAAGGATCGGTATTTTTAGTGTAGATTTATCCAAAGCTTTTATCTAGATACTTCATGTGACTTTTTAGTTTTCTGTAAAAGAAAACTATTGTGCCTGCTTTGTCTGTCCGTCCGCACTTCTCCTCTCCGCCCTCAGATCTTAAAAACTACTGAGGCTAGAGGGCTTCAAATTGATATGTTGATCACCCACCCTCCAGTCATCATACATCCCAAATTGCAGCCCTCTAGCCTCAGTAGTTTTTATTTTATTTAAGGTTAAAGTTAGCCATAATCGTGCATCTGGCAACGACATAGGACAGGCCACCACCGGGCCGTGGTTAAAGATTCATGGGTCGCGTCTCATACAACATTACACCGAGACCACCGAAAGATAGATATATTTTCGGTGGCCTTGATTATACGCCGTACAGAAGACTCGACTGCGCTGAAGAAACTTCGGCGCATTTTTTATTTGTTTATTATTGTCTTTATTTATATATCCCTACCTCCAACTCTTATATTTATTTTGAGCACCCGGTAGGCTGAGCTGTGTTTGGCCAATAACGCTAATGCTATTGCAGAAGGATTTGGAGCGTTCACGACACACAAGGCCATAAATCGGAAAGACGGATAGGTCTTGTACAGTTACAGTTGAAGAGTATTTTTTAAAAATTGGTTCTCCTTTACGTTAAAACCCTGTTTTTTATGACGCAAGTTATAAAAATATATTTTCAGACTAGAAAAGCGGTAACAGTTCTATTTGGTCATATGTAGTTATCGTATAAAATGCCATACAGAAGTAATATACGGTAGCTTTTCTGAATACATTATCAGGGCACTCAAATTATTTTTAGATGCATACTAAATCTTTCGCCGTGAAAATCGTTCTGGTGCTTACTGAACGTCGAGGTCCTACCTTTCTAATACCTCTTTCGCCGAAATTTCAAGCCCATCTTCGGTCTTTCTCTCTGCCTTCCGCCTAACGCTTCTTCTTTCATTCTTTCCATATGACCAGATCACTCCTATTCATCTTTCCCTAAGACCACCATTTTTACCAATTTCTCTACATATCTTCCACATTTCTCACGCTTTCAGTTCTATTACGCTACTAGTACTTACTTCCTAAATAATTCATCTAGAAAGCTGAAAATATTTTCTTTTATATGCATTCTTCATTTCCATAGGGAAAAGTTAGCTCGACAATTCCTTCATAATTTCCACCCTTGACTTTCGTAGACAGTCAAGTTCCTCTCAATATTCCTTGCATCACCAGTCCGTAAATCACCTCTTTTCTCATGCTTTCATTTAAAATGAGAACTCCCAAATGCCTATACGTATCTACTACTCCATCCTTTCACAGTTCATATTAACATTCATTGCTCCATCTGGTTTCCATCAGCGTCCATGACTTTTGATTTTGTAACGCCAGTTAAATAAAAAAAATCAATCAATCCTTGATTTCAGTTACCCTATAAAGTTACCATTGCTTACCCTCAAGTTCCTCCTCTTGCAAACACCTTCAAACTCTTTCATTGGTCGCAGCAGTGTCTTTTCATTATCACAGACCAGTTCTGTATCATCCTTAAAATTCACCAATTTCAGACACCAAGAACCCTCTTATACCACAACTTTGAACTCTCTCCCTTTCATAAGTAAATTAAGAAGTTCACAGATGCCTAACACACCATTGTCTCATCCCTTGTTTTACGCACACGTTTTTAACATTCTAACTTTTTCACGAGTAAAAAACAACTAAACAAATCTCGTTCTAGAATAAGTTTGCCAGTCTGGTTGTTGTCAGGTTTCTTGTAGCCATTTAATTTGAATACAGTGCCAGACTATATACCAACCATGAATCACAAGAGTAACAGAGTCAGCTCACTGTTCTAAATGTTTTCCGTCTCGTAAACTTTTTTGTCAAAGCATTCCGTGACATTTCTGTTAACCCTGAAAAAAAATACCGCTCTAATCGCTGTTATCTTTTGGCGATGATTCTAGAGGCATTTCATTTTACCTAAATCAGACTCGGTCACTGAGAAGGCTGTGTCAACTGGCTCTAGATCTTATAAAAAACAACACACACATGTAGGTATATACAGAGTATATATATATATATATATATATATATATATATATATATATATATATATATATATATATATATATATATATATATATATATATATGTATATATATATACACGTGTGTGTTTGTGTAAATATGTTATATATATTTTTTTCTAATATCTGTTGGATTACAATTTCCTCAGAAATCTTTCCAAATCACGAACAGCAAAGGGAATGAAGAATTTCTCCTTACGCCGACGGCGCTTCATAAAGCTGGTTAGGAGAGACGAGTTGAACTCTTATCCAAGGTCCAATGCTGTTATCCATAGCTCAAGAGCAAAGGATAAGAATTCATCGTATCTTATACTGGCATACATCTCTCAAACTCATATAATATATGTATATATATGTTTATATATATAGTATATTTATACATATATATGTATATATATACATACATACATATATATATATACATATATATATATATATATATATATATATATATATATATATATATATATATATATATAAAAAGTAGTCTTTTTAAAATAAATTCCTGGAAGTCGACGCAAAAAAGTCCGAAGAATCAGCCGGGGGAACCAGACTGGACAGCTACGGGAACCTTGTTACCGAAAATCTTCAGGAGTTGTGGGAAAGAGCAAATTATCTGCTGTCGACTAAGGGTGTGTTGGGCGTCCAAAAGTTGTTGTTAAGGGTCCTCGGGAATTTGACTCGTATTCTCTCGTTCAGTGGATTATGGCCTCCTTCCCCTCTCCTCGTCTTCTTTTCCTACTGCCCCTATTTCCTACTCTTTTGCTTTACAATCCAGGGAAGTTTCTCAGAGTATCTGATGTTTATTTAATCGAATAGTCACGAGATGAAAACGAAAAACTGTGATTGCATATTTCGTTAGGTTCCTTTAATTTAAAATTTTAGATAAAAAAAGGAGGTTCTCTTATGTCTCATACTTCAGGAAATTTATTTTTTTTATATATATTTCTGGATAGTAGACGTATTCAGCTTATAAATCCTTCCATACTCTTTCATCGTCAAAAGTCAATGCCACACGACATTTTTGAGTCAGTTAAAGCTGTGATAAAAGAAAAGTTAATGCATTTATTTAAAAATAATTTCAGGTGTGATTTTAAGGCTTATAGCAATCATGTCAAGAGTTAATATTTGAAAATGGGAAAGGGATTAAGAACTAAGCGAATCATTAAGTGACTAATATGGAGCGTCTGTATTGCAGTAAAACATGTCATAAACATGCATCGACAATTTATCGCACACACTTCGCAAACAGACTAAATACAAGTCAACGACTTATTGCTAGTCCCAACCAGTGCTTCATACAACTGTACCGCATTGGGCCAAAGATTCGTTCTCCACTAACAGTCGTTGATTTGTTTTCAACCTGTTTGTGATATGTAAGCGATAATTTGCCATCGTGTGTTTATGATTTTTTTTTTAATGCAGTGGGGACGTACCATTAGCTATTTTTCTTTTTAGATCTAAAGCAAGTTTATCAAAATTCACGCTGTCAGAATAATAAACTAATTCTTCCTTAGCAGATCACAAAGAGCATTTCGCAGAAATTCCACTTGCTTTTCCAATCGATTGTTCAAATGTTCCTTTTATCAGATTGAGAATATCCTGGGTGTTCCAAAACTCAGATCACAAAGAAGCAGGAATTCGTGAAATATCAAAAGGTATCCAGTTAGCGGAACATTTAAAGAAAATAGCAAACGTTGAAAGAAGAAAGCGATATAAAGAGATAAATTAATTAGACGTATTTATCGAAAACACACAAGCATTAAGAGTTTTATGAAAATTAGCAGAGTGAAATTCAATCGCTTGTTTACATTTATCCATTGCAGTTGTTTCCTTTCTACTTTTGACTTACGTTTTCTGGACGGAGTGGATGTGTGGATATTGCAGTAATGTTTTGGTTTTCAAAGTCATAAAGTATTTTTTTTAGCTTGTCAAAATTACAGCTACAGCAGTGATTCTTAAACTGGGGGCTCCAGAAGCTCCCAAGGGGGCGCAAGCAGAGTTGCCAGATGGTGCCTATTATTTTTTTAATTTGTGATGTTAATTACAAAATTGCCAAAAATGTTATCACTGCTTCCATATATTTTCTAATTATTATCTCAAAACATGCCAAAAATTCAAAATACAAGTCAATTTTAATTTCAAATCTTGTTTATGAATTATCTTTTATTGTTATGATAAGTATAATAGCATACAAATAGACAACATATTGTTTATAGATTATAGTTGGAAAAAGTTTCAGTGGTAGGGGCGTGGGGTCTATACATAATGCAGAGGGGGGCAAGGCAAAAAGTTTAAGAACTACTGAACTACAGGATCTTTGTCATAAGATTATATCTAGATAACACATTGCATCTGTCAGACCTCTCGGCTTATATGTACTGTATGTATGTGTGTATATATATATATATATATATATATATATATATATATATATATATATATATGATATATATATATATATATATATATATATATATATATATATATATATATATATATATAATATATTATATGTATGTATGTATGTATATATATATACATACAAAATATGTGTGTGCACGCCCGTGCGTGCGTGTGTATATCAATATTTTTGTGAGATTACATAATGATCGTTACATAGGAGCTTTCCCTTATTTTCGTGAATAAATATGCTTCAGCATAAAACGTTTCCCTTTTTAACTTTAAGAAATCCCGTCCAAAGGGAAATTGAATTTCACAGGTGAATGGTTGAATAAGCAAGGAACGTTAACCTGAATTAGTTTGGAACATTCTCCTCTCTCTCAAATAATAAAAATGAATTTTTCCGTGCCCCATATATTTAATGAGGTCGCCGATCCGGAAATTACAGTTACTGAGTAAACACTAATTGAAAAATGAAGTTGGAAAATAAATATTGAATATTTGAGTGAAGGGCTGTTTAAAATTACCATAAGAAGTACCAAGGGACGAACAAAGCAGATGCTTTTCAAGAAAGGAGGGTGATCGCATCCTATATGATTTTGAATTCATTAGCATTTTATAAAGTTTCATCGTAAACTTAATAACCGGGGGTCACTTTACAGCATAAATTAGGAATTTATAACATGAATATTTCTCGAAATGTACTTTTTAGAGAAAGTTTTAATAATTTTACAGTACGCACAAGGCAATTTATAAATTACTTACCGAGTAAGCTGTTATTGGAGATGATAAAGTGGCCCTCATCTTATGAGATGCTGTGGATGCCTGGCCTTCTGAAAAGTGACATAATCTAATAGGTATTCCATAGCCAACAGTAATTTCATTCACTTTTTCACTTGATACATGGGAATCAACAGTAAAGTGTATCATTTATAAAAAAAAGTAGCTTAGGAAAAACCATGATAGTTGCCGATAAGAAATATTCTGACAAAGTTAGGTCTGATAAGCTTATATATATATATATATATATATATATATATATATATATATATATATATATATATATATATATATATATATATATATATATATATATATATATATATTAGAATATGTGCACAAAAGAGTTATTGATCTTTTGTGAAAGTGAATTGGGCCTCGGATGACTGTTTAGTGTTTCTATAATTGGAGTTATGAGAGAAGTCAGGACGAGAGATTTAAACATACTTTCGAGATAAGGGTTGTAAATTGGTTGTTGAGAGACTGTAGTTTGTAGATACTAAATTGTGTATTGATATGTTGAAAAGAAGCTAATTAGACCAATGAAGAGAGCCTGAAGGTGGTTGTAATAGGGAAAAGATGAAAGTAAAATAAGCGAAATGAAGGTACGGTGGTAATTGGAAGCCAGGAAGTTGAGGTGCGGTGAATTCTCTCACCTGTACCTTAGTTCAAAAAAAATTCAATTTTCAACGCAGACTCAACCTAGCTTTCATGTTCATGCCCCACTCTAGAGCTTTAATTCACTTGCTTGAAGATACCAGCATTAAATTTTGACTCTAATAATTCAACGTTTGTCACAGCATATCAGTGCCTTCATAACTTCAGATTGCATTAGGCAATTATTCTTATCAGGATGACCACTAGTACCTTCGTCTAAACTCTTCACTCATAACAAATAAAAACATGAAAGGCGACTACTCTATGAGAGTAGCAGTCATCTACAGGTCTTCAAATAAATAAAATTGTTGATTCAATACGTCAGTAAGTATTCGCTTCCCCCGGCTTTTCATTTGATTTTGTCTGCATGTTTTATCTTCTCTTGTCTTTAATCAGACTAAGTGTTTTTTTT
>NC_089760.1:18355000-18365000 GCF_040412425.1 Macrobrachium rosenbergii | reverse complement strand
TCTCTGCCGTGTTATGCAATGCATAACCAAATTTCATATAAGAGGTAGGCATTAACTTTCGGTTTTCACGCCACGCCAGAGGTTGCCACTGAAGTATATGCAAAAATGGGACCAAATATGCAGTGCATAACCCAGTTTCACATACAGGGTGGGCTTTAACTTGCCAGGTGTGGAATTTTAGTTTCCAACGGTATGTGTGTTTACCGGTTTTGTCCCTTGTCATATACTCGTATATATTGTGATTTCTACCACTATGTATTAGTCCTTCGTTAATGGCTAAGAAATAAAATCGAAACTGGTCGTTTGCTTAGCTAAGCAATGAAAAATGGGTCCGTATAAGTATATAGGATCCATTGGGCAAGGTGTAAGGCTAGCAAATCCATCCTCTAAGGGTTAACTGGAAAACCGGAAAGGTAATATGTTTGTGGATAACGCGATGAGTATCTTCCAGTTATATATGCAAACGCAGTCTCTCTCTCTCTCTCTCTCTCTCTCTCTCTCTCTCTCTCTCTCTCTCTCTCTCTCTCTCTCTCTCTCTCTCTCTCGGCCTTTATTTATTTTTGAACGAGTACATCACTTGTTATTACGCTTGATGTCTTTTCTATTAACCGGTAATTCAATGACAGTGGGACAGAGTGAATAGAATAATATTTACGCCCTGTTTATTCTTCCATTTTTAATTGAATATTAAGGACAAATTTCATTTTACATATTCGTGTATAAATGTATACAGGTGGTTGAGTGATGTAAGCTTGGGTTTTGTATTTCACCTTATTTGTTGAATATCCGCTTCATTCACTCTTTTGGTTTCTCGGGCTTCTGTGTGACTTCTTTCTGCTCATACTAGATTCTTCAGTAAATACTGATGTCAGTGACCAAACGTTAATTTTTTTTATGTGGTTGCTAATCCCACGCCTGCGCTAATGCAGTTGTTTACGTGCTAAATTCGGCTTGTATTCGTTGGTGGCCACCCATTCAAGCAATAACCAGGCCCAACGGTCTTTTAGTACAAATCACACGTGGTAATAAGAGTATCTCCAAGTTCCGTTCAAGTAATCTGCTAAAAAGACTCAGCCGATGAAAAACCGCCTAATTAAGTTTCACTCACAGATTCAGATTATTACTGCAAGACGGGCCCCAAAAGTGAGACTCATTTTGATCTTAGTCATTGCAAATATGTTAAGTAAAAGGAAAAGTCATTTAGCCACTATGAAAGTTTTTTTTTTTTTTGACCGCTTATTTTTTTAGCTTGAAATAACCGGATAGAAGGGAAATAGTTCTTTATTTCCTCGTAAGAGAAATGCAATCGCAAATTTAAGTGAAGAAATAGTATTTGTTCGTGTATGCATGTGCTGGTGCGTGCCCGTGACTTCATGTCAATTAAGGAAAAATCATAGTTAATCAGCAACCCCAGATCCTGCTCTGACCCTTAGCTTTTAGAATAAACCCATAAATAGAATTATCTTGAAATCTTCACCGCTGCTTTTAACAATACCAAAAAGTAGGGTCAGAACAGCAAATGTCTATTTCACAGCCAGCTGTACCCGGCAAAGTTTTGAACTCGCGTTGTAGTTGCGGGGATCATCAATTTTCTCCATTTCACTGGTAGTTTCGTGGCCATTAATATCGTGGTGGAAATTGCTGATGTTCTTGGTGCACTTTAGATCTCTTGCTCTTTTGAAGTTTCCCCTAAAAAAATAGAGAGAGAGAGAGAGAGAGAGAGAGAGAGAGAGAGAGAGAGAGAGATTCGGAATTGCAGAAGAACAGCAATTTGGATATTTTCTGATTGCAGATTAATTTTAGGAAAATCCAAGTTGTGTTACAGAACTTTGATATTGTAAGATTTCTTGGAGTTCATTCCCACATAATCGTCATAACACTAGTCCCTCAGACCATGTTGACGCCAGCCTAGAATTATGTCTGTAATTCTTGTATTTTTTGCTTAATTTCGTTGTTGCAAGTCAGTAAGAGCTATTGACAAAACGAAAATGTTAATTCACGTGTACCAACTCCTAGGGTCAACAGCCTTGATCAGAAAATGAAATTCACTCCCCCATAGGGGGTTAGTGCCGTC
Organism: Macrobrachium rosenbergii; assembly: GCF_040412425.1. Classification (NCBI taxonomy): domain Eukaryota; kingdom Metazoa; phylum Arthropoda; class Malacostraca; order Decapoda; family Palaemonidae; genus Macrobrachium; species Macrobrachium rosenbergii. The sequence goes on along the minus strand of NC_089760.1, from coordinate 18,362,926 downwards.
AGTGCACCTCATCCGGTGCACTGTAGGCATTACTTAAGGTTCTTTGCAGCGTGCCTTCGGCCCCTAGCTGCAACCCTTTTCGTTCCTTTGACTGTACCTCCTTTCATATTCTCTTTCTTCCATCTTACTTTCCACCCTCTCCTAACAGTTGATTCATAGTGCAATTGCGAGGTTTTCCTCCTGTTACACCTTTCAACCCTTTTACTGTCAATTTCCGTTTCAGCGCTGAATGACCTCATAGGTCCCAGTGTTTGGCCTTTGGCCTAAATTCTATATTCAATTGAAATTCACTCTCTTCTTCTCTGTACTTTGATTATAAAATTACCCTTTTCTTGTGATCAACAGTTATTCTGGGGCATCCATTATTGTTTCTCCTTGCCGCAGAGTAAATAGTTTAATAGCCTTCCAAAAGTTAAGCGAGAAAGTTTACAGAACCTTGGGGGAAACAGCCACGAAATAACATAAGTAACATTTAGGAAAGTGAATACTAAACAAACTTTTTCAAATTACTAATTGATCAAGCAGCATTTGTGCTGAATTCTTTATGCCAAAGTTACAGTAAGGCAAACTACTTATTAATGAACCTTACGAGCTTTGTACACACACAGACCGACACACAAATGTGCGTATGTGTATATATATATATATATATATATATATATATATATATATATATATATATATATATATATATATATATATATATGTGTGTGTGTGTGTGTGTGTGTGTGTGTGTATTTGTGTGTGTGTATGTGTATACATGCTGAAATAGGGTTTTGTAACCATAAGATAATGAGACATCTATTACAATGTTAGATAAAGCAAAAACGCCAGGATCCGATGTCTTTACAAATGAGATGCTACAGTATAGAGGTGAAAATGTTATTGACTTCCGTACCAAAGATGTACAGGGCATGTCTAGATGAGAAAAAAAGTTCCAAAGCAATATGTGCGAGAAATAACTGATCATTCGTTCGAAAGAACATAAACTGTTGATTTAAATGATTTTCGTAAGACTTAAAGGATTTTACGGTTAACCGAGAAAGACAAAATACTGGTGTGTTAAAAGAACACCAGTGTGGGTTTGTTAAAGGTCGGCGATGCGTAGATTAACTGTCAGTCACAAGAAAGCTTTGTGAGAGATTTGAGAATAAAGAAAAAGTACACCAGAAATGCATTAAGTAGAATGATAGGTAACGAGATTTCTCGGAAAAAATTTTTTTTGATAAAATAAATATAAGTATTTACAGAATAATTAGTTCATAAAAGAGAGAATGCCATCTGAATTATATTTCAGTGAATGGAATTTTACCAAAGTAAATTCTGCAGAGAAACTATCACGGTACACTCAAAAAGTGTTTCGTAATTTTACATTGCAACGATATATTGCACAGTATATATTACTTGACTGATTTTTTTCACATGGCCGATAAAATTACTGAGACGTTTTTGTACACTTCTCTGTAGTAACCATGTGAAGAATTAATTACTGAGGAGTACTTTGCACAGAAAGTGAACACGACTGTGTGTTCTGAGCAACGAGCTGAACTAAAGACTCTGGAGTAGAATTCTTTAAAGCTTTGTTTGCAACTATTTTCACGTGTCATTCATAAACAAATCTTGTAATAATAATAATAATAATAATAATAATAATAATAATAATAATAATAATAATAATAATAATAATAAGTACAGTGCCTGTACTTCAGTATTGTGGCAGACCTTGTCATTAGAAAATGTTCTTAAGGGAAACGTTCTATTTTTGTCATTTTCGACATAGAGTGAGGAATTTTATTCCCATTTCGTACGCCTCCTTCAGTATAAAACCTTTTCTGCTTTATCTAGAGTATCATGTTTTATTTAGTTATTAATTACATAGTATTCTTTGCAATGCTATTATTATATTCATTTATCAATCTCGTCTGTTGGGTTGAACATCTAAGGTATCTTCTCTCTCTTCTTCTCGAGGGTCATTGCTTCTCGAGGGAAAAAATTCACTGTGATTCTTAATACACATCAAAACAAAATTCTCGCTGTTTCCCCGCCAATATACTTCTTCCCATTTTATATCAAGCCATAAAATGAGAATTCTTATTGTTTTCCCATTTGAAGAAGGGAAAGAAGAAGAAAGATGAGAAATTTTCAAAAATCCATCACACGTGTTGCAAGATATCATGCCAGTTATATCTTCCCGTCAGTTGTGTCGTCACCCAACAGTGTCTTGGAATGCTTTCCAGTAAATTGCTTTCATCAATGAAGTTTTATTATTATGTTCTAGACAAAGAAAAAAGATTTTAAATCCAGATAGAACCATCATTTACCCACAGAATTGTATATTAAATATGGCTAGAGTAAAACTTTGTTTTAGAAAATTGTGACATTGTGAAATAATCAGTTGCAATCAAGAGATTTAGAGAAACAAATCGCAGAGGACGCAGAAGTGAATGTAAACGTAAAACTATTTTCCTTCCCTCTTTGTGTAATTAAAACTGTAAATGGTTACCTAGATATAGTATTTATAGTATTTGTGATATAATATTTGTGTAGGTGTCGGAATGATTTTGAAGAGTATTCCTAAGACCCTCTGATCAGTGATGACATAAAATGAGCAGCATATAAGAGTTCAGTTTAAAATGTAGAATGTATATCATAAATGCTGTTTCATATGTCCTTCTTTGGAATCAATTATTGAAATCTACTCTTAAGAGAATATACTGGAATTACACTGTTGATTTCCTGATAACGCTGGAAACGTTTGAGAATGGGTTTTTTATTATCTTCTTCTGTGATAATTCCTTTAATATGTTGCTCAAATAAACAACACGCTGATAATCATGCCATTAATATGCATTATTTCCTTTACAGGTGAGCTCATGATTCTTTTTCGGATAACTGCCTGCAGCAAGTATTGACTGTTTTGTGTTCTAATTTGGGGATATTTACCCCTTATTTTTTTTTTATTTCCTGTACGCTCCCTTTGTTCTCTTCCCACCGAGCTGTCCATCCATCCTCTTTAACCTCGACTTGCTCATATTTTCACCCGTCATTTAATAGCAGATCCTTTGTGTTAAAGGAGTTATATTCAGTGTCAATGTAAAGCTGTTTTTCACGACAATATACTATTGATTACATATTCTTTAACGCCATATCCACCAAGAAAACTCGTCAGTTAAGAAAAACCACTCTGGAAGCCCTTAGGTCAAATGGAAACTTGGCTATTTACTTTGGAAAGTACGTTCGGTATTCTGAATTATCAGTATATATTTTATGTTCATTTCAGTCGTAGACGTGTACTTACAGCGCAAAGTTTTCCCTGTACAAAAAATACGTCTCCCTGAAGGACAAATTAACGGACTTATTATTGTTTTGGAACTGCTGCAAACTAATCCTCTTTGCCATGAGAGATGAATTTTGTGTTCTCTTAATTGAGTTTTTTTGTTTTTGGCTGGTGAAAGCTTTGAAGAGCTGAAGATTTACTTTGTACCCTCTTCTCTCTCTCTCTCTCTCTCTCTCTCTCTCTCTCTCTCTCTCTCTCTCTCTCTCTCTCTCTCTCTCTCTCTCCACAGAAGCACAGAAAGAAATGTTACTCACATGCGTAAGTATTTATATAAATACTCACATTTTCACCTAATAATAAAACTCCCAAGGGAATTTTTAAGTTTCAGAAGTCAACATACTATTAGACTGAACTTGATAACCTCAATTCATGTAAGGCCTTTTTGTGATGGAATTAATTTTTATTTCGTTTCTTTTATTTAATCTGATTTCACTTATTTTTATCAATTTTTATACTGCCGTTGTTCGATTGTATATTAAATGTTTCAGCTGCTTTCTCAGAAGTCTCGGGATCTGAAATAAAAAAAAAATACGGATTGCAGTAACATAAAATATTCGTCACAGAACGCTTTTCTATTTTCTTTATTTGTATATGTTCCTTTGTGAGCGCTAAGGAAGAGGGTAGGAAATAATTCCTGTCATCCATGGCTCAAAAAAAAAAAAAGGGATATAGGGACTTGGCAGTTTTTCTTAAAAAAAAAAAAAAGGTCAAGGTGATGTATCTATCAGAGAGATCCAGGATTTCACCGAACCCAAAGAACAACCGTAGGTAGACAAAGTTCCGATGGTTGAAATATTCAGCTCGTGCCCAAAGACTACTGTTGGTGATTCTTGAAGACTGTCCACATGCTTTTCTTTCTAAGATTAATCGAGAATGAATTTTGGAATGCATTAATTTACCTATGACAGGACAACAAGAAATATCATTTTTGTCGATGGTGAAAACTGCACCTTTCGACAAACAAAAACAAACAAAAAATACAAACTTTCCTCTCGAAACTATGTATGAAAGATGGTTGGGGGTGTGAGAGTAGATGCTTTGGTGCTGTTGACATCTGTATTTCAGACATCGATTTGGGAATGCTCCTATGACTCTAGGTCTGGTATCTGAGGATCATTCATAATTGTTCACCTCAACAAGAATTTAATCTGTAGGGTAACTGGTACTGGACCAAGGTTTGATGGTTGTTGGTGATTTTAACATATTCATCTCTCAGTAATACCTTTGCTGTTCTTCACTGTGGACAAAGAAGCTACAACGGTTTGAATAAAATTAACTTGCGTTCCGCCTATGAATCACTGGGAGTCGGAGTCTTAGAGTAAGCAGTGGTAGTGCCGTTAGACCTAGGCAAGACAAAGCTCAGGTCAAAGAATCGGCAATGCTGGCGTATGTTCCACCTGACTTGTCACCTTTCGCTAACCAAGAGCTATGCACGCACTTATGGGGCATTGCGATGGGATAAAACAAAACCTCGTCAATAGATTGCATCTAGCGCCTTCATAAGGCACGCCATCCCCATGACAGTAGATTGGTCCCCTTTGTACACTTAGCAAAATAATGGGCTGAGTGTGGGATGGAGAGACCTGTAGACTTACGGAAATGGATTTTGCGAATTAGGAAATGGAGTTCGGAGAATTGGCTCCCTTGGCAATGAGTTGCGTCAAGGAATGCATGTGTTAGGCGTATAAATGCTGTAAATGTGACGAACAAATGGGGAATGTTAATAAAAATGGGGAGATCGAAATAATGCGAAAATAAAAATTAAATGTGGCCAGGCACAAGTGGATTGTCATATATACTGTAAAAGATTCAAGGAGGAAACAGATGGGATTTAATACAAAAGGAGCAAAGTTTACCGTTTTGAAAAGATAAATTTATACAATACAAAGGCAGAAATCTATATTAATAGGATTCTCAGTGAAGCTGCAGGAAAACGAACTCATTGAATCAATCCACAGATTATTTTGGAAGTGGATAGTTGGAATTAAGTAGTTTTATATTATTAATCTGTCTTTGCTCCAAGCAAAGGATCTTGCTCATTTAGCAGCCCTTATGTCACATAAGGTTTAATAACAAGTACGATCCAATACCCCAGAGGTGGATGGGAAGGGTTATTGAGGCAAAGAACTGATTTGAACATTTTTCATCTTGTGATTCTATTAAAATTTTCTGAATGGGCTTGTAGTCTTATGAAACACTCCAAAAGGTCCACTTCACAAAAAAATTGTCCAGACATGAAAAAGAATAAAAGGAATGAAATGAAACAAATAAACAATTGAAACGAAAAACGTATCCGAATGAAAAAGAGCTTCTGAGCTTCTGTTTGTGGTTTTGCATGAGTGTCAGTATAAAATTATTTCAAGAAAGTGTGAGTGTGTGTGTGTGTGAGTGATAGAGTGCGTGTGTGTGTGTGTTTGCCCGCGCGCGTACGTTTGTGTCTAAGTACCAACGTTAATATCAAGATCAAGTAGTTTATACATGTGCACATACGATCGTACACGCCCTTGTCTGCGAGTTGGTGCCAGTGTTACCTTCAAATACGATTGTTCGGATGTTTTAGTGAATCGAACGAGTGTTAGTCTGTACTGAATCCCGCTGGAGCCCAACCACTGAATATTCTGTGAGCCATAACCGTTAGAGCGGCAGACAGGCAGAGCCACGTCACCGCCAGATGACAAATTGTTGACAGGTCAATTTGGATGGATGGCTTATGCCGATTTATGGGGCTCCCACTCGGTGCCAAGGGCGAGTAGAGCTGAGGTGTTAGACTGTGCTGGGTCTATGTATGTGTGTGTGTATATGTATATATATATATATATATATATATATATATATATATATATATATATATATATATATATATATATATATATATATGTGTGTGTGTGTGTGTGTGTGTATAAAGACAGATATGTGTATATATATAATATATATATATATATATATATACATGAATATATATATTGTATATGATGTATGTATGTATATGTGGGTGTGTATATATATATACACATGATATATATATATATATATATATATATGTATATATATATGCATGTGGATATATATATATATGTATATATATAAATATACAGTATGTGTATATGTATATGATGTATGTTTGTATGTGCATGTGGGTGTGTATATATATATATATTTTATATATATACATGTATGTATGTATATATGTATGTATAATATATATATATATGTATATATACGTATGTATTTATATATACAAATATATATATATGCACACATCCATCCATCCATCCATACATAAACAACTAAACATATTTCTCGTATCCATTGAATATGTGTATGAATGTAAAAGACCAAAACAATCGTTGAAAATGTTGATTTTGTTTTGAAAGGGGCAACTTCCCTCCCCTTTCGGGTAGTGGAAGGTGGGGAGGAAAGTTGTCTTTGCTAAAGCTAGATAAACATTTTCAGTGATTGTGTGCAGGTCTATATATATATATATATATATATATATATATATATATATATATATATATTTATATATATATATATAATTTATTTATATATACAATTTTATATATATGTATATATATATATATCTCTATATATATACTGTATGTATACTGTATGTGTGTGTATGAAGAGCATGATAAAAAATTAATATACGGAAGAAGCGGTACACTTTACCATGTGATGATAATAATAATAGCTCCGAAGAAAGCGATAGACTTCCACCAGCAAGAATCGAAAGCTTTCACCATAGAGAGTGTACTCTAAAAGGTATGAAAATATTTGCTTTAAAAGACCTGTCTTTGCAATTAACGATGAACGCTTTTAATGGGAACATTTTTAATGGAACATTGATACACTTCATTTCACATCAAAGAGAGCATCTTTTACTTTGATTTTTACAGCAAATATTTTTCGCTTCTGTTCTTTTTTACTGCAAATGATAAACATGACGTAATTTTGAACAAGATTTAATTTTACTGCAATATATTCTTCACACTCGGTATGCTACCAGTGTGATCATGTATTTTCTTTTATATTGCGAACATACCGTCTCTCTCTCTCTCTCTCTCTCTCTCTCTCTCTCTCTCTCTCTCTCTCTCTCTCTCTCTCTCTCTCTCTCTCTCTGATTAGTGCACTGACTTGTTTTTATAGCTATCATCGTTCTTATACTCAGTTGATTAGAGATCGTGATGAACGAATGTCTATTTTCCTGTATGATTTTATACCTATTTGCGTGTCATTATTTATATCTATACCACTGTCTATCTGTTTTTTTTTTCTATCAGTAGGTTTGTCGCTTTACATATAACAAGTAAGATGGTCTTTTCCTGTTGAATTTGTCACAAATATCTCTTTTAATATTTTTTGTTCCTACCGGGCATGCTGACATACCGGGAAAGAAATTGAATAAGAATTCTTTCATGGAGAAAGACTTAATTTAAATTACAGTGCTAATGAAAAGACAAGATATAAGAAAATAATAAACTCATTTAACAGTTTGCATTATTCAGATGTATGCAGTTTTATCAGATCTCATGTTGACACCTCTGAACATTTAATTACCAGATTCCCAATATGCAGAAGGATTGGTGCCT
>NC_089760.1:18312500-18350000 GCF_040412425.1 Macrobrachium rosenbergii | reverse complement strand
AGATGTAAAGTATTGAAACCATTTTTGTGATATTATTATTATTATTATTATTATTATTATTATTATTATTATTATTATTATTATTATTATTAATGAAGGATCAGGTCTCGTTTACAAATAGCTTTTGAGAACCCGCCCAGTTCATTATTATCGGCTCTCAAAGGCTCTTTGCATGGCTTGTAATAATACCCACACAACATAATTATTGTGTATTTTTTTCTTTGTTTGTATCTCATGACTATCGTTTGTACGCATTCCAGTGGAATTATGAGAATAAACAACAGAAAACAGAGTAGAGAGAAGCAAAGTTTGACATAAACTGATGAAAATAAATTATTAAAATTAAGCAAATTTGTTCCTAAATTATTAACTTCTAAGAAAAGAGTAAATAAACTTAAGATGTAAGAGCATGGTGCTCCAAAGTGACATGCAATCCCTCCAGTACTTCTCGATCATGAACATTATTTCACGACAGTGCTTGCAAGCCTGTTCCAAGTTTAACAACAAAGATTAAAAGTCTTCTAATACTGAGCAGTGTAGCATTGTGGCTCTAAAATTGGATTTCAGAAGTTTCTTATCAGCCAAGATTATAGAAGCCAGTCAAGAAGGAAATCTTTCAGCTTTGAACTGAAACAGAATTATCATTGTTAAATGAAAACTCCACTTCAGGGTATTTTATCTAGGTTCGTAGATGACCCACGGCTTAAAAAGTCGATCATAAGGTTTTCCTTCCCTTGAATCTGGTGGCACCAAGCACTTGAACAAGCGACTCCAGCATCAGTATCCAGCACCAGTTGCACTTGGGAATTGTCTAAAGTTCTTCATCAGTTAGGGATCTATATTTGTCTCCCTTTAGTGTGGAACTTACAAGGTGCACAATCCTAATTACCATTTTCCTTTCCTTGCACTACAGTGCCTGTCTCTGTGTTGGTGGAACACTCATTTGAGTTTGCATCAACAGCGCTCCACTGGGTTGAAAGTTGTTGCTGCTGTGGGTGATATTCTGGTACTGGTGTCGATGAGACTTGAGAGATGTCTAATAGCTCTGCCTTGGGCAGCGCCACAACATTGCTGCTGGAGATCTGTTAGGAATTCGGTGGTGGAGTGTGAGTTTTCGTAAGAATCAGATTTCAGGGGGTAGCATTTGTTGTAATGTCAAAGGACTGTGGGAATGGGTGAAGTAATAAGTTAGTCCTGGGATTCTATGGATAAAATGGGTGTGGCTGAAAAAAATTTTGACATTAAATGTATCTGGCAAAGGTTAGAGGTTAATGAAGTGGAAATTTTTGGATGAGTGAATCTGTACATTTTGGTTTTGAGAACAAAAATAGGTAGCTACAGAAGGTTATTAAATGTAACTGTAAGTGAAAGTACATACAGTAAGGTAGCTGATAAGGGAAATTCCTAGACTGACTGGGAATGGAGTGTCGAATAGAAATTTGTTCAGACAAAATGTCATCTACTCCTGAGGCAAAAATCAAGGTTATATTCATTGAACACTTCTTCTTGCGCAGAATAATAGACTTGCTTGTCTGCAGCACTTCAATTTCCCCTGAATTCACAGTACCACCTTATTTCTTTTTGGCCAGAGTTTTGCAATAACCGAACATACTGTAGAGACTTTCGTTTCAAGACCTTTTTTACTCTGTAGATCCAGTATTTATTTCGTCTCCCCCCTGCCCCCCCCCCCGCCATTCCTCTTTTTATCAGCCTATCCTTTTCATTCGCTGGACGAGCCCAGCCCACCAGTAAACACTCCAATCAATTTTTGTTTTGTTGATGCTATCAGACATTCGTCACTTATTCCAAACCTTAAATAGGGTTCCCGTTGCTTTCTTTACTTTACTTATTTGTTTATTCACGCTTTCAAAACACCATCATCTCTGTATATTATCCCTCAATACCATTTCCCCTCTTCCACCATTTCAAATAACATTTATCCCCAGCCTAAAATTATTCTGACCAGAATGATCTCTCTCCTCTAACAGACACTTTCAAACCCTTTTACCCGTCTTTACAGTCCTCTCATCGCCATTTAATACAGCATTCTGTGCAATCACTATCCAGTCACAGTCTTCATCATACAGTCTTGCATTTACTGCACATTTGTTCTTTCTGTGGATTTCTCTTGTCACTTTATTCTTAAAATGAGTGTAACACGCTCTTACCTGAAACGGTTTTGCGCCCCAAAAAACCACTTCCTTTTTAAAAATTTTCAAAAGTTGTTTATTAAAAGTCATTAGACCTAGTATTGTCCGCACTATCTATAGTTATACTCAAAATATGGAATCCAGCAGTGAGTCATGGAGCACAAAATAGTGGCGTGTGAAGGAAAAACCATCAAGCTACATAAATCTTAAACTCTACAAAATTTCTAAACTAGCTTTCATCGTAGTTCATTTGACACATATCAAAAACTATTTTTTTTCAATACTTCTGTTTCTCAGTGTCAAGCCAGATGCAATAGCTTTCTGAATTTTCATGGTAATTTTCTCTTGCTCTCTATCCTCTGAACAAAATATTGTTTTTCTCGTTCTCCTTTTGTTGCAAGAACAGAATAGAACCCGGTCAACCTGCGCTCTGAACTGATCCAGAAAATTTATTCATTGGTTAGAACTTCAGAGCCGAATGTACTGTTTGTTTATTTCTTGTTCGTGTGGGCCCTGCGGCCTTTGCAGGTCACTTCTATTTGTCTGTCTTGTTTGAATTTCTGCCGGCTTTTCTTCTGTTCCCGTACGTATGTATAGTGTATTCATACATCCATCTATCCATCTGTCTATCTTTTAGGGCACTGTCTATCATATATTATATATATATATGTATATATATATATATATATATATATATATATATATATATATATATATATATATATATATATATATATATATATATATATATATATATATATATATATATATATATATATATGTGTGTGTGTGATGCAAAATGAGCTTGCCTTCAACAGCTAGTATTTTCTATTAGGTCCATTACAAAGACATTCTTACATAAGGTTTTTCTGTTGAACTATTTTCATAACAAAGTAACATACAGTCGCTTAACATGATATTCGAAATAGGAAAAAAAATTATATATATATATATATATATATATATATATATATATAATAATTATGTAATATAATATATATATATATATATATATATATATATATATATATATATATATATATATATATATACAGTATATGTGTTTGTAATTTTTCCTACTTCGTATATCGTGTTGAGTGATTATGTGTTTTGTTATGAAAACAGTTCAACAAAAAAACCTTGTGCAGGAATTTCTTTGTAATGGAAAGTAGTAGTAAAGCACCAGCCAGATTTGTAGAAGTTAATTAAACTAATTTTTCATTATACTGTTGATAGGTATAAAACCTTTTCTCTTCAAACACCTCCTCATCCTAGACTAAAGATTGGTCTGATATTTTCTGTTAGGAATTAAATTAAAATGGTGCTGATATAGTGGTTGCAAAGGGTTCCATCATTCTGTTTCATTCTTTTTGATTTTTCTTGTTCTCCTTTGTATCGCTTTTCTGTAATTCCTCCATTTATTTTCAGAGAGAACGAAGCCGACTCCCAAATTCCTGGCTACAGAGCAATGCTCCAGAATAGACAATGGCTCTTTTATTCTTTATATCCATGAGCCCAGATGTCACAGTTTTTCCTTTATTTTCGTGAATTTTGTTTCCTAGCTCTACTGTCTTGGTCTTTTACTCGCTTTTCGTTCGTATTTCATACTTCGTTTTCAATACTTTTTTATTTTAGACACGCTCAGCCTATTGTGTGAATATCTGTTCCCTACATCAGCATTCTTTTTTCTCTCTCTACTTTTTTTATGATTCTGTTTGCATGTATGAATAAAAAAAAATAGCTCACGCAATAAAAAGAAATTATAACGACCTCGGTCAGATGTATAACTTTTATGCATATATGAATAAAAAAAGACTCACGGAGTAAAAAAAAAAATATATAACTACTATCCAGCTTTTTCATTTCTCTTTATAATACCGCAGCTTTTTTTTTTTTTTGGACAGGAGACTGAATGCCTTTGTCTATTCTGGGCACGAGAGAGTCAAAAGAAGGTATTTAAGTCCTGAGGAAATTATATGCCTGCCTCTTAGAGAATGATTTAATGTAGCAGTCAGGGAACACAAAAAAGAGAAGAAAATTCCAGAATTTTACTTCGAGGTGTAACTGGGAGCTTTACTTTTCATGCAGTATATATAAAACAGATATCCAAAATTCTCAGTTATTTTTCATTCATTCATTATAAAGTACCAAGAAAAGAATATAAGACAGCTGTATTTAACAGCATAAAAATCAGTATATATTTACTGAAAGGCCTTTTTGGATGCGTTGAGTGTTTAGATGTTGGTTAGATCGTGGTTGTTACATCTGCCTTAGATGTTGGTTAGATCCCGGTTGTTACATCTGCTTAGATGTTGGTTAGATCCTGGTTGTTACATCTGCCTTAGATGTTGGTTAGATCCTGGTTGTTACATCTGCCTTCGATGTTGGTTAGATCCTGGTTGTTACATCTGCCTTAGATGTTGGTTAGACCCTGGTTGTTACATCTGCCTTAGATGTTGGTTAGATCCTGGTTGTTACATCTGCCTTAGATGTTGGTTAGATCCTGGTTGTTACATCTGCCTTCGATATTGGTTAGATCCTGGTTGTTACATCTGCCTTAGATGTTGGTTTGATCCTGGTTGTTACATCTGCCTTAGATGTTGGTTAGATCCTGGTTGTTACATCTGCCTTCGATGTTGGTTAGATCCTGGTTGTTACATCTGCCTTAGATGTTGGTTAGATCCTGATTGTTACATCTGCCTTAGATGTTGTTTAGATCCTGGTTGTTACATCTGCCTTCGATGTTGGTTAGATCCTGGTTGTTACATCTGCCTTAGATGTTGGTTAGATCCTGGTTGTTACATCTGCCTTAGATGTTGGTTAGATCCTGGTTGTTACATCTGCCTTAGATGTTGGTTAGATCCTGGTTGTTACATCTGCCTTAGATGTTGGTTAGATCCTGGTTGTTACATCTGCCTTCGATATTGGTTAGATCCTGGTTGTTACATCTACCTCAGATGTTGGTTAGATCCTGGTTGTTACATCTGCCTTAGATGTTGGTTAGATCCTGGTTGTTACATCTGCCTTCGATGTTGGTTAGATCCTGGTTGTTACATCTGCCTTAGATGTTGGTTAGATCCTGGTTGTTACATCTGCCTTCGATATTGGTTAGATCCTGGTTGTTACATCTGCCTTAGAAGTTGGTTAGATCTTGGTTGTTACATCTGCCTTAGATGTTGGTTAGATCCTGGTTGTTACATCTGCCTTAGATGTTGGTTAGATCCTGGTTGTTACATCTGCCTTAGATGTTGGTTAGATCCTGGTTGTTACATCTGCCTTAGATGTTGGTTAGATCCTGGTTGTTACATCTTCCTTAGATGTTGGTTAGATCCTGGTTGTTACATCTGCCTTAGATGTTGGTTAGATCCTGGTTGTTACATCTGCCTTAGATGTTGGTTAGATCCTGGTTGTTACATCTGTCTTAGATGTTGGTTAGATCCTGGTTGTTACATCTGCTCCTTTAGCACCCCAATGAAAAATTGCACTTCACTTTACGTGACTGATTTATATTCGTGAGATTTTGCAGATCATCTCAAGAACATTAATGTTTTTTCTTTGCTTCTTACACAAGAGGTAAAGATGAAATTTTATATTTCTAAGCAAATTCTCGAGTATAAAAGGGAATTTCAGCTTTCCGAAAATATCAGAAATATAGGAAGGAGGAACATCTCTAAAAATGTTTTGATGAAACTTACAACGACGCTCTTACGCAAATGGGAAATACTGCCATTTCAGTACGGTAATGCGTCCTTATTGGAAGAGAAATTAGAGATGATTTTCAACGTCCATAAGTAATTACAGTTGGAAAAGCCTGGGTGAAGCGTCAACCGCGTATTTTTATGAAGTTTGTGTACATATGTAGGCTATTCTTAAGTCATCTATCGTAAAGAACCATTTATCAAGTGTAAGCACTAAGATATCAACGATCTTCTTACTGAAAACTGCTTCCATTATATCTCAACAAATTTATAGAAATGACTCGGTTTATGCCAGCGTTTATAATCGTTCTGGTATTTGAAATTTTGGTCATTTTTCATTACTATCTTCATTTTTTGTCATGACTGTCTTTGATGATGGCATATGATGTATAAAATAAGTTTGTATGGAAACATGTTAATAAATGTGTAAACTGATTTTTATGAATCAAAGATTACAAATAGCAAATATGATGGGTTTCATGTGTCTGTGACGCTTTCTGTTGTATTTCTGAATAACTGCTTGCGCCTTATAAAAATTTTCGTAGTGCTTGCCATTATTTTTACTTCAAATTGTGCAAAAATTTAGGATTCCAGGTAAGTTACTGGATCATTAAGTCAAAGAATTGCCTTTCTTGAGAAGATAGAATTTTTTTTTTTTCAGCATACATTTCAGATCCTTGCCTTCTAGTATTGTCTAATCTGAGAGCAAAAGACAACTATTCAAAATTGATCACTCTTCACTGTCTTTTTCCCTTACTTGGTTTAATGTGACCCGAAAATAATTACTCAAATAATCTTCCTCGTATGAATAATTTTGCCATCACGCTGCATTTCAGGCTCTTTTCTTTTGAAATGGTCTAATTCGAATTTAAAACTCAGCCCTGATAAGTGATCGCGATTTGATTCCGAACCAGCCAAGAGGAAAGGCAACGAGAGGCGACGAGGCCAGGCCTCCAACCGTCGTTTCCAACTGTCGCCATTCGCTTCCTCCTCAGGATTCTTTCGCTTCACTTGGAGAAACTCTCCTTCCACGTCCGCATAGCGACTGCATTGTTTCTTGAACAGGAACTTGTAACGGTGAAATTACTTTTCTTTTATTGACACGGGGGGTCGCTTATTGCCAATTTAGAGACGGCAAGTTTCTCATCGCCATCAGACGACCTGAAACCGAAATATTTTGCCCTGGTTTGGTCGGGTGCTGTCTGTTGGTCTTCCAAAACCTTTTTTTTTTTTTTTTTTGTGATATTGAGCTAAATTCTGAATTACTTGCGAAAAGTGGGTAACAAATCCAGGCTTTCCATCGAAGTAAAAGAAGTTTGGTCCTTATCCAGTGTACTTAAGTATACCTTAGTTTTACCAGACCACTGAGCTGATTAACAGCTCTCCTAGGGCTGGCCCGAACGATTAGACTTATTTTACGTGGCTAAGAACCAATTGGTTATATAGCAACAGGACCTACAGCTTATTGTGGAATCCGAACCACATTATAGCGAGAAATGAATTTCTATCACCAGAAATAAATTCCTCTAACTCTTCATCAGCCGGCCGGGGGAATTGAACTCCGGCCCATCGAGTGACAGTCCGAAGCTCTACCGACTCATCCAACGAAGGGCTTATCCAGTGTACTATAAAGTCAAGACATGACAATATAACTATGTTGCAGTTTATAATGTTCCTCTGAATGCTTAATTTGAGTTATAAACAGTTCACTTTTTGCTAACGAGTATTATTTATTTAGAATAAATGTGACTAACTAACAGTGTAATGTAGAGCTGGTATTTTTTAAATTGATGGTTATAAATAAAAAGGGTCTTTTTCTATTATGGAAGATGCATTGCGATCAGTAAATATGAAAAAGAATATGCTGCTATCTCTCGCTGTTGAAATTAATGAAGATTTTTTGACAGTGTTATAAAGGCGAAAGATATTTGCACTTCACTTTTCTGTGTGATTTATATATTATATATATGTGTGTGTGTGTGTGTGTGTGTGTGTGTGTGTGTGTGTGTGTGTACGCACGCGCGCGCGCTTGTTTAAAAGTATGGGAAATTAATTCACTAGAAAAAGTAATCAGGTGTTAGTCCGTTAAGATCCTTTGGTGCCAGATGGTATATATATCTTTGTGGATTGTAAGAGATAAACATTGTCCACCGAATTGTTAGTTACAAAATGCTCCTTTTAACAACATGGATGTTTCTTCCAAACTGCGTTTTGTAATGAATTTCGCATATTTCTTAGTGCGATTTTTATATAAAATATGAATTTTATGAGGCATTTCAAGAACCCATTATATAAGAATTGTAATGTAGTAAACGAAAAATATTTGGGCACATCTTACATACTGTAGGTATCGTGTATGTAGTGTACATTAATTCATGAACACTTACAGTTGATGGCAACTTTATATTATAGGTTAAGTCCATTAGCTAACATATTTTGTAAGTAGTCAAGGACGCTTAGTCATATTCATCATTTTCACTTTGTCCTATGATCAGATATTTGAAAAGAGTTGGAATTTATGAAAACAAAGTATATGCTCGTTGTGTCCTTCAATAAAAGATGCATATTTGTTTGCCAGTGTGCGCACTAGGTGAAGTCTACCCAGAAAGGAGAGTAATATAAACTCTGGACACAGGGTAGGAGACAGAGATCCAGTTTCCGGTGCTACAGTTTCATTTGCAAAATTTGACTGTCGTTATTGAGTGTCCTTAGGCAGATGTATAATGCGAGCTACATGAAAAATCTGAAGTCGAGCCGTAAATATATAGTAATTAGAAGCAACGGGATCCTGATTGGGTAATTATAACATGAGGTTCGTGCAGTCTGGGATAAAAAATCTCTCTCTCTCTCTCTCTCTCTCTCTCTCTCTCTCTCTCTCTCTCTCTCTCTCTCTCTGGCTGTTTTATAACCTAATGGTACACGTTTGTTGGATGGCCAACATGTCCCACTTTCAGTCTGTTGAGGATACAAATTCTTGTCTTCATAATTTGTTTTTCATTGAAAAATGAATGACACGAAACAACCTCTGGAATCTTTATTATTTTTGTAGATTTAGTTTTTGTTTCGATAAGAATTTAGCTGCCTGTTTCTTACTAACTTTATAAAAATATCTATTTGAAAATAACGATATTGCCTGACAATGAAGGTCTCACTTCCGGACTATTCAGTACAGGCTTTTTTATAGTTTTCGTTTATAGAATAAAAAAACCATTCCGTGGAATTCAGGCTGGGAAGTTCGCCAGTTAATCTAATTAACTCGATAACTAACTAATTCTTACAATTGATTTAGGGTTCAAGTGTCACGTTGCCAAATTACCTCCCTCCAGTAAGGGAGACAAAGGTAATCCTTCTGGTGTCTGTAATTTACATACTAGATTAATTGACTCGTAAATTTTGCCTGCTATATGATTGTAATGAGAACAAGTAAAAAATGCGCCGAAGAAACCTATCCTATGTCGTTGCCAGAAGCACAATTTTGGCTAATTTTAACCTTAAATAAAAATAAAAACTACTGAGGCTAGAGGGCTGCAATTTGGTATGTTCGATGATTGGAGGGTGGATGATCATCATAACAATTTTCAGCCCTCTAGCTTCAGTAGTTTTTAAGATCTGAGGGGAACAGAAAAAGTGCGGACAGAAAAAATTGAGGACAGAATAAAAGTGCGGACTGACAAAGCCAGCACAATAGTTTTCTTTTATAGAAAACTAAAAAATTTTATCTTTGTAAATAAAACCGACTAACTGCAATGGGTCTTGGGCCTTTCTGTGACATTTGTCGCTTGCACCAGACCTCTTTAATTCAGTCATATGAATATATTTTTTTTTTTCAGAATGATGTATTAAACAGAGTAGATTAGTGGTATTTATGTCCTTATGCGAATTCTAACGATCTAGATTTATTGCAGATGCTAAATGTTTAGGATTCTTTTAAGGTAATTATGTCAAGATAAAATTAAAATAACACTCGTCCAGAAATAATCTCTTAGTGTTTAGATAATGGTTCAAGGTTACCGTGCATACGACGTTGATGCAGTTCAATGCAAGAAAAGAAAATAAGAAAATTTCTCATATATCTTTATTGTGTCTTTCCTTGCCGCTTTTCAGAGCTGTAAATGCAAGAGTTTATGTAAATACATATTTCTTATCCTATATAAACAATGGTAAAATTTCTCAGAACATTTTATTTCTCTCTCTCTCTCTCTCTCTCTCTCTCTCTCTCTCTCTCTCTCTCTCTCTCTCTCTCTCTCAATATGTCCCAACTACCGGTATGCGGAAAGGTAGAAATTTGTGTTGCAGAAATTATTTAGTAATTTAAGGATAAACGTAACGAAATGTCCCTCGAGAAACCTGAAAGCTTTAATTATGTAACATTTTTGCGCACGTTTTTTTAATTCAGTTTTTTTGTTTACGTAAAGAAATGAAGCAGCATTTTCCCACTTACGTTTAATTAGTATCGATTGCATAAATAACGACTCTGTCATAATGGGTATTGTCTAAGCAACACATTTAAGCCTTCATCTTCATCCGGGATACGAGGTATTTATAATTTGCTCTGGAAGCATAAAAGAGATTCCAGGGAATTTCGCCCGGAAATGCAATTAACGGGATAACTAAAGCTTACAACAGATTTTGAGCTCGAGTGTCATGCTGCCTAATTACCTCCCTTCGGAAAGAGAGACAAATTCATTTCAGGTATTTACCCCGCCGCCGAGACTAAAGATAATCATTCTGTTCTCCCGTAATTCACGTACCGAGTTGATTAACTCCTCATTTTTGCACGTGGTGCAGAATTGTAATGAAAACGATTCGTGCCTTGATGAATATTAAAATATTTTCACTTTGTTAGGAATGTAATTGGAGCGTCTGAAATTGACACTTTTTCACCGCCATTGCATGTACCTACCAACAACATCCAAAAAAATGAATGCTTAGAGACTTGCAACAGTCCTTAGAAATTTGATGTAAGTAGATGTGTGTCAATGAAGCTCAAAGGACAACAGAGAGAGTATAGACTTAATTTGATGTGTATGTTTTCGCTCAGGTTTTTTTCTTACAAATATTTATTGAATGGATCTGAGAGGTTATTGGCATTCAGAGAGCAATAAAACTTCGAAAGAGATAAGCCATTGTAATGGAAATACAACATTTCAGAAATATTCCTTACTATTAATGAAAAGAATCCTTGTCGTGATATTTAGGCAATTGGTTTACCTTATAAGAAATGTTTTGTATCAGTAATTCTTGACTAGTTTTAACATTGTTTTGCCACTCACAAAATTCATAGATATTTTTGTGAAAAACACCACACAGGGATTTTTAAAAAATGCCAATTACCGTCTCGGAGTAGCAACACTATTACATGCGTGAACTGATAGCTCGCATGGCTTGTCTTTACTCTGAAATTAACTTCATCACTCAGGTTTTTTAAAGTTTCACTTTTAGTAATTTAGTAATAAGAATTACTTCTTACTACAAGTGGAAGGGAATCAAGACAACTGTGTAAATAAGTCATATTTGCAGAGTGAATGATGTTTCTGTGCAAAAGAGCCCGTCGAAGGACGGACGAGAGCCCAACTGCTCATCAAATTATGACTTCGGTTTCGAGAGAGCGAAAATCACCTGGCTAGCTCTCAGATACATCGAGTTTGAATTTTTAAATTCTAAATGGCTAGCTCATTTCCATAACAACAATGACAGCGCTCGTATATAAATGGGGTGCAGGTACAGCTATCATTCAAGCTTAAAAAACAAAAGACCGATTAATGAGCCAATTTTGTTGCATCATCGTGGAAGTAGAGACCTCTGCATTATGGCTGAATGGAGCCTTGTACGTGACGTACCTCCTCATGCGCCAATCATTGCTCTCAGTATCGAGACTGCAAACATGACGCCGAGGGGGGAAAAGGAAATCGGCAGCACCACCAGCAGCTTGTTGCTTGTTTGCAAGATATAAGCGGTGTGTTATGCGTTCTGTGGTGGTTTATATGAATACTTGCCCGAGATGTAATCTCGGGACTTACATCGGCCCCGCCAAAATAATACTAGAAGTGCAAATCGACTCTCAACGTGGTGTCAGCCATAGAACATGCTGTGCTTAGAGTAGGGAGGAGTTTTCCAACATGAGGAAACATGCTAAACAGTGTAAATATTTTATTTCCTACGACGATTTTTTAATCGGAGAGGAAGCTGCTGCTGAAACTTATCTCCATATTTTGAGTCCTTAACTATCCAACATTTGGTCCCATCACTGAACAGTAAATCTTCTGCCTCTCTGAAGATAGCTTAAGATGTTTCTTCCTTCTTTCATTGCCCTTCTTGGTCACACGGTTTCCATATTTTTGAGTCCTATATATTTACATACACATTCACAACTTTAGGTTTCTGTTTTAGTATATATATATATATATATATATATATATATATATATATATATATATATATATATGTGTGTGTGTGTATATATGTGTGTATATATATATATATATATATATATATATGTATATATATATTTATATACATATATATACACAGTATGTATACAGATTAACAGTCATGTTTTCCCGAGCCCTGCGTGTTGATTTTACCTGCTATGACTTTTGTATTTCAGCCCTGATGATGAAGCCATGCTTCGAACGTTGGCTATAAATAAATACAAACATAAACCAAGGCAGTATGTAGAGCGTTAATAGTCATGTTTTTCCAGGAGTCCTGCGTGTTGATTTATTTGCTATAATCTTTGTATTTCCAGTGAATATGTTTATAAAAAGCAATGCATTTAGTGTTGTATTTACAAATAAAATAAACTTGAAACATGAAACCAAGGCAGAACAGAAGAGCGTTAATAATTTTGGTGGTATCTCCAGGCCTTCAAAAACAGTGATGTTTTTGTTAGTATACAGAAGAACTATTAAAGGAATTTGTAAATGACAAACAAATAAGGGGTATACAGTTAGTAAAGTTCAAGCTTGCGGAAGATGATAAGGAGTGGTCATCTGCTTAAAGTAATATCCAAAAAGATATGATCGCTCTTATCTAGGTTTCCATGACCCTTGAGACAGATTCATGTTGTTCGTCTGTCTGATGAAAACAGTATCTGATCTTCGAAACGACAGTTACTTCCTTTTAACAATTTGCGATGTGTCCCAGTTTATATTGTGGTTGGTGATATTCATAGGATGAAAAATAGCAGAATTTTCATGAGCCTAACTTATCGATCATTTGGGTTTTATTTTTTCCGGGAATTATTTTCCCAGTGAATCATTGTTTAGATTTATTGCATTCTTTAGAGGGCATTTTACAGACGCAAATATCCTTGGGCGTTTCCATTTTCCTTAACGTTAGTGAACGAAGATCCTACTGTATCAAGATAGCTGAAAGCAAAAAGATTGTCCCCAACCAAAGATCCATTAATCATCTTGATGCTACGTAGAAGGGATGCACAGCAAATTGTTTATTGAAGCACGTGTCACTTCAAAGGTCAGATACTTGAAGCGGCTTTAATTAAGCAGACGAACAACATGAAGCTGTCTCAGGGGTCATGGAAATCGGATAAGATTGACCATATTTTTTGTGTGAAGATACCATCTGAAAAATAATGTTCTTCCGCTCTCCCTTTGTTTTATTCATATGGCCCTGTTCCTTCTTCATATCTCTTTATCTGTCTATGTATGTGTGTGTGTACCTACTTTCTCATTCGATTTGAATAGTCAAAATATGTTGTATTATATGAAATCGATTTTTATCTCTATCGTCTACTTTGATACTGTGACCTCTCTCTCTCTCTCTCTCTCTCTCTCTCTCTCTCTCTCTCTCTCTCTCTCTCTCTATCTATATCTCTATATATCTGCTCTTATATATATATATATATATATATATATATATATATATATATATATATATATATATATAGCTTAATGATAAATAATATTGCCTGGACCAGGAAGAACATTCTTTATTGTACGAGCTTTCGAGGTATAAAACCTCATCATCAGGCTGAAAAAACCGACAAGGATGAGAATCAATAAAATTACAATAAAATGAATTGTCATAATAAATCTTCAGCAAAAATACTAACGAAATATATAAAATGAACAAGTAAATACAAACTAAAAGGGTGAGACGTAAAATAACGAAAAATTAAAAACACAAACATAAAAATATGAAAATAAAACTAAAGTGAAATGTAAACAAACTACCACTCACAAAGTAAAATATTTAACGACCTAATTGAGTACCTACTATGAAATTACACGATAGCTAGTTGAATACCAGACGAGTTGTTGTTCAATTCCGGCTTCATCTTTTTAATAGTCAGCGACTCTGAAATTAAAAGGTCCAGTCTATTTGAACAAAAAGACAGTACCCGAAAATCCAGGTCAGTGAAAGGATGGTCCTGTGCTAAACTGTGTTCTCTAATGGCAGAAAAGGGTGGTTTGGAAAGGGGAAACCTAGTTCTAATAGAAAGACCTCTGTGTTCCAAAATTCTGTGTCTGAGCCAGCAGGAACTAGATCCCACGTATCGCAGACCACACTGCGAACAAGTGAACAAGTAAACGACACAGGAATTAAGGTCCACAGGCAGAGTAGGCTTCTCTCTCAAAAGTGATCTTATTGTAAAAGGATTACAGAAAACAAACCGGAAACTGATTTGAGGGAAACAATGCTTAAGTATTTCTTGTAACTTTTTCGTCCATATAGCTACTATGACCAGGTAAGGCAATTTAATGTACTTTACATCTTTACTAGCAGTACTGTACACCGGTCTGGGACAAAACTTTTCATTTAAAAAATTTTTCAGAACTTTGTAAAATACAAAAATGGGATATGAGTTTTCAGAAAAATAATTCTGGAGGAAAACCATATCTTGATGAAATAAATTAAAATCACAACAAACATTGTAGGCTCTATTAATCAAAGTGCGTATTGAGTTCATCTTATACAAATTTGGCGAATAACTGAGGTATTTCAATCCCAAGCCAGTAAAAGTACTTTTCCTATAAACAGAGGTCTCAAATTTGCCACTATTTCTGTATACCTGCACATCTAAAAATGACAACTTATTATCCTGTTCCGTCTCACAAGTAAAAGAAATGTTAGGGTATTCAACTAGCTGTCGTGTAATTTCATAGTAGGTACTCAATTAGGTCGTTAAATATTTTACTTTGTGAGTGGTAGTTTGTTTACATTTCACTTTAGTTTTATTTTCATATTTTTATGTTTGTGTTTTTAATTTTTCGTTATTTTACGTCTCACCCTTTTAGTTTGTATTTACTTGTTCATTTTATATATTTCGTTAGTATTTTTGCTGAAGATTTATTATGACAATTCATTTTATTGTAATTTTATTGATTATCATCCTTGTCGGTTTTTTCAGCCTGATGTTGAGGTTTTATACCTCGAAAGCTCGTACAATAAAGAATGTTCTTCCTGGTCTTGGCAATATTATTTATCATTAAGCTAAGATTTCCAAGTAGCTGTCCAATTACTGAGACTATATATATATATATATATATATATATATATATATATATATATATATATATATATATATATATATATATATATATATATATATATATATATATATTTATATATATTTATACTTTATATATATACATATATCTATACATATATATATATATATATATATATACATATATATATATATATATATATATATATATATATATATATATATATATATATACATGTGTGTGTGAGAGAGAGAGCGAGCCAGAGACACGGATCGTGTGTTTTTTTTCTTATATGCTTAGAAAGACAGCCAGACTCTTGCACGCGTGTGATGAATATGTTTTTTTTATTCTTCCACATGAATGCACATCTCCTAGTGAGACGTAATATCGAACTTCGCAATTAATATACCTAACAAGTCATTCCCTTTCCCCCATTGACGCCCCCCCCCCCGTCCCCAGTATCCAGCAATATGATGTCACTTTGAGCAGTCATCTCGGTGATGTCACCCGGGAGAGAGAGAGAGAGAGAGAGAGTAGAAGAGAAATTCATTTCTCTCGCAATATGCAAACACTTAATCTTCTCTCTTTATGAAAGCTCACGCAACTAGGTACAGTGCGGGTCTTACGGGAGGATTTCGACTCTGCACTGAATTCATATTCATAAGTTCAATGGAACAATTATTCTTTCGCAATTTGTTTCAGTGGACCGTTTTCAAACCGTCGTGGTTTCTCTTTATTTTTTTCTAATCTCTCTCTCTCTCTCTCTCTCTCTCTCTCTCTCTCTCTCTCTCTCTCTCTCTCTCTACCATGGAAGCTAAACCTCGTGGCGATATTGTATTATTCAGTCTGATTTATTTCAGTGCTTAGCCATGCCATTTACAAATGGGAATTTTATGAATTTATTATTGCTCTTGTTGATGTGCTTGCAGCGGTTATTGATTGTAACAGCACAAGTTATTTTTCATCACTAAATTGCATGCATATATACAGTATATATATATATATATATATATATATATATATATATATGTATGCATATATATATATGTGTGTGTATATTTATATATACTGTATATACAGAGAGAGAGAGATAGATAGATAGATATGTGTGTATCTATATTATATAAATATATGTATGCATTTGTGTATAGAAATAGATATGTAATTATGTGTATATATAGATATATATATACATAATATATATATATATATATGTATATATGTATATTATATGTATACACACACATATATATATATACACATAAATATATAGAAATATTAATGTAACCTGCAGTTACTAGAGAGAATAAGTTTCAGACCTCAAAAAAAGATGGTCTGTCATTTTTTTCACAATGAAAGGAATGAACAAATGAAATTTAGGCCCAAAGAGGTTATATAGCGTTGAGGATTCTTAGAGTCACAAGCTCACAGCGTTGTCGACTTTGCTACAGCATGAAACTTTTTTTCCCAGTTGGAAGACAATGCCACATATGTTGAGCTGGCTCCCAATTGGGAGTTGAAAGTTATCTGCCACTGTGTGTTCAGTAATGCCCAGTTGGGTTGTAACTGCAAGACATGTGGAACCATCTTCCGGAGCGGGGAGAAAAAGTTTTTTGGCGTGGCATAGTTAGTGTTGCTGTGTGCTTGTAACGCCAAGCGTCTTGGCTGCAAGTTCAAACCTCTCAAGGGATGAAAGTTATTCTTTCATTTAATTATCGGTTACATGTGTGTGTGTGTGCGTATATATATATATATATATATATATATATATATATATATATATATATATATATATATATACATACACACATATGTATGTATGTATGTATGTATGTATGTATGTATGTATGCATGCATGTGTTTGTATGTATATATGAGCTTTTCAGTCGAGAAACATGCCAAGTGCCATTTTTAAAATATAATAAATTAAATTAAAAAATACTTTGACCCATGATGGCGCTTGGCATGTTTCTCGACTGATAGCCTCATATATGAGAGAGAGAGAGAGAGAGAGAGAGAGAGAGAGAGAGAGAGAGAGAGAAGAGAGAGAATACTGTATGTATGTACGTATCATGTCATACACAAAATTCCCCAAAAGAAAATTTCAAGCTCTGTCTGTTTCCTACCGGTATTTAGACTGCGTCTTCAGCATTCTTCGTC
Source organism: Macrobrachium rosenbergii (assembly GCF_040412425.1). Taxonomy (NCBI): domain Eukaryota; kingdom Metazoa; phylum Arthropoda; class Malacostraca; order Decapoda; family Palaemonidae; genus Macrobrachium; species Macrobrachium rosenbergii. Next base: position 18,332,519 of record NC_089760.1, on the reverse strand, counting down.
TGCTCCCTTCAGCATTTTTCCTCGTACAGCATATATGACCATGAGGTCCCGAGTCCCATTGTGCAACCTGTTGCCCCCGGGTATTCCTGCTGGCCTCGTACCTTTCCTGCATCTCCAAGTCAAACGTCTCAGATGCAGGTCCATTTATAGATGTCATGGAAGCTACCCTGCTTTCGCTTTTAACAGAAAATGAAAAGTCCGTATACATGTTAGTTTTGATATTTTCTGAGTCTTCCTGGCAGTAAGCTAGATCGTATTCTTGTATGGAACTGTCAGATTTAAAGAGCCTGTTTGGTGTTTCTTCCTAGTTAATATGTTTGTTAACTTACATACACGGAATTGCTCAATAAAAAGTAACCATATATATATATATATATATATATATATATATATATATATATATATATATAGATAGATAGATAGATAGATAGATAGATAGATATATATACCCCATATAAAAATGGGTATATACATTTAAATTTAAGATGAAGATGATTTTATATATATATATATATATATATATATATATATATATATATGTGTGTGTGTGTGTGTGTGTCTGTGTGTGTATGTATGTGCGTTTATTGCTGCGAGAAAACAAGCATGTAAGATTATAAGAACACTAAATATTGCCAAGCCCTCATAACTGATACGAACTTATCACTTAAAGTTTTACCGGTGATTAGTGGGCCATGAAATTTACGCATAGTGCAAGACAGAATACTCCGTAGTGCTGGTTTACCAACGCTGAGCCTCATATCCCATGGACTGCTCTATTCACTGGTCGGCTCCAGATATTTGTTAAAACTGAATGTAATCTCATTTGAACTTAAAACGTCCCACTTAACAACTTACCTTACTTTGGCACACATGTGATAGAAAAGGTTAGACGTGAGTGTTAGGACGGATGAATTTATACTGTTTCTACATCTTAGAGAGATTTATCAGTTATCACTATACTCACATGCTTTTTAGGATTTCCGGTTATCATTGTGTCCTAATGTTGCTTGCACCAGACCCCTTAGACCTCTTGAAAGTTTTAGTATTTATGTCTGTGACGAGACTGCTGATCCCATATTCATGTTCCCACAATAATAAGTTATTTGAGCTCGTTTGCCAACGTCGTATGACTTTAACTGGTCCCCACCCGTACAAATACTGTCTCATTAATGGTGCTGTCTCATTAATGGTGTCTTCATTTTGCCATTATGGCGGCAACGTAATGCAATCCGCTGGGAAAATGAGGTCTGGTTACTTAACTGTCTGAACTTTAGCGGACCTCTCACACCTACGCCTGAACTAGACCTGACGTCACGGTGACTCAAGCCTAGCGTTGTTAGACAAGATGTCACGCTTCTTAGTACGGTTTTCAAGGTTAAATGTGTGACGGCCTCACCTCAAAACATGATCATAGCTGCACTCACTATCAGCGTAAACCAGATAGGCCTTTCCTCTTCTGATTACGACTCATTCTAGATTTGTAATATGATCGTACAGTTATTAGGTGATATTCTCAAGGTTTTTCTTGAAAGAATTAGATAAAAATATTTTATGATACACAGAAATACTAAGGAAAGTAAACTAGAAATTATATAACACTTGGAAAAAATTAAGCTGGAAGAACATATTAAAAAAGGTGAACATATTCAGGCCTCACCATTTTGACAGTGCAACATACATACCATCGGAAAATGAGGACGTGTAACATTTTCGGCCATGGGTACAGATTTTCGACTACTGAACATTTTAGTATGCTCTTGAACTATACGGTCCTGATCTACTGGTCCGTCGAAGCTTGGGTGATATGTTATTGCGAGGAACACTGATCTAAAACAACGGACGAAGCGTCTTCATTTCTGATCTACTTCATCAGCTGACTTTCTGAAAATGATCAATCAACGGTATCGACCAAGAGCGTATCTTAAGACAAAATTTAATTTTGTTTGTTAAACACATTATTTATTATACAATGGTGTTTTTATCGCACATGGGCATAACCCTAATGAAGACCTTAAACAGCATAGGGGCCAAGAACGATTGGGCTTGGCGATGTAAAATAGCCGTCAAGAAAAAAGGGCTCGCATTGGGAGAGTCAAGTCCCTGCCAGATCTCCTACTCCTTTTAATAACTGCAGGCAACAAATTATTATTAGCAAGGGTCCAGCTTATTTTGACCAACCAACCACTATTTAAAACTCGGAGAAGAGTTTGAAAGAATGGCTGGCTATAAATAATCCTTCATCAAGCACTCCAAAAATAAAACACATTGATTGTTGTTGTCTGCCTTCAGGTGAATAGAGAAACTAGCCAACTCTGATATTTTTATGCTCTGCTACGGCTGACAGTTGCAACTGTAGGTGCAACTGTAGGTCTGTCAGCGTAGTTTGCACGTAGAAAACTTGATGAAGAGAACAGTATATCAGAAAGTCTGATGAAGAGAGCAGTATATCCAGGGAAAATTTCTAAAAAGTTTATAAATATATGTTTAGGCTGTATATATATATATATATATATATATATATATATATATATATATATATATATGTATGTATGTATGTATATATGTATGTATGTATGTATGTATGTATACATATGTATATATATATATATAATAACTATCCATTAATTCACTTCTTTTTTATATGCTTATTGTGTACATTACAGTTACTGCCTACGGCTTAAGCCTGTAAAATTCATCCTTGAGCCAATTTAATACCGGCCGAATTCATATAATATATCTTCGTATTTTATATGCGCGGGTTCCAGGAGAGGACTTTCGGAAAATTAAATAATCTCTAAAAGCTTAAATCCGCGCAGTCCAGATATACCAATATTCAATTAGCCGTATGCATTTCCATGCTGCGCACAGTTCTGATTTCCGACGCTCTGTTTGTATGTTTGCCTTGACAGAGTAAAAGTCTTAAGTCAGTTATCAATGCTTTATTCAGCTTTCTCATTCATATTTTGTTTTGCGGCTGTGTATCCAGTTTTTATTATTATTATTATTATTATTATTATTATTATTATTATTATTATTATTATTATCTCCCGTAGGGGAAGAGTGCTGTCAGTGCATCTGGGTCAGTTCCTTCGTTGGACGAGTCGATAGAGTTCTCGGCTAGCACTCTGCTAGGCCCGAGTTCGGGTCTCCGGCCGGCCAATGAAGAATTAGAGGAATTTATTTCTGGTGATAGAAATTCATTTCTCGCTGTAATGTGGTTCGAATTCCTCAATATGCTGTAGGTCCCGTTGCTAGGTAACAAATTGGTTCTTGGCCACGTAAATAAGTCTGATCCTTCGGGCCAGCCCTAGGAGAGCTGTTAATCAGCTCAGTGGTCTGGTTAAACTAAGGTGTACTTTACTTTTTTTTTTTTACCTCACGCGGTGCACGGTTGGCATTACTTAAGGTTCTTCGCAGCGTCCCCTAGCTGCAACCCCTTTCGTTCCTTTTAATGAACCTCCGTTAGTATTCTCATTCTTCCATCTTGCTATCCACATTCTCTTAACAGTTAGTTCCTAGTGCAACTGCTAGGTTTTGCTCTTGTTTCACCTTTCAATTTTTTTCTACTGTCAGTTTCCCTTTCAGCACTGAATGACCTCACAGGTCTCAGCCCTTGGTTTTTTTATATATATAATATATATATATATATATATATATATATATATATATATATATATATATATATATATATATATATATATATATATATATATATATATTATTGTTATCAATACCAACTAAGTGACTTTGTGAAATATGTTATATTATATATATATATATATATATATATATATATATATATATATATATATATATATATATATATATATATATATATATATATTTATATATTATTTATAGGATCCTGATTTATTTGAGTAATTTAACAGTTTTTAGCGATCATTTCTTCCTTTTCATTACTTCAGTTTTATTATATATTCTTTAAATCCTTCCAGTTTTGTAGTTGTTTGCATATAAGGCAAAATTTCAATATTAGATATTTTATATCTTTCCCTAATATATTACGGACTTCTCACAACAGTAATAATTAGGGTTAAGTCATGAAAATGCCTGATAATCAGTCTAGATTCATTTAGTAAATATATAATATTATAGAGTTTATTTTCTTGACTGGAGGAATAGCACAAACAGAAAGCTTTGTTGTTCAGCAAAAAAGATAACTAGTACAAAAAATTTTGCAAGGATGCGAAAATAAAACGCAATGGAAAAATAAGTGAGAAATACAGCATTTTCTTCCAATGTTCCACAAGGAAATAATGGATTTTCATTTGAGTATTCCTGTTATGTGCTTTGATTATTTTATGAAGCAGAAGGAAATAACAGCTTTTCAATTCAGTATTCTTGTTATGTGCTTTGATTATTTTATGAAGCAACATCTTTCCGTTAAATCTTAATATCCTGTTTTTACTTTGTTCCTTGTTCTCGCTTTACTTACTAAGTACGAAAGCACCAATAAAATTTTCATGGGCAGAGAATGACCTTGGCGGATACGTACCCTGGATTTCATCCACCGCAGAAAATTAAAATGCTGAGATTCTTTTCCGTACCGGTTCAGGCTTAAATGGAGAAGATTGTTCTCTTTTTTTATGCTTGAATGTTTTCCTCTGCTCTGTGTTTTAATCGATCTTATATTCTGTTTGTAGTGATTTAAACATATCCTTTAGTTCCGTTTCTCTCTCTCTCTCTCTCTCTCTCTCTCTCTCTCTCTCTATATATATATATATATATATATATATATATATATATATATATATATATATATATATATATATATATATATATGTATATATATGTGTGTGTGTGTGTGTGTGTGTGTGTGTGTGTGTGTGTGTGTGTGTGTGTGTAAAGAGTAAATAAAGAAATTAGTGAAAGTTTGAAAAAGTTTGGTAGAGAAGAAAGTTGAGAATATACCGGAACTAGGGTATGATGGAGGAAATAAAGTTGAAATTGATGGTAGAAGTTTGAAAAATGATTTAGTAAGATGAGAGAAAGGCGAATTGAGAAATAGCAGCCAAGGTAGGGAACAAGAGTGGGAACTGGGGTATGCCATGGGGAATGGATGAAAACCAAGGAAGATTTGTGAAAGTGAAATGTGAAATGGAACCGGAAAAAAAACATTGAATTGTTAGGAATGATTTTTTTGTATAGTACATACGGCATGAGATGGTTATTGAAAGTGTGAGAAGTGTGGAGATATGTTTATGTGGCAAGTTTAGAATAGATGAAAAGAGTGTCTATTTAGATGGTTTGGCCATTTGGGGAGAGAGAAAAAAGATAGACCAATAGTAGAGTGTTGATAGACTGAGCGAAAGAGGCATTAGAAGGAAGAAACTTTATGTCCAGGAAGGAAGGGACTATGTCGGAGTGTGAAACAGCTAAATCTGTGAAAGTTTTCTGCACGGCAGGTTATCTATGATTCAAAAGTTATTGTGCGAAGAGCACGCACGGGTCCTCGTAACGAGTCGAGATGAATATAAAAATAAATCGAATGTTCTTCGCCGTATGAAGCCTCTCTGGTAAGATTAACCAGTTTTAGCAATCTTTCTGTTTCCATATTTATCTTACCATTGTGTCTCGTAACATTTACACGCGGACGCGCGCGCGCGCGAACACTCTGGATTGCGGTTCCTAGTTCCATGCCCCTTTTCCAACCGTGGAAATGACAAGCTACAATTAACTATCTGTCAGGTAGTTATTCATTACTTATTACTTACGTCAGTTGAGGCACAGTCAGATTAAAGAGATATTGTGTAACTCGTACTACCTTGTCGTGGATCTTAATATGTATAAACACACACACACACATATATATACATATACATAGATAGATGGATAGATAGATATGTATGTATGTATGTATGTATGATGCACATTGCGATGCATTACTAGGTAGAACGAATTACACAATATGTTTAATCTCATTGTGCCTCAACTAGCCTAAATAATGCATGTATATTACAATGCAGGTGAGATTTTATAAAAACATACGAAATAAGCAGTCTCTCTCTCTCTCTCTCTCTCTCTCTCTCTCTCTCTCTCTCTCTCTCTCTCTCTCTCTCCAAGAATATGAAATCCACTTACTCCAGTCCTGTCCTTTCTTATCAACTATCCAAGTAACTTTTTTGCCCCGCAGGAAAAAACCGGACGACTAGGCGAACGGGAAATAATTGTCTCGAAGTTTAAGAATCAATCGCTCAACTCTCTTTCCATTAATCTTCTCTCGCTGATTGATCGAAGGGTCCTCTCATTTCGATTTAGCTCACATTATCATAAATCATCTCCATCACAATAAAGGACTCCCGTTACTGGGCGCCGATGTCGTTGATCAAGAATGACTCGAGATGATCTTTTTTCCGTCGGGAGTTTTTCGTAACGATGACATATTTTCTTTCTTCCTCGGTGTTCGTGGTTTTCTTTTATTATTCAGTATTCGCTTTTTAGTCTGTTTTTTTCCTTTCCAGCTTGTTCTTGCTCTGAGTTGTTTCCGTGACTTCTTGAAGCTTCACTTCATATTTTGGCCTTTCTTTGAGCTCTTATTATTTCTTTTTTAACGTGATCTTGTATATTTACTGATTACATTTGGACTGTATCAGCATTATTTTACATACGTAACTGTAAGTGGGCGTCAGTAAAAGATTCCCTTAATTATATATTTTCAAAATAGCCTTATTATAATCAGCGTTTATTTCGGTAATTATGCGTGATCTTTGCAGAGGAGACTCGTGTCTAATAAATTAGCAAATCGCTCGTTGAGATAATGAGCGTTTCCTGTTTCTTGAGTTTCTTTTAGGGGATGACTAAATCGATAGGGTTTTCCTTATTATTTTATTTTATTTTAATGACTAACTATATCACTTGTATTCCAGTTTCCTTGCAGCATGAAGCGCTTCCCATTTTTATTACATTCTTGATTTCAAGTGAAGGTAAATTTTTGTTGCTAATAAATGTTTTTCGGATGCTCAAATTTCCAAACTGATTTTGTATTTGTTCCTCTCAGTCTTGTTATAGTAACGCGATTTCTTACAGTAGTATTCATCTTGCTGTTTAATAAAGGTAAATTTTTGTGGTAATAAATGTTTCACATATCATCTATTTCCAAACCGGCATTTTGTATTTGTATACAGTATACACACACACACACATATATATATATATATATATATATATATATATATACATATATATATATATATATATATATATATATATATATATATATATATATATATATATATATACAGTATATATATATATATATAATTGCTTACATGCATACACACACACACATAAATATATAGTATATATATATATATATATATATATATATGTATATATATATATATATATATATATATATATATATATATATATATATATATATATATATATATATATATATACGTCTGTAAGCATGTATGAATGTGAAATGCACTGACAATCATATTTACGCAGTATTGTAGGTGTGTGATCAATATTCTGAATATCTGTTGAAATAAGCAAGACCTGTAACCCGACAACCGAACCCCCTCACCTCTCCGTGAGAGTCTTCGAAATGAAAACTGAGTGTGTTGGCCAACACGCGGCTCATTTTGTCAAGGCATTGCAGAACCTACCCTTAACTTTGGGATCCGAATACAGACGAATTTTTACATTCACAATCCAAGAACATAATTAAATCTTCCTTCTGGGCGAATTTAACCCTTGCCCGACGAAGTAGCAGAACTGGAGCTTTGATCGCTTCAGTCTTCATTTCTCTTGGCACTAATGCATGCAGTAGATTCAGAGAAAGGTAAGAAGGGCAAACATAAAGAGAGAATGAAAGAGTACAATACAGGGTTGGCGTACACAAAAGAGCTTTTCAAATGAGTTGTTGTTTTATCGGGCAATTGGTGATTTCCGACACCTGCAGTAAGAGAGTGTATTAAAAAGAATATTGATTTCTCTGGAAAATACGGAATGCTTGCACCTACTGCAAAGAAAATACGAGTAGAATGTATTCTTTTGCTCAGTTGCATGTTATGAAATGCATGCAGCCTGCAGGAAAATATTGAATAGAATATAAATTTTCTGTGATTAATCAATTTAATTACTTGTAACCATAAAAGACTGAAAGAAAGTTAATATTTTCAGCGGTAACTAATTATTTCTGAGCACCTGCAGCTAGGAAAATGTTAAAACAGAATATTATTTCTTGTGGTGATATCACTGACTTTCAGACAGTTGGTGATATCACTGACTTTCAGACATTTGTAGCAGAGGATAAGATACTGGGAAGAATATCAGTTTGTGATGATCAGCTATATTAGTAGAAATTAGTGTATCGTAATATATACTTTAAAGAAACAAAAATTCCAACAGAAGCAATGATTTGGGTATAGTACAAATTACTTATATCCCCCTCCCCCCCAAAAAAAAAGAAATTAGGAGAACCTTTATGAAAAGGAAACTCGCAAAAACACAGCTCAGCCCTGTTGATCTTGTTAGCGGAAGTGTCAGGGGAGAAGGAAGGTTAGGTTAAGAAAAAATTATCTCTTAAGATCTATTCCGGAGATGGAAGGAAAAACTGAACATTGAATTAAATAAACTGAAAAATCTTGAGTACGAATTATTTGATAGCCATTTTGCTCATTTTTTTCACTATTTTACTACTATCTGTATTCATATCGTATAATTATGGTTAGCCTTATACCATCCTCTTCATCATTAGTGGTATTAGTGTTAATATTTTCTCCTAAGTAGAGATGGCATAAAAAATAGATATGGTCGTCCGTCATAGGGACTTATAGCCTCTTAACTGTTGAAACAAGAAAGAATCCCTTTGTATTATTATTATTATTATTATTATTATTATTATTATTATTATTATTATTATTATTATTATTGGTGAAGAAATCCACAATTATGTAAATATAAATATACGTCAGAAATGTATATTCAAAAGGTTTTGTATATATATTTCTAATATATATTTACATTTACACCATTGTGGATTTCTTCGCCATTTTAATGCACAATATGAGATTTTTATGGATTATTATTATTATTATTATTATTATTATTATTATTATTATTATTATTATTATTATTATTATTATTATTTGGGGGAAGTCTCGCTCAGTTACAATATCTATACATCTGAAGGTGAAAATACAAGAAGAGTTTGTTATGCAGCAGTCTGTAGCCTCCAAAGAAATAAGAAAAAGGAGAACGTCATAAGATATTCAGGGCAAATAGCCAAACCACATGTTAATGCTGACCAAGTTCAGCGCTGGATCACGCCTGCCTCCCAGAGCAAAGAACGGACGATGTAGAGAAGAATTGAGTCATTGATTTCCCTAGATTTGGCATCACAACAACGATGGTCATCGGCTCAGTGCAGAGGGGAAGAGAAAAAATAAATAAAAAATAAGAAATTTATAGCATGAAAGTAAGAAGCGAGAAAATAGGGATTACAAAATAGGTGTGTTAGGGAATAACTATATTTATATATTTAAAGGAGGAAGGAGTAAACGCTACTTGAATGAAAAATGGACGTCTTGTATGGAGGGAAGAATGAAATCTGTTGTGGGAAGGAGGAAAAAGAAAGGTTACATATAAAGGGAAACAAGGGAATGTAAAGGTGCAGGGAAATCCCTGGAAAGTGACCTCTGAACAGCCAGACACTGACTGACCTTCCATTCTTCATTGTTGTTATAAAGATTCCCATAATTTGGCAATTTTTTTTTTCTATTTTTCGGCAAGTTTTGGAAATCTCTCTTTACTGCCGTTCTTCTACCTTGCAAGAGATGGATCTGTTTCTCCTCTCGACTCTGACGTACTTTGATTTTTTCGATTTCGTAAGAGCATCAGGTTGTTTGTCACAATGGCTTCTGATTTAGAAACAGAAATATTTTATACTTTGCTTCTAACGAGAAGTGTTTATGAGGTGTTCGTGACGTGAGCTTGACTGTTGTCATCAGCAAGAGTTTTGAGCGTGGCTGTTATCTCGAAAAGTATCAAAAAGTTTTATATGATGTTTCCAGTAGAAGTTTAGGAGCTCAGATGGTGTCTTCGGCAAGAGCTCAGAAATTCTAGTGAGGTCCCTCTTAAAGGCGTGATAACTTTGCCGTTTTGCTGAGTTGGGCTCAAGAACTCAGCTACCTTCCCTGTAAAATACTTAACAGCCCATTGGCCCAAAAATTTAGCTCCTATCACAGCCAAATATTAAGATTTTAGACGTCGCCACTAGCCTCTCAAAGCTTCCGAAAATATCCCTTAAGTAGATGTTACAAACGATAAGAAATATATATATATATATATATATATATATATATATATATATATATATATATATATATATATATATATATATATATATATATATATCAGAAGGCTATAAATTAACTACTGTTTAATTGGCAACAACTTATCAGAGATTGGTGTATGAATAATTGCTTTTAGAAATATGATTAAAAGCATTTATATAATAATATATGATTGCATGTACTTTATCCGATTATCCTCTTAATTCAGACAATAAAATCATTGCTATCTATAAACAATAATTCCGAGTTTCATCGGGAATACCAAAACGCTCTTGTCAATTCTGAATGATCGCTTCGTTTGCAAAAGTGATTTATTTTACGATTCAGTGGCTGGGAATGTTTAAATACTTTTCGTCCAGTGAAATATAATGGAATTCATTGCAGAGAGATCTGTAAATTGGTTAAGCGATGTAATGCGACAAAACTGTTCGCCTTCTGTTTCCATACATCATTCTGCTCAGTGGGATGGTTTTTCGATTTCCAGTACTCGGATTTTGTAGGAGACCCAAGAACAAAATGGGATTATGAATTATAGTCGTGATCTTTTCTTGCCAAACAACGTCATCACATTCCCCTCTTCATCGTTGGAAAAAGGAAGATGAACAGTTGTGCATTTTTTTTTCATGAGCATGTTCATGGCTTCAGCATTTCATGATCAAATTACGTAGCTATGTATTGTTTCCAGATATTAATAAGACAGAAACATGAGTTGAGGATTCTAGTTGAAACGTAATTCACTTCAGTATCACTAAAATGTCATATCTATTACTCCTTATACAGTTCATTTGTGAATAGATTCGCATATCATTCACTACCAAACACTAATTCGCCCAGTTGTATGAAATGGCCCTCTTTTCAACCAGACAAACTGGAAAAAAAACAGCTGTTAATGAAGGTATTTCTGAAATGAATAACAAAACTTGTTCATGTTATGAGGTGTTTTGCATGCCAGAATTTCAGTAACAGTAATAATAGCGATAGTAATCATTTTAAGAATCATCTGTTATCACATCGGGTATCGTTTAAATTTATTTTTCGATCTAGAAGGTTAATTTACGCAAGAATCCAGTCATTTATTATGGAACTTCCCAGCACGAGTATACTTCAAATTCTTTCCTTACCCCATTTGGGTTTATTTTGTTCTTTGACGCATGGTGACTTATTTTTATAACAAAAAGGGCAACAAAACATTTTGCTGTGTTCAGCTCTTGTTCCATTTTTATTGTACTTTCCTGCAACAAAAGTGTCATCAGAATATCCTCTCTGTGCCTTATTCAGATTTTTTCTTTTTTGGGACAAAAGTGCCAACGAAATAGTGTTATATCCATCCTGGTTTTATTTTTGGATCTGCAACAAAAGCGCAACAAAATATTCTGGCTTTGTCTCTGCTTCCCTTTTATTTTATAAACCAAACGTACCAAAAAAACGTTTCAAGTCCGTGAGTATCAACAAATATTCCTTTTGAGTTTCCTAATCGATTGTTATGTCCGTTCTCGCAACAAAAGTGTTAACAAAATATTCTGGCACATGGCGACACATCATCAATTTTCTCGGTCGACTTTCCCAATCAGACAAATTGCACTTCCTTCTTTTTCCTCCTGGGGCTTTGAAATTGATGCTTCCTGTCTTTTGCAGAGGAATTAGGTGAAAGTAATTCCTTATTTTGTGTTCGTTCGACTTCGTGTGGCGAGCACACATGTTGTTTCTCGTTTTGGGGTCATATATTGTAGTGCTCTTTTCTTAATTGTTTGATATATTCACTTTTTCATTTAGAATTAGAGTGTGTATGTTATATGATAAACAAAATTGATGTATGATTATACGGATAAACAAAATTGATGTATATATATATATATATATATATATATATATATATATATATATATATATATATATATATATATATCAATTGTGTTTATCCGTATAATCATGCATGAACATAAATACTCTAATTCTAAATGAAAAGCGAATAAATCAAACTATTAAGAAAAGAGCACTACAACATATGACCCCAAAACGAGAGACACAGCATGTCTGAAAATATATATATATATATATGTATATATATATCGAAATATATATATATATACTATATATATATGTGTGTGTGTGTGTGTGTGTATTTACATATATTATATATATGTGTGTGTATGTATGTATGTATGAATGTATAAATATATATATATATATATATATATATATATATATATATATATATATATATATATATATATATAAGTTTCTGAAACGGTCAGGTCAGACTTTATCTCTGTTTTCTAAATATATCTCCAGGGATTATTCAACATGTTAGGAGTAGATGTAAGTGCGACATTGCAGTGCGGAATTGAAAACAAAACTGTAATTCATTGGACGTTATTGGGAAATTGACGCTAAAATAGCTGCTGTACGGAAAGATAGAGAGAAAGTGTGAAAAGTAAGGAGAGATAGAGAGAAAGTGTGAAAGGTAAGGAGAGATAGAAAGTGTGAAAGATAAGGAAAAGAGAGAAAGTGTGAAAGGTAAGGCGAGATAGAGAGAAAGTGTGAAAGGTAAGGCGAAATAGAGAGAAAATATGAAAGGTTAGGAAAGAAAATGAGAAAGTGTGAAAGATAAGGAAAGACAGAGAGAAAGTGTGAAAGGTAAGGAAAGACAGAGAGAAAGTGTGAAAGGTAAGGAAAGATAGAAAGTGTGAAAGATAAGGAAAGATAGAAATTGTGAAAGGTAAGGAAAGATAGAGAGAAAGTGTGAAAGTTAAGGAAAGATAGGGAGAAAGTGTGAAAGGTAAGGAAAGATAGGGAGAAATTGTGAAAGGTAAGGAAAGATAGAGAGAAAGTGTGAAAGGTAAGGAAAGATAGAGAGAAAGTGTGAAAGGTAAGGAATGATAGGGAGAAAGTGTGAAAGATAAGGAAAGATAGGGAGAAAGTATGAAAGGTAAGGAAAGATAGGGAGAAATTGTGAAAGGTAAGGAAAGATAGAGAGCAAATATGAAAGGTAAGGAAAGATAGGGAGAAAGTGTGAAAGGTAAGGAAAGATAGGGAGAAATTGTGAAAGATAAGGAAAGATAGAGAGAAAGTGTGAAGGTAAGGAAAGATAGAGAGAAAGTGTGAAGCGTAGGGAAAGATAGGGAGAAAGTGTGAAAGTGAAAGGTAACGAAAGATAGAGAGCAAGTGTGAAAGGTAAGGAAAGATAGAAAGTGTGAAAGGTAACGAAAGATACAGAGGAATTGTGAAAGGTAACGAAAAAGAGAAAGAAAGTGTGAAAGGTACGGAGAGATACAGAGAAAGTGTGAAAGGTTAGGAAAGATAGAGAGAACGTGTGAAAGGTAAGGAGAGATGGATAGAAAATATGAAAGGTAAAGAGAGATAGAAAGTGTGAAAGGTAAGGAGAGATAGAGAGAAAGTGTGAGAGGTAAGGAAACATAGAGAGGAAGTGTGAAAGGTAAGGAGAGATAGAGAGAAAGTGTGAAAGACAGAAGGATTGAAATCACAGAAAGAGAACTAGATGGGGAATTTATAGGAGTTGAAGAAGGCGATGAGAGCTAAATACTCCAAAAAATCGAAAGATTAATTTCTCTCATATATGAAATTATATAAAATGAGAGCCTGACGTCATTTGCAATTTACGGATAGTATAAATCTCAAGAAAATTAATTCGTTAAGTGCTTGCAGTTGTTTGCATCGATTATTTTCCATTCCTCTCTGGTTACAAGTTTTCTGATACCGGATGCAGAGTTCAGTATTGTTTTTATTGTTAAAATGACTTTCACATCGATCAAAACAATGAAGATATATATAGCCTGTAAGCGAAATCAGTGCAGCAATCTTTTGATGAAAAATATGACATCATAACAGAGATATTCTACCTACCTCAGGTAATTGTCTTTTCAAGGAAAAGTTGCGGCGTAATCCTCTTCCTCGCCAGTCAGAGTACAGCGGAGTTCTCTTAATCTTTGCAATAGTTAATATCTGTAACAGTTTTAAAGACGCCGTGAAAATATTTACCATAAAATTTTTAAAAATATGAATTTCATGGCTCTGAATGCGCGGTAAAATTCCCGAAGGAATTCTTTACATCTTAGCATTTTTACGCTAAATGGACGGAAATCATAACAAATAATTTTGATTAACCAAGCGTGTTATTTTTCACATGCAGAACTACAAAAGATCATATATGACTATAATCATATGATCATTACTTAAAAAAATTCATCTTCAGTAAATATTGCCTTGCTGATATGTACATACACATTTGTAAGATGGATGTGCATGTGATTATGGGACATTATGCAAAGTAGGTATTCTATAAACATGAAACAAAATTATTTATCCACGTGCCAAATTTAGTAATCAAAATGTAAGACTAAATAATCACTACTATATTTGGCAAGTATTCATTAAAAACTTATTTATGTGCAGTGCATTATTTATCATAAGCGTATTACAGGGATGTTGGACTGACGCTTTAACCGGGAAATCAAATGCTAAAGTAATCTACAAAAGAAAGAAAAAAAAGTGTTAGGGTCCGTGTTATCAAAATTGTGAGCCATTTTTGGTTTGTCTTGATTTTTTGAACATCATTTAGTTGATTATGTTTATAATATTTGTTAGGAATTTAATGTTTATAACATTGGTCAGGAATTGAATAAATTTATAACAGTGGTTAGGAATTTGGATATTTGTCTTGTTATGTTCTGACCCAATTTCATTTCAAGCTTCCCATTGGCAGTTTATTGTACTAGTGTAATTTCCATTATTTGTGAACACTTAACCACAGTATTAACACATTAAGGCAAATAGTGCAGACCATCTTTCACAGCACACACACTTATTTGTTTTCAAAGTCTCTTCGAAACTACAAAAGCACAAAGAAGAGCAAAATTATTGCTTCAATTTTGTGATTGCGTCGATAAACTACTTTCATTTGAAATACCCCTCTTGCCTGGTGTTACGCAACGGCCAATATACTGTGAATGTCAGGCCGGAGACAAAATCGATTTCTCACTCTTTAATTTCGTCTGGACAGTATCACTCACCGTGAAGCTCATCTTGCAGACGTAATCCACTTGACTGGTACCAGGCATTGCAATACAGGGGTTTTCAGCGGCAGAAAAATAGTTTAGTGCTTTTATTCGTCTTGAGTAAGTTTCTTTATATCTGCTGGGAATGTAGATGTTAAAGACGCAGTTTTTTTCTTTTAATTTAAGAATTATTAGAGGTATTATGTAACGTTGGAATTATTACAAAATTATCTTTGATTTTTATCATGGTGTGAAACAATAGTTTTTGTAAGTCGCCTGGATCAGGATTTCATTCGTTCATTCTAGGTCATCGTTTGTGACCCTGACAGTTGCGATGCCAGGTCATTCCTAAATAGCAGATCAGTATCCTTCATGAGCATCGTGTTATGAGAAGTTATTATATATATATATATATATATATATATATATATATATATATATATATATATATATATATATATATATATATATATATATATATGTGTGTGTGTGTGTGTGTGTGTGTGTGTGTGTGTAATTGAATCACGAAGATATGGAACGTGATGAATGTATAAATAAACGCAAATGCCGCGAAGGAAAAGTGTAACAACGGAGTGGTTGCTAGGCCTTTCGACGCACGGTCCTTTAGGAGTGGTTGCCAGGCCTTTCGACTCACGGTCCTTTACTAGGTGTGTCGAAAGGCCTAGCAGCCACTCCGTTGTTTCTCTTTTCCTTCGTGGCGTTTGCTTTTATATATATATATATATATATATATATATATATATATATATATATATATATATATATATATATATATATATATATATATATATATATACATACAGTATACAGTATGTATTTATATATACTCACATGTATGTATGTATGTATTAATATATATATATATATATATATATATATATATGTGTGTATTATAATAGTTAATAGTTTTATCCGTTGTGTTTATTTTGTATTGATATTTTCGTAAACTGCTCTATTCTTTCTTAGATAAGATCACATTACAGCTCCTCTGTAATTAATGTGTAATTACAAATTATATGAGAAGCCTTGTTGATTTAACTGAATTACCATCATTATCCGGTAAGCAGTGAGATTTGCTCAGAGAAGCTTGTACTTCTTCTTCTTCTTCTTCTTCTTCTTCTTCTTCTTCTTCTTCTTCTTCTTCTTCTTCTTTGTCCTCATGCTGTAATTTTTCTCTTACTTTGTCTTCTCGTACCCACCCGGTTGCGATAATTTCACTGCCCTAATAATTCCAGGCCAAAATTATTATATTTCTGCCATTTCAGTAAAACAGGATTTTATGCTCCACTATTTTCCTGTCCTTTTCTTTTTTCGTTCATTGTCTTCCACTGCGCACCCAGTAGTGATAATTTCACTGCCCTAACAATTCCAGGCCAAGATGATTTATTTATAATATCTCAACAAAACAGGATGTTTTGCCCCACTGTTTTCTATTTTTCTTTTGTTCGTTTCTGTCAGTATGTCGCGAGATTTTTAAAATCCTAACCAGGCATAACACGGTCCATTTGTTCTGCCTGTTAGGCTGTCATTTAGGCTCCCTACCGAGGGACTGGTCTCAAGAGTATAAATTATTTTCAATCTTTGGTAATGGATTAGTCACTCCTCATGATCTGCGATTTCCACTGAGGTCATTTGTTAATAAATGTACTCTTAAAAAGCCAACAGGTGAAAATATATATTTAAGAGTTCATTAGAATGTTTTTTATAATTCAAAACTTGCCGATTAGGGAATGTATTGTAATAGACAGAACCATTTTCCAGTTGAATGGTTTCAGGTTCATAATTTTGGCCTTTTATATAAACAGTAGAATTTCTAAACGCTTGAAACCTGCCTACATTAGCAACCCTCTTCCCTTACAACATACACTGCCTCAGACTTTTTACTTTTTGCAATATTCTTTTTGCAAGTCCTTTTCCTTCGAACGCCTCTGCTATCCCAGCAGTTCTTTGTCCTCCTCTCTTTCGCTCTTCAGATGCTTGCAAAATATACAGTACGTCGTACTCGCTAGTGACCTCCTTTGTTCTTAATCAAAAAACTTCCAACTAATCTGGCTAGTGTTTTCAATCTTGCCAATATTTCAGGATCTTTTCTTACCTCTTCCTTTACTCAAAAGGATAAACGTGACATTTACCATACAGACAGCTTGCTACAGGAGTTTCCACTTACCATTTTCTTTCATAAACACTGAGCACCAAAGTTTTCACGTCAGCAGAGGTAACCTGGCTAAGGTTTCTCTTCCATATTTTCTAGGGGATTCCTCTTATGAAAAATTACTTCTGCCCCACGACTTATGAAAAATTACTTCTGCCCCACAACTTTTGAAAAATTCTGTGACACCTTTGCAGCCATGCTCTGTAATTCACTTAATTTGTCCAGTCTTTTGTAGCACATGCTGACAAATACTGTCCCAGTCTTTTGTAGCACATGCTGACAAATACTGTCCCAGTCTTTTGTAGCACATGCTGACAAATACTGTCCCAGTCAAATGCAAATACTGAGTCTTTTGACCATGCTGACCTGAGTCTAGCACATGCTTTATACTGTCCCAGTTTTTTTTGACAGTAATGTTTCACTGATATAAATATTACCTACTTTTATACTTTTTTTTCAGTAATATTTCACTGATATAAATATTACCTAAGTCTTAATAAGTCTGATATCTCTCTCTCTCTCTCTCTCTCTCTCTCTCTCTCTCTCTCTCTCTCTCTCTCTCTTTGTTTGCCTGTCTCTCTGCTTGTCTGTCTAACTCCCTTCCTTAATGGGGGTCCAATCTCCTTCGTTAGTTCCTACAGTTCATTATAGTTGTTTTCATTCACTATTTCTGTCAACAAACATCAGCTGTTGACAGTAAAACTTATGTTTTTCCATAACCATACTCTTGACTCCATCAGTAATCACATTAAATAGCTACGATGACAGAAAAATTAAAAGATGCACTTCCCTAAATCATTCACTGTTTACACAACGCACTAGTCGCTCGGGTCTACGTAATTGCAGAAAAGCTTCATTATGGCACGAAAGAGAGAAAAAAAGTAGTTTATCGAGTTTTCCCTCGCCCCCTCTTGTTTTCTTATCGATTATGTAAGGGGACTGTTTTCACCTTCCTAGTGGCCTTTGCGTTATAAAAAATTACAATCCCTTTATTTATTAATTTTCAACACTGCATCTTTGTCATCTGCTTAGAACTCTTTCACGAAAATCATTATGACGCATCATATGCAGATTCTGCCCTTCACTCTTAAACCTGACACAACATTTTTATAATGAACCTTTCATCCAATCTCTTTGTTGCATAACGTCGCCCAAATATTCCCTGAGTACCCAGACACACTTATAACGTTCCTCCCCCAGAGATCTGCTCAAGTAAACTATGCGAGGCGATGCCCCAAGTGACCTTGCAGTCACCTTTGTTACCTTTCACCTTACACACAAAGGGACGCCTTTCATCCTCTCTAGGGATCTTCCATTTAATCAGTCTCGTCCGTATAACTCAACTTACTTTGGAGTTTTCTTGTCAGCCGGGAAAACTGTTATCATCAGGGTAATGTGCTATTTCTATTAACATCACCATATATATATATATATATATATATATATAATATCACCATATATATATATATATATATATATATATATATATATATATATATATATATATATATATATATATATATATATATATATACGTACATATAAACACATCCATCATGCATCATACTGCATATACAGTGTATGTGTGTGAATTTGTCATTTATACACGCATGACTTTTCATGTTCACAAATATTGAGCTAATTATGCTGAGAGGGAATTATGATGAGCGGTTGTGTGCCGACCAGGGTTCGAACCCGGGCCTTTGACTCAGAAACAACGATAATCAGTCAACTCGATAGAGTGATCAAAGCCAGACCTCTTACCGTTGTTTCCAGAACACAGGCGTGGACTTTTTCTCGTTGTTTCTGAACTAGGAGGCCAGCTTCAAATCCTGGCCGGAGCAGCAATATGAGACTATATTTTTATCACACACACACATACACATATATACACACATACATACATATATATACATATATATATATATATATATATATATATATATATATATATATATATATATATATATATATATATATATTTATATATTTATATATTCAGTATATATATAAAAGGGTATGTATATTTGTAAGTATTTAGCATAGCCATATCTCGTACCTTGGTTTTTTACGGAGAAAAGCAAGACAACATTCGTTGCTGCATTCTTATTTTGATTTCTGACTTATGTAGAAAGCGTCCAGAACATTAGTCGCTTTGATATACCCACACAGGGGGCTGATCAGCAGTGAACCTACAAGAGATACACTGCGGATGTGTAGCGCTCTCTAGGTCTTCTGTTCCTCTTCCTAATAATTCCGAATAATACACATTCCGCAGTCTATTACTCTCCAGTCTTTCCACATGACCGAACCAAACGCTTTGGTCCATCCTCTCACCGACGCTATAGGTGTGTGTGTGTAAAGTGTGTCTGTGTATTTGTCTGAAGTGGAATCCTGAGTCCTTCCGCTGACATCGCATATGCTGGACTCGCCGCATTCTTACCAGATTTCAAGTTTGTTTGTGGGATGGTCGTAGTTTGCTTGCTTTTATTGAACGTGGAGTGGA
>NC_089760.1:18272500-18307500 GCF_040412425.1 Macrobrachium rosenbergii | reverse complement strand
TAATTTAGAATTGTTGTTATAATTTTAATAGTAACGTAATTTAGAACGAATATCTTTCTTGGTAATAGCGTAGTATGTGAACACGTGTGTGTGTCTACCAAGGCTTGTTTCATTTCAGTTGTCATCAGTTGAGATAAGAGGAACGCTTTGTTTTGGGTTAGCGATGACAGATTTGCAAAACAAACGCCAATTCGTCCCATACGGACTCAAGACGAGTGATTTCATGTTGTTGCATGCGTTGTTTGAGTCACGTACGCCACTTTGCGAGAAAGAATACGTGTCCTGATCAATTACGTCATGTTTTGTAAGATGCGTTCAAAACGTTTTGCTGGGATGACGTAACTTTCCTTCTAGAAGCTTCTCCATTGTATCTAAAACGCTTTAATGACGTCACCTCCTGCTTCTAGAACTTTTGTATCTCGTACCCAAAATGCTTTAATGACATCATGTAATTGTTTCACGTATTACTGGAATCCTAAAATTTGTTTCATTCTGATTTTGAGACCAGTCGATTTGGTTCCATATCTCTCTCTCTCTCTCTCATTCCTAATTAGGAAGAGATTACTTTTAACGTAAATTTTGTGGTCACTTTTAACATTAACTTTTGAGATCTGAATTTAGCAAAGTTATTTAGTTCGTAACGGCGCCTGGTAAAAAGTGTGTAACAACGCAGCTGCAGCAAGTGATTTACAGAGGTTTTAAGTTGTGTAAGGTAACGTGAAATTTTACTTATTTACCATGGTATGATAAGTTAGGAGGTTATGTTGTGATAAGTTAGGAAATTTTGAACAAGTGAAATCATTATTGATAAATCTTACGTGTATTTTTTGTGATTTACAATTTCTTTATATTTTCACATTTTTTATGTTTGTGATGTAACATTTATTTACATAGCATTGTAAATATTTCTTGGTAATTTAACATTGCATACTTAATTTAACATTGCATACTTAATTTAACATTGCATACTTGATTTCATTTATTGAGATTTTCTTTTTAAATCTTGAGTAATTCTTGATAGTTTAAATTTTACTTGATTAATTTAAATTCCTGATAAAGAATTAGTTTTGTTTCATAATTTAATTCAAGAATTCATTGAGTTTTGTGTTATTTTCAACTAATAGTAAATTTTTCAGATTGTGAATTCTAATTAATTGTGAATTCTAGTTATAAACTTTGAATCTGAAAATAAATTTTTGTATTTAACATTTTTAGAAAAACAGTGTTTCATTTATTGATCACCAGTGAATAGGATTGATTTGTGTGCATAAGGCAAAGTGATAAACATGTTTTGTTCTTTTAGTTTTGCTAAAGTGAATTAAGACCAGGGAAACAGTTAGAGCTTTTGATGGAGTGATGCCCTTTTACTCTAGAAGATTTCTAGTTTAATTTTTATACCTCACACATATTCTGACGAACTTAGTTTGATTTTTCAAGTGATTGATAAATAAGTTTTTTTCTTAAGGGATCACTGTTACCTTTAGAGTACTCAGTCGTAACAATTAATGTTATGAGAGTTCAGGTATCTGGCTGAAGTGAGGTATATTTTTGAATCTTGAGATTAGTTATTGTAATAACCAGGTACTTGATATATGACAATATATATATATATATATATATATATATATATATATATATATATATTTATATATATATATATATGTGTGTGTGTGTGTGTGTATGGGTGTCTCTCTTTATCTCTGTCTGTCTGTGTGTGTATGTGAGTGTGTGTGTGTGCGTGTGTGTAATGCCATGAAACTCCATCTCATACTTCCAAAGTCCCCTGTATACCCACTCATACTGCTTCATGAAGTGGTTTTTAATTGACTTTTCCATAAATACCACCTCCCACGTCGCTGTAAAGTTATTTGACTATGTGCCGGGACAACACTTAAGGGAATTATCAAGCGTGATAGATAACCATTGTAATGTCCTTCATCCCTTGACATAAGAGTGTGGAATTTACATATAGCTTGTAAATTCATAGATTAAATTTAAAGGAATATCATATATATATATATATATATATATATATATATATATATATATATATATATATATATATATATATATATATATATATATATATATATATATATATATATATATATATATATATACTCAGGGTTATAAAGATATGGAATTTGCCATAAGGTTTCGTCAGTTATTTTAATCTTTAGCTTTTAGCAGTAGAAAAAATGAGCTGGTAAGCATCACCAACGAGGTGGTACTTGAAGGATGCTCCTTACTGATTGTAAGAAGGATCCTTTAAGTAAGGAGGAGCCTTACTTATTGAGACTCGATGAATTTCACTCAGATCACCAGGATTTAGTCGAGATAATGCTCCTCCCCTCTTCCTCTCTTCTCGTGACCTTGACGGAGCAGGAAGCCATGTCGCTTGAGACCCTTTCAAAAAACGTTCCAGCTAATTGACTATAAAAGGAAGGATAAAACGTTGTTGATTTTTGGTGCTCATGAGTTTATTTCTGAAATTGCGTTCATGATGCTGAGTGTCCACTTGCTTTTAAAGCAGGACGAAAGGGGATGGAAGTGATTTGTAAGAGGCGAGGAAAATTCGAGATACTGTGATGGAGATTTTGAATATTTTTGGCAGTTTAACTTCTTGCGACCGTTGCGGGAAAATTTCCTTATATCCGTAACCTTAACATCTTGACTGGAGTGGGAAATATGGAATAGATATTGGAATAAAATCAATGAAAATTATAAAAAAATTAACCTTATTAAACAGAGGAACTATTGATTAAGGTGGTTGACATTTATAATTGAAAAGACATCAGGATGGATAATTGTGTTTGTGTAAATGTGATTAAATATTCTTTCACATATGTAAGTTATTATAATAAAATTACTTTAGCATATGAAACCCACTTGAGAGGAATATTTTAAATTTCAGCAAGTAAAATAGGAAGGCAAGATGATAAGAAAAATCGCCATTACTTGGGAAAATACATCTGTTATTAACATTATTGCTCCGTAATGGGGCACCACACACAGTTTGCCTGGCGCGACTGTAGATGGTGATGAAATTTTCCCGCAACGTTCCCTTGGCCCCTTCTGTCTTTTACTTTTCATCTGTTCCTTTTGATCTCTTCTCACTTGGCTGTCTAACTTCTTTGACTTGAAGGGTTCCTTCTACAATTTTCGTTAAAGGACCAGTCCTTCAGGAAAGGCCTAACAACATGACATAGAGGTCTCGTTAAAATACTCAATGATACGAGGCTGATATAACATTAGACTGTTGGTCCTTAATTTCTACTTACTAGTTAATATCATAAGCCTTTCTTTGCTTTTCATATTTATATTTCAGATCATGAACAGCAGAACACCTTGAATGGTGCATATAGTAACGACTGATAAGTGAATTCTTGAAAATGTTGTCTTACATTTAACGTCATCTGTAAGTTAAATAAATTCGTTCGTGTCATAATGTTAATTATTCTCACATATATTCATTCTTGTCATAGTGTTACCGATTCTCATTTAAATTCATTCGTGTCATAGTGTGACCGATTCTCAACAGAGCAACAGAAGAGAACAGAGACTCAACAAAGTTTCGAAAACGGATACGTCTTCGCCGCGGAATTCTCGGGAATGGGAGGTTGCAGGTTTCTGTACCGAAAGAGAGAAGGAGAAAAGAAGATAACTATTGCGTCTTGGGTATGATGCATCGTGTACAATAATAGCTTCAGGAAATGGCCCATGTGTTCACTCGTCCTAATGCAGCCGCGAGTTGACAGTTTAAGTTACAGCTGTCATTAAATTTTCTCCTATTATTTTGTGTGTATACATACAGACACACACAAACATATATATATGTATATGTATATGTATATATATATATATATATATATATATATATATATATTTATATATTTATATATATATATATATATATATATATATATATATATATATATATATATATATATATATATATATATAATAACAACGAATTTCTTAATTCTAAGCTCCCTGCTTTCCTTAGCATTTTGGGTAAGTTCCCCATCATAGTAAATAACATACCTAGGGCTAGGGAAATATAAAGCATATTCTCTTTCTAAGTGTGTGGTCTCGATGTCATATCCACGAAAATCAAATTACGACACTCAATTATTTAGTCACCCAGGAATGATAGTTCAGGAACTTGATTCTCGTGGATGTAGTAAATATTCGGTTCTCAGACAGAGAGCCTATCACAAACTAGGAAAATTCCATGCACACACACACACACACACACACACATATATATATATATATATATATATATATATATATATATATATATATATATATATATAGCTATGTATATGTTGATATAACTTCTGGTAGTTAAATCCAGTACTAATTTATTATTCCTACATGCCTGCACACACGTACATATATATATATATATATATATATATATATATATATATATATATATATATATATATATATATATATGTGTGTGTGTGTGTGTGTGTGTGTATATAGATGGATAAATAGATAGATAGATATATAGTGTGTACGTACCTATGTTTGCAGATACATGATTGATATATTTTATAAACACGTGGAAACTTAGTATCCTTTGGGAAGTATGTCATGGGAGGTTTGCAGTCACAAGCAGTGTCAATTAACGTTTGACCTGGAAATTGCGCGCGCGCATATGGTTCCCCCGCCTCGAATTATTCACACGGAAACTTTTTTTATATAAAAACAGGGAAAAACTAAAGTTAGTGGATTAATACACCCACCACTTTTCTTCTAAAGGTAACAGAGATCGGTTGACGTGTTCAAAGAGTTAAGTTTAGCTGAAGAGTATCATATAATTTCTCAGGAATTATTAATGAGTGGTGACTTTCAAGAATTATTCAAGAGAACCAGTAGACGATTGCAACCTTCCTACGCACAAGAGCAAGTTGGAGTCTGCGTGATGCGTATTTATAGAGAAATCGGATATAGAGGAGTAGGCTGTCGTGATGCGACTTAATAAGCTTAGAATTCTCTCTCTCTCTCTCTCTCTCTCTCTCTCTCTCTCTCTCTCTCTCTCTCTCTCTCTCTCTCTTCCTGAGAGAAATTAGCTGTCGTTATTCAAACTAATTAGTTTTCAAATACCTCTCTCTCTCTCTCTCTCTCTCTCTCTCTCTCTCTCTCTCTCTCTCTCTCTCTCTCTCTCTCTCTCTCTCTCTCTGTGAAAGAGTAGCTATCGATACGTGTTATGTTCTATTTCTGTCCCTCTTCCACTAGTTACACGAATAACATAAGACAAAGCAAACTTTAAACCATATCGGATCGAAATTGAAAAAAACATATATTTCAACGTATGTCGACTAACCCCGCCCCACCTTCATGAATCGTGGTGTGGATGCACGCAAATCCTGTCGCTTTCTCGTGGTCCCAAGAAGCCTGAATGGGCTGGAACCAATCGAACAAAAACAATTCTGACATGTTTTCATTGCAGCAAAATGTGTAATTACTTTTTTCATTCAAGTTACATCAGTGAAATAACTGACTTCATATCCTCCTTGGAATACTTTGGTGTATGTGTGTATGTGAGTGCGTTCGTTTGTGTTTTTATTTGTCAGTGTTCTGTTCCTAGTCCTTTGAGTTCGATCTACTGAGCGTGTTCACACAAAAATAGAATATACTGTAGATGTTTATATGAACACAAATTCTGTTGACATATCAGGCGCTTTTGAATATTGCTGTTGCAGTAAGATAAAAGAAACCTTGAAGTTTTTATTGTAATAATAATAGTAATAATAATAATAATAATAATAATCAAGACAGGAAGGCTACAGTATACTTATAAAAATCAGACGAGATATGGGAAAGAATTTAAAAGAAAAGATGCAAAATCATAGAGCCTCGTTTGGAATTGCTAGGCATCAATTTAATGAAACGAAGCAGCGTTATGTACAAATTAACTTCTTAATTCATAATAAGTTCACATTCTCATTCACATCGGATTCCGAACTCGAAATGGTACAGTACAGGAATTTCACTAACAACCAGGAATGCCGTAAAAGACGTTGTGACGTCAGCATCTGTTGACGTACTCTGCTTTTCAACATATGTTGATGTATTGCCCTTCATATTTCAAGTGAACACGTGCGTAAGTGTATGGCATTTTTGTTAAGCAAAAACCGGGTTGGTTGTCATATGATTAACTTTCTGTTGAATCCTTGGTACTCAGACGTAATGAGTAATTACGTTCGTCGCTTATGACATCATTTCGAGAAGGATGTCGGACAGATCTATCTAGGGAGTTTGCGAGCTGTATGGCTCGGGGTTACATACACGGTGGCAAATAACATTTCCTTATATTTGCTCTTGTTAATCGTTTCCTTATTCATATTGTTAAGTTTTATCACACTGCCTTTGCTGGGGAATTCAATGGCTAGTGTGTCATCTCCACGTTATAGATCAGTTTATCTAAGATTCCATCTACTTTGTTTGATTTTTTAAGGCTTACGAACTGCCATTTCTTTGGGCAGATACAATTAACATATTTTAACCTTCTTTAGAGTTCAGATTGATCAGATTATGATTTGTGTGTTTGATGCTATATCGTTAATTATCCTTATCGTTTTTTTCCTCAGATTTTGGTTACTTCTGAGAGTTTGTGCGTTTGACTCATCGGCTGTTTTTTTTTTTATTTTGGCCATTTCAATTCTTCGCGTTGCCTCTCTATTGCAAAAGGTGCCAATCTCACTCATAATTCATCTATAGAAAATGTAGGCGAAAATACAGAAAAATATATATTTTTTTCAAATGTAACAAAAAAGTAAATGCTTTTTCATCGTTTGAATAACTCTTAACTTATTGTTTGTAATCTAGTTAGATTGTTTTCTAAGAGCTATTAAAAGTGAACATATAAAAAAATAAGTTTTAAAAATAAAAATAAGTTGGATTGGTTCTCGTTTTTTATGATAAAAGGTGATAAGAAGAAAGACTCTTTTTCAGCGCGTGAAAAACTCACAGCTGGCTCACCTATCCATTAACTTAAATGTGTGTGGATATTAATAAAGATTTTGGCTTTTCCTTGTGATATATTAATTCTGGTCATCATCAGCAGAATGTCATGAAAACAAGAGTGCGACAAGTAGAATGTAATGATTAACCAAATTTAACATGCTCCACCTGCTTAATTTACATCGAGATTAACAGCAAAATTGAACAACTGGTTCGTGGGGTCATGAAACTTCTAAAAAAAAAAAAGCAATAAAAAACCATCAGTAAATATTTGCGTTATAGGTCCGTATACATGAGTCACATCCTCCAGCAAGATATTAATCTAGATTCAGGCTGCCGAGAATATCTGATTAATTGGTGCTTTGGTGTTCCTCCCTTTCCAAGTAGTTTCTTTGACATTCGTTCGCGGATCTGCATCCCGCATGGGGGTTAGTGCCGTCAGTGCACCTCATGCGGTGCACTGTAGGCATTACTTAAGGGTCTTTGCAGCGTCCCTTCGGCCCCTAGCTGCAACCCCTTTCATTCCTTTTACTGTACCTCCGTTCGTATTCTCTTTTTTCCTCCTCACTCTCCACCATTTCTCCACCCTCTCCTAACAATTGATTCACAGTGCAGCTGCAAGGTTTTCCTTCCTACAAGTTTCAAACCTTTTTACTGTCAATTTCAGTTTCAGCGCTGAATGACCTCATGGGTCCCAGCGTTTGGCATTTGGCAATAATTCTATATTCTGTTCTAATCTGAGTCTATTTGTCTTAGGTTGAAAGCCTAATTCTGAATCTCTCGTGAAAAGCTAATCGTGATTTTTATGTGATATACCAAAATCCCACGAAGTTGCTTCTTTCCACTTGAACACGACCAAAATCTAGACTTTCTTAGTCCCTTGAGTTATTGAATGTTCCTAGGTTAAAAAGGCAATAATATGCTTTGATAATAAAAATACTGTATTTTTCTGAATCATCTCGGTGTGCTGTATCTTACACCCTAACATTTTATTCAAAACAATGTTCAAATATACAAGACTGGGACGTTTGGACAAACAAATAAATAAACAGGAAAAAAAAATAATTCTCTCTCTCTCTCTCTCTCTCTCTCTCTCTCTCTCTCTCTCTCTCTCTCTCTCTCTCTCTCTCTCTCTCTCTGTGTGTGTATGTGTGTTTCTCTCAGAGATGGAAATAGCACAGCGTGTGTCACTCGGCAATACAGAAAGCCAGAATGAATAAATAACTTGTGGGAAGAAGTTAGCTATCTTATGCATTATAGACTGGGACAGACACTCGTAAGTTATTCATTTGTTTTTTTTTTATGGCGTCGATATCCTCCACAGACGACAGGGTATGTTAGGTGGAAGTTTTTAACCCCCAAAAAAAAAAAAAAAACAAACTTGCAGATGTTTAGCTAAAGGATGAGTGGTATGTTGAATATCATGTTCATTAACAGTAGATTCTAGGTAGGTACCATAGCAAAAATTAGGTACCACGGAGGGTGCCAAATAACAGAAAGAGCTAGGCATTAATATCAAAGTAAAATTTGACCTTCATATTTTAAGGTCTACTTTACATATCTGAGAAAATAAGATATTCAGAATAAACAGTTATAATACACAGAAATTTCATCAGGTTCCTATATCTTGTATACGATATCAAGTTAGAAGATATATTCTCCTCCTTTACCTTTAAAAAACTTTGTCCTTGGCATTCCATGCGAAACAGATAAATCTTGCCAATCCTTTTAAATCTAACACCAGTTTAACAACAAACAAATGGAAAGATAAAAAAAAAAAAAAAAAAGCTGAGTTCCACTCCTAAGACCTTCTGGTTACTCCACGGCCGAAGAAAATGAACAAGAACAAGATATAGAATTAAAGAGTGAACACTCCCTTCTGTAAACAATTTCGGTGTTTTCCAACGTCGGCAATGGGTTAGGCTCTGGGAAAGAACTGCATACTGAAAATAAGCAATTCATGAATACCAATGAGCCATGACTGGGGTTATATGCGTCGGCTCTCTCTCTCTCTCTCTCTCTCTCTCACCAATAGAGAGCTGAGCCTTTAGCTGCTCAAATACAACGTCATTAACCTTATAACACCGAAATCATGTGTATGTATGTATGTGTATGCACTTGGTATGCAAGTATCGTTCTCTCTCTCTCTCTCTCTCTCTCTCTCTCTCTCTCTCTCTCTCTCTCTCTCTCTCTCTCTCTCTCTCTTCACATTCTCTGCTTTTGTTTATCCTCTCCTTTTACCCTTTCTTCTTTTCCTTTACTGGAAGTTTCTCTGTTCATAGTTTACAGTTTATGCTCG
Source organism: Macrobrachium rosenbergii (assembly GCF_040412425.1). Taxonomy (NCBI): domain Eukaryota; kingdom Metazoa; phylum Arthropoda; class Malacostraca; order Decapoda; family Palaemonidae; genus Macrobrachium; species Macrobrachium rosenbergii. The sequence continues at coordinate 18,298,223 of NC_089760.1, read as the reverse complement.
GTATTGTTACTGTCAGGAGTTTGTTTTTCGTAATTTGTTTCTAGAGGCTTGCCTTGTCGATTTCTGTCGTATATATATATATATATATATATATATATATATATATATATATATATATATATATATATATATATATATAATGTATGTATATGTTTATATTTATAGATACATATATATATATATATATATATATATATATATATATATATATATATATATATATATATTATATTTATTACATATATATATATATATATATATATATATATATATATATATATATATATATATATATATATATATATTACTTCTAGCTGCCAGGACCATCGGTTCACTAACGAGAAGATTAGAGTTCGATTTTACTCCAGCTGCCAGGACCATCGGTTCACTAACGAGAAGATTAGGGTTCGATTTTCAAGAAAAGAGGAACGATTTTGGGACGTATCTTCAAATCCGTTGTGTCCTAGGCCCCTAGGTAACTTAGGCAGTGAATTATATATCTAGTAGTTAGAGATGGAAAGGGGCTAAGGGCTAGCAACCTCATCCTAGGTTGCTTGGTGAGAACCAGAAATATAGTCCTTGTTTTTCGGCCGCTCATTCTTCATAATGAAATGCATGATTGAAGAAAAAATCCATAATCTGAATCAAGAATTTGATGTTCACTACTCATGAGGAAGGTTGTGGCTGTTTTCCAAATTCATTCTTTTCCTTTTTAGTTTTCTGTAAAAGAAAACTATTGTGCGGGCTTTGTCCGTCCGTCTGCACATTATTCTGTCCGCCCTCAGATCTTAAAAACTACTGAGGCTAGAGGGCTTCAAATTGGTATGCTGATCATCCACCCTCCAATCATCAAACATACCAAATTGCAGCCCTCTAGCCTCCTCAGTAGTTTTTATTTTGTTTAAGGTTAAATTTATCCATAATCGTGCTTCTGGTAACGATATAGGATAGGCCACCACCGGGCCGTTGTTAAATTTTCGTGGGCCGCGGCTCATACAGCATTATACCGAGACCACTAAAAGATAGATCTGTTTTCGGTGGCCTTGATCAAGGTCTAGAGAGTATAGACCTTGACCTTGATTATAGGCTGTAGCGGCTGTACAGAAAACTCGTGCGTCGGAGAAACTCCTTCGCATTACTTACTTGTTTATAATTTATTCTACTTGACTTTGCGTTTATTTATTTACGCCATTTACATGTTTCGATCTCCCATGAAAGAATGTATGGCTGACATAATCTGTTCCTTGTTTTGTCTTTTCCAGAACTGATAGATAGAGGGTGTTTTCTTATATTCACGTTGTGCTAATTCATTAAGAATACATCTACAATGAATATTTATGTAACCACATGACTCTTTTCGAATTATCATGAACTGAGCACGTTATTCTGAAAGAGGCGTTAGATTATCATGATAAAAAAGACAGTTATAAACTCAGATGTTGACCAAATGATTTGTGTAAAATTACTTGACTGTAGGGTAATTAATTATTGTAGCTAACTTAGAATAGACTTTATGAAGTATTCTGTAAGATGAACATGCAAAGCCTTAATATAACTAAAGTATTGTGTAAGATAAACATGTAAGTCCTAATATAACACACAGTTTCCTTTGTTCTACAGGCTGCTCTAGAAGAGAGAGCCCGTTCTTAATATTCACCAACAACTACAAAACTGTCTCCCCTTAGAGCAAAAAGTAGTTGCCATGAAAATCCCTTAACAGCAATTTAAATTCTGGCGAGCTGTCATGTTTGCTTCCAAATACTCAAGCTCATTCATAGTGCACTTAAATTCAGAATATAAACACCTTCAGTTAAAGTCTTCGTGGGTTAGTTACCTTCCTTTTCCTTCAGAACTGTGACGCTTTTGTATTTTTTCTTTAGCAAGAAATTATGATGGAAAGTGAACTTTATTTAAGTGAAGATCCAACACGAAGTCCTGCCTGAGGTCTGCAGTTCCTTGTAGCTTCTGAGTCAATTCATATTCGGATTTTTTTTTTTTATTTCTTGGTCAGTTCGATGATAAGCGCAATTACACGCTAAATCTTTTCAGTATCATACCCTGCGTACCGTTACCTTCCACTGTCCTTGTTTTGAGTTACCGTGCTTGAAGATTCGGTACAGCATATATATATATATATATATATATATATATATATATATATATATATATATATATATATATATATATATATATATATATATATATATATATATATATATATATATATGTATATATATATGTGTATTTATATATTTCCTTTGTTTATTGTCCCAACTTTTATTTATCTTTTTGTATTTCCTGAATGACTATCATATTCCAATTATGCTTAGGTAGTATATAATTACAAACGTCCATATTTTCAATAACTTATTTTGTTCTATACCTTTCGTTTTTACTTAAGGGTATTCAGCAAAAGGTATCCACATTTCGGCAGTTTTATCAATTAGGTCATCTGATGTAAGATTATGACTTTGCTGGAGTATATATATGTATATATATACATATATATATATATATATATATATATATATATATATATATATATATATATATATATATTGATATATATATATAATATATATATATGTATGTATGTATATGTGTGTGTGGTTGTTTGTATATATATATATATATATATATATATATATATATATATATATATATATATATATATATATATATATCTGGTGGTCAGCTCCCCATAAGATTCATGAGCGCACGCCCACATACACATACACGCATTTATACATATATACGTGTGTGTATGCATGTATTTTAACACGTGCGCCTACTCGTGCGCATAAATGCAAAGTGCATATATGAATAGGAAAGAGAGAGATCAAACAATAGGGAGCTCCAGCCTTTGAAAGTGACCTTTTATTGTCACTTCAAAATGAAAGGTCAAGAGACTCAAAAGCATTCAGGGAACTTTGCTATTTTGATGAAGGGCTTCCTCGTCAGGATGAAAATTCTTATTTCTCTGGAGTCCAGGAAAGAGAGAGAGAGAGAGAGAGAGAGAGAGAGAGAGAGAGAGAGAGAGAGAGAGAGAGAGAAACCTTTTATTATCTTTCAAGGGGCAAAGGGAGTAACCTGGAATGATGAAAGAAAAATCATAAATTAAAAACTAAGAATTCTTCAGAAAGAGAGGCTTTTACTGAAAAGCGAGTCGAAAGAGAATAAAAAATCGTTTATATGCAGAAGTCAGGGAGCTTCACTTTATTGATGGACGCGGTGAAAAGGTCAGTTCCGACCTCTGTACTGTCGAGCTTGCGGTATTTCCACGGCATATGAAGGAATACAGAGCCTCAAATGTATAATATAGCCGCAGATGTATAATATAGCCTCAGATGTATAATATAGCCACAGATGTATAATATAGCCACAGATGTATAATATAGCCTCAGATGTATTATATAGCCTCAGATGTATAATATATTACAGATGTATAATATAGCCACAGATATATAATATAGCCTCAGATGTATAATATAGCCACAGATGTATAATATAGCCTCAGATGTATAATATAGCCGCAGATGTATAATATAGCCTCAGATGTATAATATAGCCACAGATGTATAATATAGCCACAGATGTTTAATATAGCCACAGATGTATAATATAGCCACAGATGTATAATATAGCTGCAGATGTATAATATGGCCTCAGATGTATAATACAGCCACAGATGTATAATGTAGCCGCAGATGTATAATATAGCCACAGATGTATAATTGAGCCGCAGATATGTAATATAGCCTCAAATGTATAATATAGCCTCAAATGTATAATATAGCCGCAGACGTATAATGTAGCCGCAGATGCATAATATAGCCTCAGATGTATAATATAGCTTCAAATATATAGTATAGACGAAGAACTAGCGGGCACTATCAAAAACCTCTTGGAAACAAAATCAAAATTTTGTCAGAAAAAAAAATAGTGCATCCATGTTTAAGTGTATCCGTACGGTAAAAAGATTATGGGTTTGACATCACACTTTTCCGTAAATTGTCTTAAGCTTCACATATGAGAAGTATAAACTGTACACAAACAGAACAGTCAGAAAAGTATAATAAAGCTGCTCAAATGAAAGTACAAGCAGTAGTTAGCATACACAAACTTAACCAGGACTAGATATGATCTCAGCAAGACTTGCTACATTCGCTTCTTGGCCAAAAACAGATATATCAACTTCAAAATGCTCAACACTGTTAAGAAGAGATAATGAATTGGGATACATACATACATACATACATATATGTATATATATATATATATATATATATATATATATATATATATATATATATATATATATATACTGTATATATAGTATAAATATATACATTTATACAGTATAAATATATAATTTTGTTGTAAGAGACTTAAAACAAATAATTTTCATAATAATGGGGTGAGGTAAGTAAATAAGGAGAAAATGAATAATAAAAAGGGGTCAGAGTTTAAGGTACAGAAGTTGAAGGAGAATGCGAAGAGTGTGACAAAGGTAACACATACACACACAATATATATGTATATATATACATATACATATGTGTGTGCGTGCGCGTGTGTGTGTGTGTGTGTGTGTGTGCGCGCGCGCGTATGAAGGGGAGTTAATGTTGTAACTAATTCGCACATGACTTTCATACTCTCAAATATTAAGCAACAAATCCGTATGCCCATTGCTGTGTAGCCCAGGTTCAAATCCTGGTCGGGGCAGTTGCGCGCATTATACTTAATTCCCTTGGGTGTAGATCATTCCCAGAGTAAAGCGAATTCGATATTAATAGGTATTTGTATCTTAAAAGTTTGTGCATGTATCTGAATATCTATCTTTTCCTTTGAAACAGCTGCACGTAGTCGGTTGCAAATTGATCCTCATATACAAATTTTTATAAGAAACTTGGTATAACGCATTATATCTCGCAAGATCGTAGGGGGGTAGTGCCGTTGGTGCATCTCACGTGGTGCACTGTAGGCATTACTTAAGGGTCTTTCGGCGTCCCTTCGGCCCCTAACTATAACCCCTTTCATTCCTTTTACTGGACCTCCGTTCATATTCTGCTTCTTCCATCTGACTCTTCAACCTCTGACAACTGTTTCATAGTGCAACTGCGAGGCTTTCCTCCTGTTACACCTTTCAAACCTTCTTACTGTCATGTCCCTTTCAGCGCTGAATGACCCCTTAGGTCCCAGCGCTTGGCCTTTGGCCTAAATTCTATATTCTGTTCTACACTCTTCCAACTGGGAGCTAAATCTGTGAATAGGTGAAACTGGAGGAGCATACATAGACTGCATAACTTTCCTTAAAAGTACATTATGTCTATTTAGATAGAGGTGGATCCCACAAAAACAAAATGCTGCCCAATCTTTTATCTGATCTCATATGCTCATACCTCTTGCCGTCTTGTGAACAATGTTTTTAAATGGTGACTCACAGATACTGAAGTATTCGTAGAGACGGCCCTTGGAAATTTGGTGTAATTAGGCACATTCACTTGGAGACAGGCTGAATAATCCATGGCTCCCAACTTGAACAAATTATTGATTGTGCCTTCACACCCGAGTGAAAAATACATTAGGAAACTAACGTCACAGAGAGAAAGAAAATTGAAAATAACACACCATTACTACCAATATTTATGTCGATGAATTATTATGATGAATTCATAAGAACATTTCCTATTAGTGAATGTTAGATTGCTTGGTAGAGACGTGCTGCTCAGCATGAAAAACCAGACACTAACAAGAACATGACTATGATCATAAGTAATTTCAAAGGAAATAAAATTGTTTTCACCGTTCTTATTAATTATGTGAGTATAAGCTACATGTACAGTGCTGAATATGCTATTCATAATGGGTGCATTTCTGCAGTGTTGTGCAGTATAGTCATTAGACTGCTATAAATGTAGTGGAAAGCCATTCCGTTTCTGACAGGAAAGACTGCACTTCACGACGATAATGAATAGTAATGAATAGTTTCCAGTTTAGTACTTTCAATCTGCTCAATACTGTGCGTTCCGCTTGAGTTTATATATATATATATATATATATATATATATATATATATATATATATATATATATATATGTATATATATATATATATAATATATATATACATACATACATACATACATATATATATATACACATATACATAATGTATATAAATATATATTAATATATATATATATATGTATATATGTATGTGTATGTATATATATATATACATGCATATATATATATATATATATATTAATATATATATATATATATATATACTATAGTATATATATATATATATATATATATATATATATATATATATATATAGAGAGAGAGAGAGAGAGAGAGAGAGAGAGAGAGAGAGAGAGAGAGAGAGAGAGAGGCAGAATGCAGAATAGCATTGATCAGGCTAGCAATATCCCCTCATAAGGGATTCTTCGAAGCACAAAACAATAGTCCCTATTAATTTATCCTTCAACAACTGCGTGAAGAACGAATCCTGGGGCAGACAACCTCCACAACGTTAAATGTTGCATTATGTCTACATAAAAGGCATCAGAGCAACATATGACAAACAAACTACGTATATAGAGCCTCCCGCCTGTATCTTGCACGCTTTCTCCTCTGCCACGAAGGAGGACCTAAGTCTATTTCACCTCATATATAGAAGTATCTGTGAAATTCATATACTTTTTATTAGAGACGGAATACACTCATCCTCCCCATGGTAGGTGTCTTTTAGTATATATTGCCACTTATATATGTAAGTATGTGTTTGAATTGGCGAGTCTCTCTCACCAGATTGCATATATTCAAATTCAAATTCAAATTCTTTATTTCAGCTGTAGAGCCATATACATGTATCAAATACCCAATATGTCTATATATGAGATATATAATATATATATATATTTGCTTTTAAGCAAATATATATATATATATATATATATATATATATATATATATATATATATATATATATATATATATATACATATATATTCATGTATATAATATATTTATGTATATATATATATATATATATATATATATATATATATATATATATATATATATATATTGAAGAGGATGCGCAATACAAGGTCTTGGAGATCTGTGTGTGTGTGTATCTGTGTATGTAGTAATCATTTGTTCTGTTATTATAATGGAATTTTAATTATTCCTGGTATTCTTCCCTTGTTTTTTTATCACACCAAGTTACAAACATGAATGGTGTTTTGTCCTCCCAACACACACACACACACACACACACACAAATTAGATCTCAACAGGTATCCTCTCTTTCACACATATATATTTTATCTGTAGGTAAATATATCATAATGCGCGCGATTCAGCTATATCTAAAATAGTTCCCTAATTTTCTAGTTTCCTTTTTCCACTACAATTTACAGTCTCCGTTCAAGTGATGAATTTAATTTTGTCTGAGTTACAAGCCAAATATATTGCTTTGGGGTCTTAGGCCGGTGATTCTTATTTGAATTTTGAAGTTTTGACAATTCTTATTTTAAAAGCATTGCGTTCTGCCACTCTCGTAAAATTGGGAATGATTTTTATCAGGTAAAAATTAAATTGATTTAAATTCTATTTATTTATAAGTTGTGCATTAGACTGCCACCAATTGTTTTTTGACAACTTTCATTGCGCTGTGTAAAATATTATCAGGTCATTGTCAATATTTTTCTATGTGAACTGCTCTCGGTTATTTAATTTAATTGGATACTTTACCGACTTAATTATATCATTGGCGTTATTTTCATTTCTAAGTTAGGGACATCCTGATATCTGTCAAAAACTATTTACTTCATCTTTAATATTTCAGAAGCTATTTGTCCTGTTTTCAGTTTTGCGCCCAACCTTCATTGACTTTAGTAAAGTACTTAAGCAAAGTTTCCCGAATCCCCATCACATTATCATCCCCATAACAGAATCCAAGATGATTTTGCGTCGCGTGGCATAAACACAAGTGGTTTGGATCCTGTTCAACATTACCGATCAATAAACCAGATTCTTCTCTGAGAGTGTGACGTCATGAATACACGACGGTACGACACTTTCTGGAAACTTCAGCTTTTCTGCCTAATGTTTCGAAGTGGCATGTGATACGTACCTTAACAGATGTTGCATCATAGAGTGAGTAACGCTAAAAAATAGCGTGACTGCCTGAAGAAGCTACTCGCCGATACGCAGACAGCTATGGGCGGCATCGATGACGTCATTGTGAGGTCACACTGCTCTAGTGTCGCTGATTGGCCAAGAGCAACACGCCTCATGCTAAGGCTGCCGCGTAGTGGGAATTTTTGTCATATTATTTCGTTGTTTTCTCTTTAATTTCCAAATAGTGTTGTTACATTTTTGTTGATAGTGGATGGAGACATGGATTTGATAACTGAATTTGGCATTCTTTAAATGATATAGCACTGGCAATAGAGTTAGCGAAATAATCGCAGAAAAGCACAGAACGAAGAGTATGCACCAACGAAAAGCCCACATTTGCGATGCCTAGCCAAGGCTGGTAGCCGGACGTTCTCTGGGATTAGTCACATTTTGACAGTGAAAGGAACAAGAACGGTTTCTTGTGTCCCTCTTCTTTTGTTGTGAGTGATTCCATACGACTGTGTTCTAGTGAATTGTAAGCATATTTATTGAGTTGGTCGACCCGTAAGGGCAAAATAATAAATACAGCGAAGGAGAAAGCTCCTTTTGTTTTCCCGAGTGAAAATTTCCCCTGCAAAACAAAACCATCGGGTTCCAGAATCCAGGTTTAGCTAACATCCTCCCTTTTCCCTCTCGCCTTCTCAAAACCAGCCAAACCAAACGGATCCTTTTATTACTGTTTTGCTTTCTCGAAAATGAAACCGACGAGTACTCTCTTCTGGACTGCCTTTTCTGTGTTGTTACTCGTATTTTGGGTGGGTGCGGTTAATTCTGGCGACATTCCATGTTCCTTGACAGCCTTCACTTGCCGCAACGGCGATTGTATTCCAAAATCATGGCAATGCGATGGGTCTAAGGACTGTTCCGACGACAGCGATGAGGATCCAGAAATTTGTCCAGGTGAGTAACTCGCGATTTTGTCTTGCCCAGAGTAATCAGCCAAAGTCAGTTGCATATAGACATTTGTTTATCGTTTAGACGTTAGTGTGAGTCGTGATATTTTGCCAGCGTTATTGGGTTGCTGTTTAAATATGTATAATAGCGATGTGGAAAGGCAATTGAGTGTGTATATGTGAAACAGTTTGCCAGCAGCATAGGTTTTTTTGGTGTAATTGCCTGAAGTACATATTTGTAGGCTATTGCATGTTCAGAGGCGGACAAATGACATTGATGGTTGCTGTTATCCAAGGAATTTTCTCTCTCTCTCTCTCTCTCTCTCTCTCTCTCTCTCTCTCTCTCTCTCTCTCTCTCTCTCAGGTTAGGGGCATGTCGTAGTTATCATACCGACTCAAACAAATAAGCCATTCTGCCATACTTTTGTTTTCATTTGACATATTTGGGAAAAAAATCTTCGGTCCACCAAAATATCCTAAAGAAAGGAAATTTGCATTTAGTTATTAGGCTTGCTTATATGAAAATTTTGGTTTTGAATGGTTTCTGGACAAGGAGCAAATGAAGTTACGTAATCGAGATTTAATGACGACGCAAGTGACCTTCACCAGAAGGTAACTCCGTCAAGTAGAAGTGTATGCCTTGTTTTGAATAACCGCTTTTAGTACAAAAGATAAATGGTAAACCTGCAGATAGGCTACGTAGGTCTTTCTTCTATTTATTATGCTCTAAATCACGTGGAATTTGTGTCGACTTGTTTTGGGTCCTATTGGGAGAAGTACGTCACAAAAGTTTTAAATCCCTACCATACCGGTTTTCCAAGCGTATAATGACCTTCGTGTCAGCAGTTTAAATAACTGTGAGGCGGCTACGTTAGTCACTTGAGATATTTTGTGTGATATTCTTTAAGGACAGCATTGTAAAGTGGGATAACTGAAATTAGACTGATGTGCGTTAGTTTGATATACAATGAAACCAACTTACTCTTGTTGGGCTAACAGTTAGACAAACGTTCGTATGATGAACTAGTACAAAGAACAATGTACGCCTGTTGCAGTAACAGCTAGACTAATATTCGCCAGTGAATTAGCCTAACAATTAGGTCTTTGTACGTTGGTGTGAATAACAGACTAATGCAAGCGTGGTAGATAGCATTGCAGCATGCCAATTGAATCTGCAATTAGACCTAACGTTCACCTGTTGGACTTCCAATTAGACCAGCGTTAGATTGTTAGACCACCGCACTCTCTAGTTAGGCTACAGCTAGACGGCCCCATGCGATTGATAACGTTTTGGAAATTCACGAATGGTTTATGCCGTCCATGTTTCGATGAGGTCGCATGTTGACTTCTCTGTCATGGCTGTTATGCATTCTAGCATGTTTACAGTTTCAAAACGCACGCCCAAGCACGCATGCCATTAAAGGTTTCTTAGCCACGGCGTTTAGTGTTCCTATTTCCAGGTGGTATTTTATGCAAGATAAAGTAAAATATTCCCGAGAAAATTTTAACGGCTCAGCATTAGGTTTAGGTCACCTGCGAAATCATATTAGACCCCCCTCCCCTCCCATCAAGGTGAAACACCGCCTCTGTAGGCATGTTCACACAGTGGCCGTCCTTTTGCTTCTGGTTATGTACAAATATTGTTTTTCTGATGACTGTAAGAATGCGTAGTCTGAAAAACACTCAAACCCCGATATTTTGCATTCGAAGTTGAGGAACTGCGAAAATATTTTAATACTTGCTAGATAGCCTACCGCAAAAAGTTTGTTGTTGTCTTTACCTATTTATTTTATTTGCGGAACTCCAGTGTTCAAAAGAGTTAATTGATAGTTAACTTTCAACCAGCTATAAGCTTGCTTGAGTGTTTATACAGACAAGTCAGATAGTAGGCTGCATTATGGTCTCATGCTCACATTCTGGTGGTCATCAGTTTTTATCTGTATGCATTTCTTCTTTAAACAGGTCACTTCAATCAAAACAGGTATTATTCACTGTCAAATACGTGTTTTTTCAGTGTTATTATTCTGTCCCGTATTTGTGACCATTCCCACGCCTGCGTTCCAAACAGCAGCATGTTCGAACAATTAAAAGTCTCGCCCAATATTTTGACAGTTAATAAAATTATTGCAGGCGAAATTTTGCTTTAAGAGAGAGAGAGAGAGAGAGAGAGAACTGTAAATTTCAGTGAAGAGTTAGACTGCCTATAAAGGAAGATTTGAGTTATTTCGTAGTGATGTGCACAAGATAAGTGGACTTAGTAATATAAGATTTAAAACTTTATATATAAACTAACCCTACAACCAGGGGGTTCGTTCTAAAAGGTTCTCTACCCATTGCACTGGAAAATTGATAAATGGCCCTCCATTTCAGTAGGCCTACGGGATCCTACCTAAAGAAATAGGGCCTAAACCTTGGAGAAAATCCCCTTTTAGAGCATATAAGAACGTTCATTTTAAGAATAATTTTTTTTGTAGAGACTCCAGTAAAATAAAAAAAAACGTTTTTTGAAACTAAATTATTTTTGGGGTCACTTGTCCAAATATTTTTGGGAGTTGTATTTATAAAATGATTTTAACAAACTGTTGGAATAAATTTGTAGCTTCCGGCGTCAGAAGGTTTAGAAACTTGTCGTTTAAGGGGGGCTGTTTTCAAAATAAATTTTATTGACTGTCAAAATATTGGGCGAGACTTTTTTTTAGAGTATTTTTTTAAACTTAACTTATTCAAGTCCAAATTTGGTGGATCTCTTTGGAAATAAATGTAGAATAATCCCTTAAGTGTGTTATCAGTCGAGAGTATTCAACACTCGACTTTATGATAACCTTTAAGGTTTTAACAACGATATTTTAATAACTTCACTTAATATTGTTATGTTTTGTTTGCTACGATTCTAGTTTTTTTGCAAAAGAAAACTTTTTCTGTCCGCCCTCAGATCTTAAAAACTACTGAGGCTAGAGGGCTGCAAATTGGTATGTTGATCATCCACACTCCAATCATCAAGCCAAATTGCAGCCCTCTAGCCGCAGTGGTTTTTATTTCATTTAAGGTTAAAGTTACCTATAATCATGCGTCTTGCAGCGATATATTACACGGCACCACCGGGCCATGCTTAAAGTTTCATGGACCGCGGCTCATTCAGCATTAAAACGAGACCACCTTGATTATACGCTATACAGAAAACTCGATTGCGCCGAAGAAACTTCGGCTCATTCAACTTTGTGAATATGATTGCATTGTGATTGTTCGTAACACTGATTCGTGTTATGTCTAGCAGTAATGCATTATAGGTATTTATATCGTTAAGAGTAGTACTCATCATCTCGTCTTGTTCTTTTATTAACTTTTATATGGTTATTCTCATTCATCGCGTCCCGTGAGTGTTGAAATAGCGCATACTCTTGATCTTGGTTGTTAGGCTATATATTTTATATCATGGCCTTTTTTTTTGTACATTCTTGATTACAGTGATCATTTTTATTATTTCAAGAACAGCACAGATGATTAAAGTGGCGATAATTGTGAAAGATACAAGACCCATTCTGTGGCAAAGGATAGTTTTTTTTTTTTTTTTTTTATAAGGAATGAACATTTAGGCTAGCCATCTTGAGCCTGCCGTGACTTACAGAGGATTCATTGTTTTCCATGACTGGTTGTTTATTGAGTTAGAGTAGTGTTCCGAGTGTAAAACTGAATAATTAGCATTTATTTGTTATGATAAGCTGGGATAAATAACATTCGCCATTAAGTTTCCTAGTTGATGGTACTTTAAATCTCACACGATAGTTATTGATTATGGGGAATCTTTAGTATGGCAAGGGTCTCTCTCTCTCTCTCTCTCTCTCTCTCTCTCTCTCTCTCTCTCTCTCTCTCTCTCTCTCTCTCTCTCTCTCTCTGTGGGTGTGTGTGATTTCGTTTTAATTTTGTACAAGGTGGGTCTGACCACAGACACGTATCCTTACGAGAGGAACCTTTTCCTTTCACGGCAGCCGTTTAAAATAACCACATGCGTAGTAAAGCAGATTTATGCTATTGGCCTTACTCTGTTTGTATGTTAGTTTTTTCTAGTAAAGGTGTGAATGAGTGTGCAAATACGGTTTATGTTAATGGTAAGTCGTGGATGAAAACTTACTTTCTGATTCATTTAGCTTTACATTGTAGGGAAAAATGTTTGTCAGCTCAGCAAACATTCAAGTTCGAGTAGTAGAGTTCTTTGGCTGTTGACTGTTGTATTTACACAGGTCCATAGAAAAGGTATTTACATTATCCAAGACGTTTAAGGACACAATGTTAGGCCCCGTTGCAATGTTGTGTGTGTGTGTGTGTGTCTGTAGCCTATGTGCGTGTACTAGAGAGGGTGAGTGTGAGAGAGTAGGGTACTGTCAGTGCTATAATGCTCTTGAGGGAGTGTGCTCATGAATATTTTCGCATATGCAGCAGATAGGAGGGATATGCATACCTTGATAGTGTTTTAGAAATTATTTCTTATACACATTGTTCCCCTTCACTAGGTTCTCTCCGGTGGTATTCATAATCCTAGGTTCTACTCAACCCCCCCTCTTTTTTTTTTGTAAGGCTGGGGAAATGACGAGGTTTGCCTCAGAACTGTTCCCGATTAGCCTATATAAAGATGGAATTGTGGAAAAGATCCGTACCTCAACTGCCCTCCGTCCCTACCCCTTGTGAAATAGTCCAACAGTCCAACCTCTGGTATTATACAAATCCAAGGCGTTATGTTGTTCTGTCTCCCTTAGGTGACCTTTTTTTTATTTATAAGTGTAAGCCTAACTGTACCGGTTGGCGAAGGAGGGAGGGGGGAGGAATGTAGAGTTGAGCCTCTTGTGATGTTAGCTCTGTCGGTTGTTGATGTTGTTGTGGACACCTCATAGAGTGGAATGGTTGAAACGTTAAAAAGGGAACGGGTGTTGTTTCAAGTTTGTTAAATTTTATTTTAACTTTATTAAAAATGGCCCTGGTTAAGTTTGTTGTTAATGCTATGTTCAAATCTTAATCCCCCATTTCCATCAGATTTTCATTAAATTTGTCAGGGAGATAACTTCCACGAGTTGAGCTAATATCAAGGCCATAGTTCACAGTAATCTCAAGGTCATGGGTCTCAAAACTCAACTATTAGGTACGGATCTCTCTCCAAATATAAGCTGAATCTCCATTTCCCATTACAGCAATATTTTCCTGCCCTTGGCAGCTTAATGAAACTAATAAGTTTTTCTTACAGAAAATGTAAGCCATATTTTTTTTCTCGATTTGTGAGATATTACTGTATTCTGTTCTGTTAAATTGTGTGTCATTATTTGGTATTTTAATGAAAGTAATAAGTTTTTCTTACAGAAAATGTAAGCCATATTTTTTTTCTTGACATGTGAGATTTTGCTGTATTCTGTTGTTCTGTTGAAATGTATGTTATTACTTTTGTGCTTGGAAGCCGACAATGATGCCACATAAGGTTTACTATTTTGTAAAGCATCCTTGAATACAGTATTCCACCGGCTGTGTTTCCAGATCATCTCACTGACAGAACAAAAGCTGCTAAACTTAGATTCCCCATATTCGCCAAAAAAAAGGGGGGGTTGGGAAAGTAGTTTTAGTGACTTGGCTAAATCTTGTAGAAAGGAAAGCTAGGCTGGTGCATTCAAAGTACAATACAGTATAATTCAATATCTCACTTGCATATTAAATTTCAATCATATCTCACCAAATGCCTTGGGGAAATCTCCAGCAGCCAATTTCCTAGCATTCGAAGAAATTGTAAAACTAGGCGTGACACTGTTTGTGGTATTCAACAACGTTTATAGCTGCGCTGAGCTAAAAATATAACCAGATGTGGATCTAAAACTGTCGTGAAAAAAAAAAATTTGAGTAAAATTGTAAAAAGGCGATGAGAGTCACAGAAGACTACAACTGATTTCAACGGGATTTAACTTTAAATTTGAAATTCCTGAATACAGGACCATTGTCTTTTGAGGCAATCGCAATCATCTCTGGCAGGGTGGTTTTACCAAATTTCATAGATTGCTAGATAAATCATTATTATTTATCGTAAAGATGTGCCGTTAACTTGGTGAACAAACTTCACAGAGCAGAATGCCCTTAGGCAGGAGATGGTAAGTCTAGTCTTAAGTACTAGTGAAAGACTTGTACGTACCTCAGAAGAATCTTGAAGTAGCTTGTAGCCTACTTATGAAATCAGTTGAACCGCATTCATAACCATGTATAGTAGTCTCTTTTGTGTTTAGTTGCCATGGCTGTCGTGTACCCTTCGGAGGGTTTTTGTTATTTTCATAACAATGAAAATGTAACAAAACGAAACGGACAGGTTTTCATCCTTTTACAGATCTGTTTCTGCTGCCAATTAAAACGAATAGATATTGAATTGTGCTGATATATGTGTGTATGGGTAATTTGGCTTCCATAAATTACCTTGATATAATTTCATTATGCTTTTTCAGTTAACCTATCATGCATTGGCTCTAGCCAAACTTTTATCCATGTTTACCATGGTTGCTTCTGTAATAAACCGGGGACACGATCGGACGTCGAAAGACAACATAATTTTATTAATACTCTAAAACATCTGCCCTGGCAGTAGCTACATAGGCTAGTTAGGTATAGCCTAAGCTAATTGGAAGTTGGGTCGCAGGTGCTTGAGAGACGAGGAAAGGCTATTTCAGGAGTCAAGGTAGTAAATAGCTTCATATGTGTCTGTGTACATCTATACATGAAGTCAGGTTTATGCTTGCATACCAACACACTGCCTCCGACACAAGTGTAACACCAAGAGCCTCGTTGAAATTCTCTGACGCCTATCTTTGCTGTATTTTATAATACTTAAACTTACACATGTAGGCTATGTAGGCTAGCTATAATATATATATATATATATATATATATGTGTGTGTGTGTGTGTGTGTGTGTGTGTGTGTGTGTGTGTGTGTGTGTGTGTGTGTGTGTATAACGAACATTTTGGATTCTGTCATCGACCTTAAGATGTTTTATTACATATCACACGGCTTCGCGTAGGCCCATGTATACTCTGATGGCAACCCAGTCGATTTTCCACGTATAAGGTCGAAATGAACAACTGGAAATCGGTAAGGAAATAAATTCATTTTGGAAGAGAGAAGCTTTACTTCCCAGACGCCATTCGCACGCACTCAGATACACCCAGTTAAAATTGGATTGAAAAGGTTGTGTAGTGGGAGCATCTTATCACTTCGGATTCGTCTGGAGTGTTATTTGGTTAAATTAAAATGGGACCTGGTAATCAGTCAAGTGGAGGGAGCCGGCATCTGTCTTGGAAGTAATGATTATATAGGAGGTACTATGAACGGAAGCTTAGGCTTGATAGGAATTTTGCTATAGCGCTGATTGGAGTTTCTTCCTTCAGCTCTCTCTCTCTCTCTCTCTCTCTCTCTCTCTCTCTCTCTCTCTCTCTCTCTCTCTCTCTCTCTCTGCATGTATATATATATATATATATATATATATATATAAATATATATATATATATATATATATATATATATATATATATATATATATATATATATATATATATATATATGTGTGTGTGTGTGTGTGTGTGTGTGTGTGTAATTTATTAGTGGAGGATGTTGATATTTTTGTTAGCCAAACAACAGTGCTCTTATGATGAGTTTAATTCTCTTCTAGTTTATTGGTCTATTTTGCATTAATGTTTTGTATTACTCTGTTATACAAAATACCCCATGGTTTTATTAACACTTACAACTAGCAGTCGTACAAGTCACCTTTATTTTATATATCTCAGTATTTACCATTGATTGTAAAATCCACTAACTGATAGTCTTATTATTTCGTCGCACCTATCTAATAAATTCTTTGATGATCGCGGAACATTTTCAAGCGGCAATTTTTTTTCAATAACCGCTTTATATCACGAGAGTCACCAATGCTAATCAGATAACACCCGGGGATTCTACCTATCTCCCGTGCTTTTAACTACCCTCTCCATTATCACTGTATCGACCCGGGAGGCAAGAGAGTGAGGCTCAGTAGGTGGCGATTTCCGTTAGCACGTAGTTCGAGTTTTTTTATTTTTCCCTCTCTCTGTCACTCGGTAGACATTATTGGTAAGCTAGACGAAGTCTGTGCTTATCCTTGATGGATGGTAGTTGCCATATCGTTCTGCTGAGCTGCGATGTAGAACAGACTGGATAAGGATATCTATTTGTTGGTAAATTGCAACATTCTCTTTGTATTTCGGTGACTTTGAATCATTTTACTGTCCCCATTTTTTATTTCCCATTGATCAGTTAGCTTGTAAATATCTCAGTTAGCTTGTAAATATCTGCTATTGTTGTGGTAGTAAGGGGTACTACCTTTAACATTCTTTCCTTTAGGAGTTTCAGTGCTTTGGTTTACAGAGTACGGTACCTTGTCACAAATTGCTGGAGCCTTGTTGATGATTGTCCAACCCCTTGCTAGGAAGTGAGGCCCTTTAAATGGCGGAATTCTTTTCTGCACAGTTCTGAGAAACGAAGCTACGCAAGGCCCGGTAGGCGTAGGGTTGGCAGCCCCATGCTCTGTACTGGTTTTACAAAAAATATCTACATTTACAAAATGTATTTACATATACTGTGTAAACTTGTGTGTAAATATAGTTGGTATAGGCTATCTGATAGCAATAATCATCGCATGACAAAGCTCACGATCATTTCTTGAGATACTGAGTCATAAATTATTATTGTTTAGTACTCGATCTTATGATCATTTTTTATTCGTGTCAGTTAGAAAAAAAAGTGGTGACGTCAGGCGTACTGACTGGCTTGCCGTCATTATAATAGTCAGGATATATCTGGTCTCAGAATGTCTTATTAAAAAAAAAAGTTTTTGTTTTGTTATTGTTGTCATGTCATTGGGTCAGTTTCGCAGTTTGCCAGTTGTGCCGAGCCCGTAACGTTTTTTTTTTTTTATAATTTATTTTTAGTGTTGAATAGTTGGTATAGGCTACAGATATCATTAGTACAAGTAGCTTGGCCTGGTTCCTCACATTTGCTTCACGTGCACAGGTATTGCTCACCTTTAGCCTTCATCCCCGTTAACCCTGTCGATACTTCCTTGGATAAATTTTGCATTTTGATTAGTTTTGTTTTTGTACTTCATCCTTTTCTTCGTCCTATTATCATTAATTGTTAGTATCAATATATATATATATATATATATATATATATATATATATATATATATATATATATATATATATATATATAGGCTACATACATACATACGTAGGCCTACATACAGCCTATATATGAACACACCCACACTAGCTCTCTGAGTGTGCGCTAAGGATCTTGTCTTTTGCTTGTGTATTCAGCTGTACAGTGAACCAGTTTTATTGACTCTCCAGGTTTTCTTCAGTCGCTCGCTTTGATTTGCTCTCAATAGACTGCTCAGTTCTTCCTAGTCCTCGTTTTCCAGCGACTGACTCGGTCCATTCCCGTTTGTTGACTTTGCCTCCAGACAGTAATTTCCTATCTCTTGTGTACGGAAGAGCAGCACCTTTGACGTGATTTTGTTATTCAAAATGTTCACGCATTGATGGTGGGCGGTCTCCCAAAAAGGACGTATATTCATAGTACGAACACCCACTGTCGAATGCTTTATGCAGAGGGAAGACCTCCGTAGGGGGTGTGCATTGTACCTCCGTTCATATTAGGCTATCTTTCTTCCATCTTACGTTCCAACTTCTCCTAACAATTGTTTGATAGTGCAGCTGCGAGGTCTTCCTCCTGTTCCACCTTTAAAACCTTGTTTACTCTCAACTTCCCTTTCAGCGTTTAATGAACTCATAGTTCCCAGCGCTTGACCTTTGGCCTAATTTTATATTCCAGTTCCAGTTATAGAGGAAAGAGACAGTCATGTATCTAATCTGAAATAATCCCAGTCGTGAGGTGCGTTTCGTCAAGTCCTTCGTTAACTGTCGTTGTTCCATGATTGATGGATGCTGGTGTTAGCCTACAGCTTATTTTTACATGTTCAGAAGTTGTCTTTGTACCGTTATATACTCACAAGTCACTTTGGTGACATATTAAGGTGTTCATTTTATGTCTTCTTTACATTTTAAAGAGGGATGGTATTTTTTTCTCCGTTGACCTAGTTGCTATTATTTTTTTCTTCGTTGACCTAATTGCTATTATTTTTTCACTGTTGACCTAATTACTATTTTTTTCACCGTTAGCCTAATTACTATTATTGTTTTCTCCATTGACCTAGTTACTATTATTGTTGTCACCGTTGACCTAATTACTATTATTGTTTTCTCCGTTGACCTAATTACTATTAGTGTTTTTTCTGTTGACCTAATTACTATTATTTTCTCCGTTGACATAATTGCTATTATTATTTTCTCCGTTGACCTAATTACTATTATTATTTTCTCTGTTGACCTAATTACTATTATTATTTTCTCCGTTGACCTAATTATTATTATTTTCTCCGTTGACCTAATTACAATTATTTTCTCCGTTGACCTAATTACAATTATTGTCGTCATCGACGTGGTTGTTGTTTCATATTCGTACACTTAAGTGTAATAAAGTTTGATGTGATTCATAGCCTATATAGCCTATAGGCTGTAAGGATGTCATTTTTTAGACTTAACAAACCTGTATCGTGTTCTGTAATGACGAAGCTGCATGGTATCCAACGTCTCTTTGTTTTAGGTGTAATGTCATAATGGCATGTAGAGTTTATTATTAACTTATTATTTTTTTATAGGGGCCCATGGTCATGAAGGATCTCATATCAAAGAGTTACAACTTGCATCCCTTATTTTTATAAGCATTTTTCATTTGGAAAGTTGACAGTGTTGATTGTGAGAGCCATCTCATTTAGTCTACCATTAAAAAAATTATTTCCCCGTAGACATTCATAGGCCTTGAAGTAGAACTCTCTCTCTCTCTCTCTCTCTCTCTCTCTCTCTCTCTCTCTCTCTCTCTCTCTCTCTCTCTCTCTCTCTCTCTCTCTCTCTCTCAGTGTTATATTGAGATAAATGCCACCCGTTGGTTTTCCATTTAAAGAGTATGTCCACCAGAATTTCATTTTGGCTACACTAACACTGCTTTTCTCAACCATTGCACAGCTTTCTTTCGTGTCAGATGGCCTCCTCGACATTAGGCCACCCTAGTGATTTTGGCAAGACTGAGCTGCTTAAAAATATACTCGTTATGTATGTTTAAAGATCAAAAGAGTGCAACTGGGGACTGCCAAAGAAGACCGATGAATGATGTTTTCGCTCTTGATGGCGTAGAAGAGTTGTTTCTTTTGCGTTTTGTTAAATGATTATTTTTTATTTGCTGCGTTCCTAAACAGAATACAGAGGTAGCCTGTATGGGTTAATTCTTTAAAGGAAAAAAATAGAGCCGTATACAGGTCCTGAGTCGAGGACTTGCTAAGTTTGAATATGATCCACATGTAGGCCTAGATCCAGACAATGAGTGTCTTAGAACATTTTGGGAATGTAGGTAATGGGATAATTATTGTCCGTCCGTTAGGAGGGAACTGCTCAACGTTTCAACGCTTATCCGTTGGACTTATTTTTCACCTATAGGCTAATCTTGGAAAATTGTAATGTGATCCTTTTATAAGATTTAAGCGGCCAGTGCGACTAGGAATTCGAGATATCGGGTGGAATTTTTCCATTTTTAGTTTAACATAATTTTTCGAGTCGTATTTACTAGATAATGACGACGTCGACAGTTTACATAAATAAATCAGGCAGTCAGTAATATGGTATGAGGTCATGCTCTACAGTAGTACTAGCCCAAGGTCTTAGAAACCCATAGTGGTTAAGTTTGCATGGTCATGGGTGATTAGAATTCCCTGTCACAAAGGATCACAGGCATAAACAAGGTTAAAATCACATGAGTCCATTGCAAGTCAGTAATATCCAGCTTAGCTGAAGGCCACGAGGACATTTGAAATAAATTTATTCACCTTTTTATGGGCAACGAGAATTCCTTAGGGGATTCAGTTTCTCAGTGTCATCTCTCTGTGTATAATAAATCTTTTGCCGTGTGTAATTCAAGGTGGTATGGCAAAGATTCCTACCCACAGCCCAGTACCCAGTTAAGACTAGCTATGGTTGTCCGCTGTGATCCGCTTACAAATGAGGAGCATACATAGATTAGGCAGTTTGACAGTGAAGGCTTTGTATGTAGGTCATGCTTACTTTACTTGATAGTCTAGGCTATATATATATTAAGTATCCATACTATGATTTATGCGAATAACGCGTGGTAATACTTGAGATGAATTTCACATGTTTTAGTTAAATCCGGTTTGCAGATGAGATCCATTAATTTCCTCCATGCATGGAATTCAAATGCACTTTTAAAGAGTTACACTCTAGTATCTTAAGGTGTGCAAATTGTTCGTAGAACAAGTTTGATAAATTTTATATATATATATATATATATATATATATATATAGAGAGAGAGAGAGAGAGAGAGAGAGAGAGAGAGAGAGAGAGATTTTTTTTAGTATGTATTATCATTATTTTCACCATGTTATACTTTATCCAATTACTGATTTACTTTTCAAACATAAAGTTTTGTGTGTTAAATTTTCATCTAGAGTTGTTGTAGCGTTTTGTAACCGAAGCTCTAGTATTTGCCCTACAGTGGGTATAATGAAAGAATAAAAAAGGAAGGAAGGAAGGAAGCAGAAGAGAATTCTTCGCACTCTTGTAATGTTGTTTCACAAGAGGCAGCCTCAGCGTTTTCAACCTAGTTTTTATGTGCTGAGTGTCCAGTACTTATCATAATGAATTGCATTGCCTAGTAATATTGGAACTACGCATTATGACAATGACTTTATCAGAAAATAAAATGTAAATGAGGTGAGTGGTGTTTCAGAGATTTTATGGTAACATGATTTCTAGACGGATTTACATAAGTGGTTGTTTTGTCCTTGGAAGGAGAATGGAAAAACCACTTCGAAAAATTTTCATTATTCTCTCATTTCTGTGCTGTCAAGAGATGCATTCGTGGAGGATGAATACTAATTATTTTAAATGCAGGTGAAATGAGAAGAACAAGCAATCTTATTAATTGTTGCCACATGATTTTTTTTTTTTTTTTTTACTAATTAATATGAGAGGCCAGACTAACATAGTTTTGTTTTGCTAATCTGTTGGAGATTTTCATTCTTGTGACCTAGTATAGTGGTACAGAACTGACATCATCTTAGTTCTGTTGAACCGAAAGCGCAGATGAGCTGTTCTGACAAAATTTTGACCATATATGAATGTGTAGGGCGGTAAGCTTGACATATTGTAGACATTTCTGAAACCACTAGATCAATTTCAACCAAGGCACAATGCAGCGTGAATGGGTGCACGCCTCCTTCCAGTAGCAGATAATCGAGAAATTGTGTAAATAATTTGGTTTCATTTAAAAATCGTCAGTAAAGTGACTGGTTTAGAAATAAAAAAAAAAAAGTTATTTCATTCATGTTGTACTGATGGAAATGTGTGTACGTTTGATTAAGCCATGGCCTCTTGGGCCATGTAGGGCCCATCGTATTAGTGTAAATGTGAACATAGGAATATATGAGAGCAATCTTCATTTCTTAACTGGAAGTGCAGCGGGGTGGTTCTGGTGCGCATTGTGGACCTTGGGCCTCCTGTTTTCTTTTTTGCCTCACGTATGTATGCATGTGAGAGTGGCATTGGTCACAGGGAAATTATACCTCGGCATTTTGTAGGCTGTATCTTCATTTGCTGATTTTTATTTATGTTCACGACGCAAGTTATTTCCTCAAAATTTTTCCTAAGGATGCTGTTTAAAATCATTCTTAGTGTTCCATTGTGAAATTTGTAACTTATCTTACCAGTCTTCAAGTACCTCCACGCACTCTTTTACCGTATGTGTAGAATGCTCTTTGTCTCGTGTGAATCTTATATATATATATATATATATATATATATATATATATATATATATATATATATATATATATATATATATATATATATATATATATGTATAATAATTATTGAATTAATCTTATATAATATTGTTACGCGCTACTTTTTTTCAAGATGTAAGTGTATACGATTGATTTTGTTTGGAAACAAATAACGAGGTCGTGTATTGTAGTATTTGTATTTTCAAGGGTCAAGTTTTTATATGGTATATTGTTTTTTATTGTCAAAGAAAATATTTTTATGGTCAAGTTTATCACTTTCAGACTGGCCTCAGCTACTACCTTGAGCTTTGGTAAAAAGTTGTTTTGGTGAAAACTTTTAAATAACAAAAAGCAGTTTGAAAGGTATTATTATACCGTACCAGTTTTTGACCTGTCCAAATATACGGAATGCGTTTGGCTTTTAACTGTGAGGTTACTTTTTATCGGTGAATTGTGAGGTGTACTCGATTGGAAAATGATTGTAGCCCTTGTCAGGAGATTGTTCTTTTAACTGGAGGATGATATAGAGTTTTATGTACTGATTATTTTATTTTCTCTGATGATGCTGAGCGGAATATTAAAAAAAAGTATGTTGTTTACCCCTTGTGTAATTCGTCATAAGTGCGCTTGCAATGCTTTTAAGTAATAGACATGAGGTACCGGTAATTGTGTCAGTTACAGTGCAATGTGGTGGTGTTACTTAAAGTTGTTAATTTTATTGTTATTATTCCCATTACCGAAATAGGCTATATCCTATTGAACCAGGGTAGTAAACGTGTATGATTCCGCCGAATATGATTCCTGTGGAAAAAAAGGAAGATAGAACACACAGGATAACAGAATGCTATAGACTTAAGATTATACCGTATTGTGTTCATAATACCAAATTGATTTTTCGTTTTTTTTTTTTATTTAAATATCTTGTCATTCGAGTAGATCTGCAGATAATTTGAGTCAGCAAGCGAAATTTGTTTTAAAATTCCCTGTTCTTGTATCGCTTATGTTATTAGGTCACAAAATATAAAGGAACAACAGTTGCCAATGCAGTCTCTCTCTCTCTCTCTCTCTCTCTCTCTCTCTCTCTCTCTCTCTCTCTCTCTCTCTCTCTCTCTCTCTCTCTCTCTCTTTAAACCCGTTTGCACTTTGATTTGAAATGCAAGAAATTAATTGAATTAATTGTAGAGTTGAGAATAAGGTAATTAACTGGTTGCAATGATGAAAATGTATGGAGGGATATTAGGTTCTTTTCCCCCATAGTATTGCATTTTTAAAACTGTGGTCCGTCTGAACAAAGAATTGTACCTAGAAACGACAATCTCTCCTTAATACTATTAACTGATTTTTGGCTTGATATTTTCCCCTTCCATATGAAATGGGAGCAATTACCTCCAAGGACTTCCAAGTTAAATAATCCCTTTGTGATCATATTTCTCGTCATAAATTCAAGTCAGGGGTGTATGGGACGGGTAGCTCTATAATTTTAACCACTCCGGTGCTGAAAGTGATGAGAAAACGCAATTGGAAGGAAAATAGATTAAACCCTAACCGAATATAGCAGTAGACCCTCCTCTGGTAAACTAATAGTTATCTTTGAAAATGAAACCGGTAATCGAAGGGAACTCAAAATTAATATGGGTAGCTGGAAAGTTCTCTAATTTACGCTTGAAGCTTTAATACCGATGTTGCAGATTTTAAATGTTTTCGTTGAAAGCAGCTTTGTTTTTGTACCCTTTCGACTAAGTTTTATCTGTTCATTGTGTCTTTGGGTAAAAATACTGTCATTAACGTATCAGGATTTGGTCTCTTTAATGATCCCTGTGAATAAAAATATATTTTCAGCATTTATGCCATTGAAAACTTTCTGATAGCAGTTTCTATTTCATTTTCCTCAGTGTTGTGCTTTCATTATTATTGCATTGTTTTCAAAGAGAACTCGCAGTTCACTTAGCATGTGCCCATGTTCACTGTAGCTGCAGAGAACCTATAGTATATATTGAATCCAGAAGGCCTAACTCCCAAATGCTCTTTCCCACCGTTCGTCTTTGTTACTTGGTATCGAGTTCCTTGTTTTGCTTCCCTCCACAAACAACTTTTATTTGTTGGTGGTACATTGGACTGTGATGGTTATTGCCAAATGGGCCTTAGGCTGTTGCTTGGGCATAAAGTTCCCGTATGTATTGTCGCGCAGGAATTTGTTGTCGTAGCAACTTCTCTCGTTTTGCTGGGGAATGTCGCTCTTCTGGTTGTGACTGGTCCTGACGGTGACGCTTGACGGCATTCCTTTAGTTGTATTTTGTCATTTGGGCTTGCATGTTGGTTTATGGAACGGTTATGTAAATATTATATTGTGCTAAAAAAAGGTGGGTTGTAATCATGTGATGTGAACACATCTCTCTGCTCCGTCCATCTCTCTCGTATATACATACACAAGTATACTTGTATATTTATATATATTTTATTTATTTTTGGTATTTATTAATTTTGTTATTTATTTATTTATTTATTCAGAGAGAGAGAGAGAGGGTGTGTGTACGCGCGTGCGAGCGTAATGTGTGTGATGGTTTTAGTGTTTCTTCATGATGTGTGCATGTGTTCACTTGTGCATAGGTTTGAGTCTAAACATTACGACTTTTTGCGAGCTTTGAGAGAAATGCCGAATTTTCATTAAG
>NC_089760.1:18232500-18267500 GCF_040412425.1 Macrobrachium rosenbergii | reverse complement strand
ATATTAATGAGTGAAATAATGTAAGGCAAATGTGCGTGTGAGAATATCTTAATGTAATCTGAAGTCTTGTTATTTCGGAAAAGTAATCCAAGAAATAGCCGAAAGGGGAATGAATCTGATTGGAAATATAAGGTTATATCTTTGAAATTAGATAGCACACGTATACCCATTAGTATTATTTATATTGTATTTAAGATCATTGCATTAATAAATACTACGGTACGCAACCAGTTACCGTAACGTTAGAGCCAAGAGTTAGTGGTCACATTTATTGTTCGGTAGGTTGTCAGTCAAGTAGCCTAATGAAGGCTTTGAATTTTAGTGAGAAATCCAGTCGCTGGAACAATTGAATTAATCATTGATGTATAAAATTTTACCAAGTCGCTCTTTTCCCCTTAAATGCGTTCTGTTACGCCGAAGCTTGCTAGATATTACTTGATTATTAATTTGTTCCGGAATTTCATTTTAACAATAATAATGATGATATAGGAATTAATTTCTGACCTAAAAATGCTACGAAACGTTATCAGATATTGTATCAGTGTGGTGTGTTATGTTTCAGTCTCAGATGTTTATTACTCCGAGGCAACAGGTTTGTGGTTCACAATTCGGTTCTTTGGTTTTAAGAGATTTAAGATTAGTTTATAACGTTGGCCTCGGTGACACAAATCTTGTCTGCTCCCTTCCAATCGTAAGATGTAGGATTGAAAAGGCCTTGCCTAATAGGAGACAATGACTCAACTGTTTCTATGTAGGCTAGCTAGGCAACAATTGGGGAAGAGACAGAAAATTTGTTAATTCCTCTACTTTGGTGATAAGAAGAACCTGATACTTCAAGAAACGTGATACTTTCTTTTATTTCTGTGGCTCTTCAGAAAAGTCTCAGCCCTTTTCTCTCCACATTTTGCTGTGACAGTTCAACCAGTTTCCTTGTAAGAAAAGTTTCTTTTTGGTGTAAGCCGTAAGGTATGCAAGAAGGGATGATTAAAGGGATTTAAAAAGTAACCATCATAACTGGCTCTTGTCAAATTACAGATGAGGAATAAGGGTAGTCTTTTCAGGAGAGTTTGTGTCAGTGACGGTTAGCACTTTCCTCGCCAGACATTTTGTTAACGTAGAAATGACTGTAATTTCATAGTGACTTTGGCTGAGCTAGCGAATTAGGAAATTCCATTCCATCTTACTCTTGTAATTTAAACGTGAATGAAGATTTTTGTATGTTCTTGGGTGTTTCATTTGATAAGTGGTTATGTTTAAGCATAATGCATAACGTGTCGGGATATATACCTATTTAAACATAAAGCACGTATGTGCTCTGTCGATTTACAGTCGACCTGTACATTTTCTCTTTTCTTGGGCCCCGGAAAAAGAGGGTGGCTCTCGATAGAGGAAGGCCAGTCTAAACTTAAGTCTGTTTATTCTAGACCATTGATGTTATACACAAATCAAAATATATGGCTTACTTAATACACACATATATACATACATAATATACATATATATATATATATATATATATATATATATATATATATATATATATATATATATATATATATATATATATATATATATATATAATATCATATGCGTGTGAGCATGTATGTGTGTGTGTGTTTTAGTTATGAAAAGAAATACTATTTAAGAAAAATTTCCAGGTAACCCGATCGTATGGCGGCTAAAGCCTTTCAAGATTGTGACTTTCGTGTTATTTTTAGTACCCCGAGGTAGCCGAGAAGATGCACATTACTGCAGCCTTTCAACTGGGCGGTTGTCCTGCACATTGAAGTAACTTGAGGAAGTGTGTCAAGATTAAGAAGACCAGGCCGGGTGGGTCACATTAGACAAAACCTGCCCTCCTCACGAGGGCTTAGTTATACAACGCTGGTGGGTGGGGGATAGGGTAATAAAAAAGGAGTAATAGAAAAAACAAGATGTAACATGCTACTCCCTTTTTGTTTTTGCTGTTTCAGTTGGAATTTTGTACATGAGGAGATCATGTTAATTTTAGCAAGATCCAGTTCGTTTTGTGTGGGAGCGCGCTTTAAGTAGATTAATTCATTCATCGTTCCTGTTACGTCACGTAAAATAAGCTTATTTTCATGGAAACCACGCGAAGGAGGCTATATATTTTTAGTACCTTTAGATGAACTGGATTAGTATATATGTGAAAATGTGAGGGTGCGTCGAGTCTCACCTCGTTCACCACTAAGAAATAACCTAATTTTTTGGACATTTTTTCTCTCTTTGATGGTTACTTATCACCAACTTTTTCTAGGAAAAGGATTGGATTTTTTCTCGTAATTAATATAATTTTTTTTGTCTATATTTTTACTCATTAGCTTTTGAGCCTTACGCGCAGGCTTTTGTTGTCTTTCTCGTCCCACTTGAAAGAAAAACTGTAATTACAGCATCTTAAATTTTTCCGAGCTCCTTTCTCTTTCGCTTCAACACTGAACGCCCTCCCCCACCCTTCGTCGTGTCTTGTTTTTCATACCCTCCTCCCTCCTCAACAACCCTCTCCCCTCCCACCTCAGCCCTCATCCTCAACCCCAGTCCTTTAGTTACCGACGTCTACAAATGGGGATGGTGGTAGTGGTCAAACTAGTTCCGCAGTATGTCTCGCCACCTTGGGTGGTGGGTTTGTGTATATGGGGGGGGGGGGTAATGGGCCTTGCGAGTAACAGAGGTGGTAAGGTAATAGGGGAGGGGGGGGGTTAGCTAACTAGAATGTGTACCTCCTTCCTCCCTTAGAGGAAAGAGTTAGAATGAATGATGGGGAAAAAGCTAAGCAAAAGTTTTCAAGTGAGGTATAGAGGTTAACCGGAGGGAGTGATTGTTGCTTGACCATTTTTTTTTTCTCGAGATTTCTTTTTAGTCCATTGAACGTTGGCTACCTTGAGCTGCGCCTTGCTTGTAACCTTCACTAGCAAGAGGAACTAGCTCCGCAAAATAGGTAGGCTAACTCAGGTAGGCTAGTTCAAGAGATCCATTGGCCCTGTTTTTGTGCCCCATTTTCTCCAATTTTTCACTTATTTGTTTAACGCCCTTATCAAGGCCAGTGATAGAAGAACACGAGGACATGTGCAAGGAGGAAAACGCGATTTTAATCTTTGAGATAAGAATCCTTTGTTATTTTATTGCTGTGAAAATCCCTTGCATAGACAGCCAATTGTACGTATCGAGGTCAGGTCTGTTTGGCGCTAACCAATCCTCTATATAGGCTCCTGAATTAAATAAACATTAGTGTTATTGAGAAGTATGACTAACATTACTTTGGAGCATATTTAGGCTAACATTACTTTGGAGCACATTTAGGCTAACATTACTTTGGAGCATATTTAGGCTAACATTACTTTGGAGCATATTTAGGCTAACATTACTTTGGAGCATATTTAGGCTAACATTACTGAAGCATGTTTAGGCTAACATTGCTTTGGAAAACAGCTTATGTAGGCTAACGTTATTTTGGAGCAAATTTAGGCTAGTATTTTCCTGACAGGAAGGAGAATTATCAGAAGATAGATATCCGCTGACTGCAACTTATGTTGACTGTTGATGTAAAAATATGTAAAATATTTATATGTACTTAGAATGGATGATGTTTGAATTAGGGCTTTTGAAATGACGAGAACCGAAGCAATATTAAAATATTGTAAAAGACTGACCAGAGTATATTATGCGTGAGTTGTAGACGCAAAAAGAGAAAATTGTTAGAATTGAGTGTTCAGAGAAGCAGGAAACGACGACCATTAGCTACCTGCTTCAGCCAAGTTCTAGGTCGATAGATATCCATGAGAGAGAGAGAGAGAGAGAGAGAGAGAGAGAGAGAGAGCGGATGTATGTCAAGATAGAAGGGAACATCATAGTGAAGGGGGAGGGACGACAGACATGCCTTCGATATCGTCTTGTTGTAAGTGTATACAGCGGCTTTGAAGCTGGGGAAGTTTATTCAGGGGCTTCGCCCTTCAGCTGAAATATTGGGGAGGGTTGAGCAGTCCCTGTCCAATTGTGTCTCTCAAAAATGGTTTCCATTTTTGGGAGCTGATTCCCTGGAAAGAAAAAAAAAGAAAAGACAAGAGGAGTTATGTGTAGGCACGTGTGTGTGTGTGTGTGTAAAATTACATTAGCTTAGATAGATAGATATAAGTTTATTGACCACAATATATACAGTTATTAAAATTACAAGTTCTTAGATATGGTCCAACAAAAGTACACAGACATGCCCATAAAAATCTTAGAATAGTAAACGTCTAAACTAGAACTTAAGTCGAAACATTGACCAGAGAGAATACGTCGCCACTTCTTATTCCTAGATTACTTTCCCTTTAGGGAAACAGATTTTTGGGGAGAGAGAGAGAATGATCAAGCTTGCACCTGTGTTCATGTATATATGTATGGATAGAAAGTGGAAGGGCACCCAACGGTTTAATGAAAGGTTAGGGTGAAAGAAACCCCTTGCGCTGTTCCTCTTCCTCCTCCTCTCCCCTTTTCCCCTCAGAGTGCCAGTGTTTGAATTCTGCGTGTTGCATTCGTTACTCAGTGCAACTTACGATTGCATGGCAGGGGGTCTGTGGCACTGCGTTGAACCTCTCGGTTTCGTAGCTTACGATGCAGTAGGGAGGCAAGATAGGAGGATTTCACTTCAGTGAGTCGGCGTTCATAAGTTGGCTGTTAGGGAAATTGTTTCGATTTATTCGAAGGAAAGTCAGTCAGGGCAGGTCTCTCTCTCTCTCTCTCTCTCTCTCTCTCTCTCTCTCTCTCTCTCTCTCTCTCTCTCTCTCTCTCTCTCTCTCACACAGATTTCCTTTGCCTCTTCTATTCAGTATAAATATCTGTCGAACAGTGTATCTGCATTTAAATTTATAAATGTGTTTGTGTGTGTGTGTGTATATATATATATATAATATATATATATATATATATATATATATATATATATATATATATATAATTATATATATATAGCCATTATGTTGTAATAAGAATTGTATTGCCAACACTTGGTGCAATTTTCACTCTCTCTCTCTCTGTCTGTCTGTCTCTCTCTCTCTCTCTCTCTCTCTCTCTCTCTCTCTCTCTCTCTCTCTCCGAACATAGGTGATACGATAGAATAGATTGACTTTAATCTTCTATAATGAGAGTTGGGGGGGATTCATTTTCCATCTCCCCCTCCCACCCACCTTTCTGTGGCCATGTGGCTTCTCCATTTGGCATGGATTGTTGCTGTTTTATTCATGAAATGGATCGGCTAGATTTCCTTATTCTCCGCTAAGCAGGACTTCTGTTTTTAATTCCTTGGATTCATTTATCGACATGGACGATTTGAAACCGAAATTTTAATAGAGCCGAGTAAAGCTTCGTTTTGAAGGCATAATTACGGGAGACTGCGTCAGTGTCAACACCAGTTCCTGTGGCTGTGGAGGAAGGAGGTTGGATGCTGCAATCTTCGCTCAGTGCTGTTGCAGCATCTGATAAGTTATTGATGTCAGAAGATGGAGGACGTTAAGGCGTTTATGGGATCTTGGGTGACGTATTTGGCTAGATGTTTTGGTATCTGCTGTAATTAAGGAAATTTATCACGGGGAATATTTTTGTTTTCGTCCGGATGATTATTACTCTTGTTATCACAGTTTCTCATTGGGTCCTCAAGAAATCACTTGGCAGAAGGGCACCCATGATCACTTATGAAGGGCATCTACCCATTTTCAAGGTCACCGAAGTGGCAAAAGTCGTCTGAAACCTCGTTGTCGGGCAGACAGTAAAACGAAGTGACGATGTTTTAAATCAAATCACTCCACAACTTCGCCCCAGCCCTGACGTGTTGAGAATGACAGGTGATTTAATTTATTATTTTCTTGTTTTTATTAGGAATTCGCCAAACTGTTAAAAATAACCCAACACTTTTGATGACAAAACACGAGTACTGAATTTCCATTCGAGGTTTGAATTTTTTCAAGTATCAATGGTTTTACAGCAAGTAGCAAGTAATCATGGAGTTAATTCACTCTGAATGAATTTTGAAATTCAAGTATCTAGTCTTAGTTCAAATCAAATTTACATTCTTAGTCATATATTTATATATAGGTATGTACAATACACACATATATATAGTAGTAAAATACATATACATATATGTATATGTATATAAATATACACGCAGTAAGAAATAGTAAACTTAGTTAATGCCATCTTGTCTTATTATAGAAGGAGAGAGAGAGAGAGAGAGGAAACGTTCACACTCCAGACATGCCATACTTTATTTCATTAAGATATTTCTCTTTTGTTTGCCGCAGTTGTTTTCCAAGTTTGCGCCTCCCCTAACTGAGCGCGTTGCCATGAATTTGACCCCAGTTGATGTGGTTGGTGGCAATAAAAGATCAGTTCGAAGTTAAATAACCTGCAGCAGACCTGCCTGTGTTCTGTCAATCCAATAGTCGTCAGCCATCAAATTTTCCTTCGGGTTATAGATCCCTTCCCTGGTCATCATAGCAATCTCGTTCCTGTTCCCCCTTTTGACAGATATTGGTGTTGCCGAGAATGCCGAGGTGCTGGTGGTAGAGGCATTTTGGCAGGGCAGTGGTGGATCTTCTTTTTTTTCCTTTTTTTTTTGAGGGTGGGTTGGTTACCTAATCTCCCGTTAGTCCATCATGGTATCTCAAACTATTTTGTGATGAAATCTCTCTTGTCTTTCCCCTCTCGTGGTTGTGCTTTATTTTTGGGGGGAACAGAGTGTATTTTCTTTGTTTGCCGTGTCGTGATAATGTCAAGCACGCACAGCGTAAGTGCGTATATACCGTACACTGTGTATGTGTGTGTGTGTGTGTGTGTGTGTGTGTGTCAGGAAATGGATGAATTTTTGCCTTTGGTAAATTCAGTACATTTTCAAACCTACTAACTTTATAGTTTTACAAATTTAGGCTTAGTCCATGTTTAGCTTAATGGAACTCCTTCAGTCGTACCACTTATCAGTTTTGTCATCATTTCCTGTCAAGCTGGTTTGTTATATCTTATCAGTATTTATTGTCTTGAGTTTCTCCTTCTTGAGTCATAAATGTTGTAAATTTATATAAATATGATAAAATTTTATAAGGAAAATTTATCAACATATCCCAGTATTACATTCGTTTATTAATGTTAGGCTGTTTGATTTTCGTCACGTCTTATTTTTATTTGTTCTCATGCATTGATGTTATCTGTATGTACCATCTTAATGTTTACTTTGTGTTATCGATGGTTTATTTGGATCAAATTGCGACCACTTAATCCCACAATTGCTCCATTTTCGTAGTTTACTTAAAGCTGTGTATTTTTATTTAGGCTTGTACTTTCTTCCAGCATTTGATTTTAATTATAAAAGCATTTACACTGGTTGCATGTTTGGGCTCCAATGCCGTAGAATTTGGGATAGAAGCCTTGACTCACATACATCGGTTTAAAAAGTATCCTCTTAGGCTTACAGCAGATTGCGTCATCTATTTTGATGTCTAATAACGTTTGTCAGGCTTCAACTGCCTCATACCAAATTGTTTAGACGATTTTGCATGTACAGTATAATGTTAGATTAGTAAGCTGTTACAATTACTGTACTAATAGTAAATTCAGTACCCTTTAAGACTATTGACCTTTTAACCAGATTCCAAAGAATAGGATTCATGTTTGGAAAAGGGAGATGAGTGTCAAGAAAATTATCCTTGAACATTTTTTAAACTAATAAAGGTGAATCAGCAAGAAAAATGTGATTCAATAAACAGTTACGAAGTAAGTGGGAATTGTAGTGCTAAGACCCTTACGATAGGTGCAGCAATATTTTTAGAGGATTGTAATATTATGGCATAATTTAGCCCCACTGAATCTTTGTTCTTGAGTAATCTTAGAGCACGGCAAGGTTTTTAAAAGTATTCGGAATATTAAACTTAATATGAATCTCCCTCTCTCTCTCTCTCTCTCATGTAGCTCCTGTAGAGGGAGAAACGTGATGTCGACCCTTAGTCTCGTTTTAATTGGGAAGATTAATTTTTAAGTGGCTTATTAGAAATGGGAGACTAACATATCTTAATTAGCCTACAAAGACTTCTGTTACTCATTTCAGTCGGTATAAATATATATATATAATATATATATATATATATATATATATATATATATATATATTAATCTTTTTAACGTGCTTTTTCCTATTTTTGTATGGGGTAAGCACGATGCCTTCTTTGAAGGACTTTGATTTGGCTTTTGGGTAGACCGTAGTCTCGATCGGCTGCCCTGCCTGACATCGCTTAGACCCCGGTAGCGTATGTTACATGTATGATACCAGACCCAACGCCTTTTCTCCCAGCAGCGAGAAGTTGTTGCGCGGGTAGGTCGAGAGTTCGAGACATGTGAGATGTTTGTTATGTTTTTAGAAGATGTTGTAGTGGCATTGTTTTGTGTGTGTATTTAGTCTGTAACACCCATTTGCTTTTTAAGCAAACCTATCCGTTGATTACATACATAATCCCGGGGTGTTTACATGGATAGCAAAGTGGAGTGTCGCTATTCATGTCAGCGACCTCGAAAACTATTGATTAGAAGCTAATATCTGTCATTTTTGACATTTTATTTTCCACCCCTTCTCACCCCCCCTCTTCCTATTGGGGCTGAACTTGGACTGGAAGGGCATCGGAAGTGTCACTATTCATCTCAGTGACCTCGAAAACTATAGATTAGATACTAATATCTGTAATTTTTGGTCATTTTTACATGTTACCCCCTTCCTACCCCCACCCTCTTTGGTGCCAGTGATGTCTTACCCCCACAGTATTCTTATCCAGATAGTAATTCATATGTATAACAAAATGAGGCATGACAAAGCCATATTTATACCGAAATGAGGTATGATAAACCTGTAGAGTTTATTTTGTTACTGAGTCAGTGGGCAGAACCAGCCCTGTTTCAGGGAAGCCCTTCCCACCCCCACCCATTTGGTGCCCTGTAGTGCAAGTGATGTCTTACCCCCACAGTATTCTTTTCCAGATAGTAAGTCATATGTATAACTAGTTTGGTTGAAATTGCTCGATGCTTTTCAGTTATGCTGGAACACACACATCCACATATATATACATACAGTCCAACCTCTTAAATCCAGGAACCTTGGGACCAGGCTACTGCTGGACCACAGAAAATCCAGAAATGTAGAATACATCCCTAAAAAATGAAGCCCCTATATATTCAGTTTTTCAAGCTCATTCCACATACAAGTAGCCTAGGCCTAATTGCCAACTTAGCCTACTACTTGGCTAAGTTCTGTCACCACTTTTTATCATTTTATTACTCGTATATTTTCACTTCATCAATTTGTAACGTCATACTTTATC
Organism: Macrobrachium rosenbergii; assembly: GCF_040412425.1. NCBI lineage: Eukaryota > Metazoa > Arthropoda > Malacostraca > Decapoda > Palaemonidae > Macrobrachium > Macrobrachium rosenbergii. The sequence goes on along the minus strand of NC_089760.1, from coordinate 18,258,147 downwards.
ATTTTCTTTAAAATGGTGTACTTTGTTTGACACATTTAGCCTACATTCTCGAGTTAGCCCAACTGTAAGTCAACTACTCAACTTTTCTCAGAATCTGCATAATATTGCTGGTGACTTTCATCTAAATTTACTATCCTCATAGTTATTGCTATCAGTTTTTTCGTCAATAATTTTGATTGTAGAGGGTAGTGAAATGACAAAAATAGAGAATGAATTTCGGCGATCACTCGGTGCATTTTAACACTTCACTAAACAAAACACAAACAAATCACACCGCCACCCATTGAGGAAAATGAACACTAAACATTTGCTAACGGGAGAAACATCTTCTAGCATATGCTTGCGCTTCTTATCCCGAGCACCATCCGATCTCATGGGTAGCATATCGAATGGTAAATATACAGCTATATAAAAGAAATTATCAAAACTTCATCACCTATAAGTCTGTCAAGCACTCTTAAGATTAAGGAATTTGTGCATTGCCAAATGCCTCATCGTTTTGACTAAAATTTTTGACTTGGTAGAGCCTTCTCAAGTGGAATCTTTTTAAAAAATATATGTATTTAAAGTTGTATCTAAAACATATTTGTTTTCACACATTTTAATTACCAACAATTATTTTCATAAAAACAAAAGAGATATGGCAAATTTTTGCTGTTGGGAAGTTGTCGACAATACATGGCATTGCCCTCGTGGCTGCTCAACAAACTATGGCGGCCGATTCAAAATTGAGTCAAACCACAGGAATCCCCGTACCACAAAATGCCGGTTTTAGGAGGTTCGACTGTATATATATATATATATATATATATATATATATGTGTGTGTGTGTATTTTTTTTATGTGTGTGTTTGTGTGTGCGAGAGAGAGTGGGATATCTTATGCTCATAATGAAAATATGTAATGGAGAACTGTTACTTTATGTACGGCGTATAATTATTATTTATAGATACACGCAACAGATTTTCAGTAGTTAGAGTTAGAATGAAATAATTGTGTCCGTTGTATCCTACTCTTGTCTGCCATTGTTTCAGCGCACAATAGAAATTTAATTTCACATTGTTTTGGCAAAAGTGGAATTGGATTTTCAACGTTGCATTACAATAGGCGATGATTTCACTGTCATTGGTCTCTTGTTAGAATAGGCTTTCCTGTAGAAGACTAATGGGCATCAATGCCCCTTTGTTGATAACAGTTGTCTTGGCATCACAAAACTCGGAGGCTGATTCTTTTCCTCTATCAACAAGGTTTGTTCCTCCCCAAAATCTTTTTCTTCTTGTCCTCGGTCTGGGCTAGATAAGAGCATTGAGTTTCCCGTCCCATTTTCTCAGCATCCATTAAAAGTCTCGTGATAAACGCAATCTTTTGTTTATTATAGTGACATTTTTTCCATTTACGCCTCACTGACTCGATATCTTTTCACCTATTCTGTTAGAAGAGCGAATAGGTAAGGACGTTTTGGGATCTACGCTGAAAGAAAGGATTTTCTAAGGAAGTCGTTATTTTTTATGCATCCAGATCACGAAATTTACTTTTGAAGGTCCTACTTCTTTCACCCTTTGGTTACCATCAGAAAAGTGTAATAAATCCTTAAATTTTTAGTGTTTTACTCTCTCTCTCTCTCTCTCTCTCTCTCTCTCTCTCTCTCTCTCTCTCTCTCTCTCTCTCTCTCTCTCATTGGTGGTTGACTGAATGGCTGACGTTTATATCTAGTACGGCTCTTGTTTTCTTTCGAGTCCTAGAACTTTTCATTCCTTAAGAAGTTGGCCTGTTGCTTCATTAGAAGTTCAGCCTCATTTTTTCATGGGCCTTCTATTTTGTTTTTATTTGGACCGTGGAATTTATCGGGGAAACAACCTGGAATGCTCTAAGTTCCGTAGGGGTTGTGGGTGAATTGCAGATTTTTAGGTTCCTCGCTAATAAGTAGGTCCTACATCTGAATAAAAACGTTTATTATGTTTTGCTTTAAATTTTATTAGAGGTCCGTCAAACGCAGTGCAATGCACCAAGACTATATAACCTTTGGGCCTGATTAGACCCATAATGCACACTCTTAAATGGAAGTTGACTCGATTTAGCTCTTATTAGTCAGTTGATGTATTAAGAACAAGACTTTGCATCTCGTTTTGTCTTTCATAGGTGTCGGTTTTGTGCAACACTATTCTTTAATAGCTCATGATCTATGTATTTAACCTACTGTAACTTCTAGCCAAACAACTTTACCATGGCTGTAATCAGAATACCTGTGCTATATTGACTGACTAGAAGAGTCTTATTAAAAGGTCTTCCAATTCCTTCTCCTTTCATTCAGGTGCCTTATTGCCGAACTTCCTTATCCATCTTCCTCCAATATTGAGCGTCAGCCTTTAATGTAGTCTTATTCAGCATCGTCCTGAACAGCCGTTGTTTCCCGAGTTAGGGAAATGAAGCGAATAAGCCACCTTTTGAAGTCCCGGTTTTAATGAGGTTCCCCTGAAATGATCTTTTGGCCCTTTGATTAAAAGTTTAGAAATTCGTTTTCCTCCCAGAGAGAGAGAGAGAGGTGGGAGGGAGAAAGGTGTCTTTGGCAGACTCGAGACGTTCGGCACTTCCCTGCTTGAAAGTTCCAGCCCTGTGTTATAAGCAATCGAGGGTCTTGCGTGCTGTATTAATAAGCAGAATATTCTGTTTTCAGAGGCCTGTCGTCTTGGAGGGGTGATGTTAATTAGTGCGAGTAAAATTCAGAGATCACGTTTTCAGTTACAAGAGAGAAATTTCGGTTGTAGTTGTAAAAGTGCGAGTTCATTTAATAGAATACATATCTTGTATTCACATCCCGTTTCTCAAGTTTATTTATACGAATTTGTTACTCATCTGTGATCTGTCGCCCCAGAACATGTCCGTTCAGCTACTATTAGGTTGTCGGCTTCATCGCTAATAGGTATTACATTCCTTTAATAGAGCCGTCGCTTTTCTCTTCTACTCATCTTCCCCGTCTCTTCATCCTAACATATGTGACAAACGAGAGGCCTCTACCCAGGACCAAGCCCCTGTCCTTCCCCCCTCCCACCAACCCACATGGAATTCCTTAAGCCAGTGCTGCGCCTGAAGGTTCAGGCAAATCTGTTCTTTGGCGATTCGCTGTGTCATCCCCGTACCCTTTAATCCTACGTACAGACTCTCTCTCTCTCTCTCTCTCTCTCTCTCTCTCTCTCTCTCTCTCTCTCTCTCTCTCTCTCTCTCATAACGGTGCTTCGGCTTTATTTACCAGGCTTTATCCTTTTGCCAATTTTGGCATTTCTAGTTTTTTTTTTTCGGCTGACGGATGATTAGTCAAGTATGCGTCTTTTTTCTTTGTATTTGCTGATAACTGCTTTACCAATGTTTTAATTTGATTATACTTGGAATATGTTTTTTGTGTTTTTACAAGCTCAGAAAATGGAAATCACACACACACACACACACACACACACACACACACACACACACATATATATATTATATATATATATATATATATATATATATATATATATATATATATATATATATATATATATATATATATATTATATATTTATATGTATATACGGAACATAGGCTCGCTCTCTCTCTCTCTCTCTCTCTCTCTCTCTCTCTCTCTCTCTCTCTCTCTCTCTCTCTCTCTCTCATTCAGTATATATAATATATAAAACCTGCAGATATAGCCTAGTCATTCTGCTGAGGTAGTGAGTCGTTGAATCTGTTTGAAAAAACCGTGAAAGCTCTCAAAACGAATAATTACTTGGTATATGACAAGAGTTGGCTGCAGTTATGCACTGTGAGCTACTCTATTTAATATATAAACTATCCCAAAATTGATACAGCTGTAGGAATACTATTAATGCTATTTTATATGCCTACTGATATCTTTCCCTTCTCTTTATATTTGCATCCTTTTTCACTAAACGCTAAGTCCTCCCATTTTCTTGACCTAGGTATAACTGCGCAGAGGTTGAAACTCACTTAAGCTTAACTCTCAATTTATGGTAATAAGCTCTCCGCCTGTGTCCATTTCATTTTTCTGGATTTGTAGAGAATGCCGACTTTCTCCTAATACAAGTGCCGTACTCTCTTACTGTTGTTATACTCTTAAGGGACATTTTGGGGTTGGGCTGGGGGATTGGAGTTTTCGCTCCATTCTTCTACAGAGTAACTTGCTCAGCAATTCTGGGAAATTTTCATTTTTACCCGTTTTTTTTTTCAGAGTATTGGAAAGTTTTCTTTTTTATTTAACCTTTCATGTGAGAATTTCTTTATTCAAAATTAATCATGCTTAAACCACCTAAAATGAACCCGTAGGCCAATAGGTAGGTTACTCGCGTTAAACAGATAGTTTTAGTATTACATACACTTATTTTCGCCACATGACAAATTCTCCCTTGATTTATTTTCAGAATTATCCCACTGACATGTTCAGCCCTCGGCAGCATGATGTAGTTAGGCTAACCGTATGCTGGAAAAAAAAATCCACATCAGCAGGTCCTCAGTCACTAGGCTATATATCCTTTGTATATATGTACATTTTAGGAAAAAGGCCTATTGAAAGCATGCATACTTACTGACGTTCATACGTACATATATAAGCAGCAGTAAAGCTACGTTTAGTGTTGTGCTTCACAAAAAGATGTTTGTGCATATTTTGATTTCTGTAAATTGTTTTTAGGATATTTTTCAGTTTACATCAAATTGTTATCAGATAACAAAAAGTCCAGCGATACGTACATATATATATATATATATATATATATATATATATATATATATATATATATATATATATATATATATATATATATATATGATATGTGGATGTGTGTGTGTGTGTGTGTGAGAGAGAGAGAGAGAGAGAGAGAGAGAGAGAGAGAATCCTACTGGTCCTTAGTGTATTTTGTCGCGAGCAATTAATTTCATATACCGGCTCCCCCTAATTACGAAGGCAAACATTTGCTTGCGTTTACTTTTGATAACGCTCCCGGATGAATGCAGAGCGTTTGATCTCTCTCGCGCTGTATCGATTTTCTTCCCTCGAAAACTAATAACCGATCGTAAAATTGGTTGTAAGAAGTGAGGCATGACTCGGAATTTTATTACCAGACTTTTCGGGAGTTTCGTCTTCTTCTATGAAGTTTCCTTCTTCTTCTTCTTCTTCTTCTTTTTATAAGCTAGATGTTCCTCGTTGGTTGGGACGGAGAGCCTATCTGGTTGAAATTTTGTTACCCCCCCAGGTTTATTTTTTTTACATTGGTGGTGTGCGCGAGAATTGAATGCTTTATTTGCACGTATTTGGATATGCATCAAATAGTTTATTATATATATACAGTGTATATATGTATATGATGTTCTTTACTTCAATACGCATTGTGTATTTCAAACCGTAATTTATTTTTAGGTTATTTATATTTTTTAGTCACAGAATTACTATGAAATTATACAGGTAGTTACTCCCATTTGCTGGTAAAGTTTCATACATTTTGATATATCATACTTTGTATGTACTGAATGTGTATATATAGGCTATACAGTATATATAATATATATATATATATATATATATATATATATATATATATATATATATGTATGTATGTATGTATATATATATATATATATATATATATATATATATATATATATATATATATATATATATATATATATATATATATATATAATGTATGTATATGATGCTCTGAAAGCAGCATTTGTCTATTCCTTAATTGATATTAGGCCACGCATAAAGGTCTTTAAATTAAATATGCTTGATAATTTTATTTTTCCTTGTCATGCATATACTCCCCAAATATCAGTATTACCACTTTATAATTGAAATATGCTATTACCTTGTTAATTACTTGCTAATTGGTACTGCTGTATTATTTTTTATATTTAATCAGAAGAATCGCTTCATAATTACTATGTTAGTTGGACTTAGAGCAGAAAACTCAATGTTTGAAAAGAAATTATCTTAAGAGTAAGTTGTAAAAATATACGATTTAGCTCACTTTATGTAAGTAATTTTTCCTGAAATTTGTGTGATGTTTCAGTTTTTATTGGTTAATAGAGAGCTTTACCTTGGAGAGAGAGAGAGAGAGAGAGAGAGAGAGAGAGAGAGAGAGAGAGAGAGAGGTTTTTTAACTAATCCTTGGGAAGTATTGATTCCTCAGCCGGTCCGGAGAAGGGAAACTCAAGGGAACACAGGCTGGACTTCCCCCTCCCTCTCTCCCCTTATCATTCCCCTTCCCATCACTCCCTTGAGGGGCACAGAGAAGAGTTTGCATCTTCCCGTGATCTTGCTTCGAGTTCAGCTTTTACATGACTGGAAGTTGAAATCATAGCCTAGTCGTCTACATAATAAGGACGGGCGTTTCTACCCAGGAGGAAATACGTACGTAGTAACGCTTTAAAAGACGGAGGTCTAAATTTTGACTCCACCCACCCTTATACCCATGTGAGAGGGATAGGTGGAGGGTGGTTCAGTCCCTTCTCCCACTCCCCCCCGCTGGCGGAGTGGCAGACGGGGTGACGACGCAAGTCATTTTATTGCTGATATTGACATTGTGAAACAGGTGGGGCGGAGGTTGGGATTATGGAAAGGCGTGGTGCACGTAGTTTTATCCCGATTCCAGGTGAATTACTTCAAGTGGAAACGTAGGCTATGTGCTACAACTTATGTATTCCTACCTTTTCTCTTCAGTCTGCGTAGTATATATATATATATATATATATATATATATATATATATATATATATATATATATATATATATAAAGTATATATGTGTATGTATGAGTATGTGTATAGGGGTAAGTGCATCGTCTTTGCTCTCCCCCTATGTTAACTTACGTATTGCTTATTGCAGTTATTGAAAACAATGTACGATCAGACTAGTGATTGAATGCAAGATACCAGATCTATTTAAAATTCCCTCCATTTTTAGGGTCGCTGATATGGCTAGTAGCAGTATTAGGGTCGCTGAAATGGCTAGTAGATCTCTCTTACGCTTAAGTATGTGCACGAGCTGATTCGTGATGGTCTAGATACATGAAAATAGTTCCTAACGGTAGGAGACGTGAAAACAAATAATGATGTGCAGTCCTTCTTGGCTGGATGAGTCACCGAATAGCTAAGTCAAGGAGTGGAGAAGGGCATGTGCAAGAAGCTGGGAAGAGACTTTAGAGTATATATGAAAGCCATGGTAAGGATATATGAAGGGATTGTTCCGCCAGCTTATCTTCAGGATGTGAAGAGTGCATGTGAATGCGAAGAAAGGAAAAGGTTTTAATGCGTGTACATCGTTGTTTGTGAAGTATATGCGTCAAAGAAGTAATGAAAATGAGAGAAATGTGAAGATAATGTAGGAGTGGTGCAAAGAATAGCGTAGGTGAAAGGATGAATCAGTGACTTTTTTTTTTTTTAGATAGCTTGGGTGTTTGATAATAGTAGAGGGCGATAGAATGGTTACAAGAATATATGATTAGGAAGTAAAGAGAAAGAGAGGAAGATCTTGAAGGGGTTTGGTAGTTTTATAAAAGACATTAGAAAGGAAGGTTTTATATCGAGGAAGTGTGAGCGTGCATGGAAGACAGAGGTAAATGTCCCAGTGTTTTTGGGGGATGTTTGAACTCTGCTGGTGAGCCTTTATAAAAAAGGTAATGTTATGAAAGTTTTCTGCACATGGGTTTCATCAACGATTCAGCGTTTTAAGATCATATATGACAATGGTAGTTGTGCTGTTATGTAGAAGCCATTCGTTGATGAGGGAAAACTGCTTACAGTTGGAAAAATAATTATTATTATTATATATATATATATATATATATATATATATATATATATATATATATATATATATATATATATATATTATACTGTATATATATTATGTTTATTTATATATATATATATATATATATATATATATATATAATAATTATGTGAATGTTAGTAAGAGTGTATGGACCACTATATCTTGGTTAGAGCTTACCTTCGGATGTAGCTTTACGTAATGGTAACACCGTGTATTACATTGGTATGAGAATGTTCGAGTAATGAACCGTTTGTGTCTGTGACGGACAAAACTAGTCATTACGTCGAATGAGACCGTTTTGTGGCGCAGCTTCCATCGGAGGAGAAACAGCTGTTGTGATTGATGAGAAGGAACTGCTAGACTGGATGCCGAGGTCGAATTCAGCAAGTGTTTAGTGACGTTGATCGTAACTCCACCAGTTCTGTATTTGTTCTTACGTTGCATGAGAGTAAATTATTTAAGATGCTCTCTCTCTCTCTCTCTCTCTCTCTCTCTCTCTCTCTCTCTCTCTCTCTCTCTCTCTCTCTCAACCGAGATACTGTAAGTTCAATCGTATGAGAAGAAGGAACGGTATGAGCGCTTCCTAAAAGCCTATATTTTGACTGTTGATTTGTGCTTTGAATTTGGAATGAAGTTGTTATTCTAGTGTAATATGTCGCAGCTGATTTGTAGAGAGAGAGAGAGAGAGAGAGAGAGAGAGAGAGAGAGAGAGAGAGAGATAAGTTCTCATATAATATAGCCTATATATGTGTGTGGTATGTATATTATATATATATATATATATATATATATATATATATATATATATTATATAGTGTGTGTGTTTATACATATATATATATATATATATATATATATATATATATATATATATATATATATATATATATATATATATATATAGTGTGTGTGTGTGTGTGTGTGTGTGTGTGTGTGTGTGTGTGTGTATACTCAGTGCTTTAATGTCATTGAATTAGTATGACATCTTCGGCGGTAATACGCAAATTCTTGGAAGTTTTTGTCCTGTCATCTCACGGTCCTTTAATTTTTATCCCCGTGCCCTGTCCACTAGAGCGTAAGAGAGTTACACCGGAATTACGGAGGACACTACAGCTTAGCCTTGTAGGGCTTCCTTGTGTTGCCTTTTAGTACAGGTAATGCCATTTGGAAATCGCTGCTTGCTGCTTGTTTGGGAAGTCACGAGACCTGTTATATACACGTTAAAATCTAAAGGGTGATTGTTTGTTATTCTTTAAACGCTTGTGCGTTTCAATAACACCTCTCCGGAAGTACTCTGGTTTTAATGCAGTATATTGAGACGAAAACATGTCAGCGTCATTCTCTTCGAGGTTGCTTTTTTTCTTTCTCTCATATTGTTGTGCGTCAGCTTGTAAGCCACGTTGTCGCGTCTGCGTCGAATGATGTCAGGGTACGCTTTTGACGCAGCAGCGTTGAACTTAAGCAGTTTTAGATCTTGGGCTGGAGTCTAGAGCTCCTGCTCCCCCCCCCTCCGTGCTTACCTGGGACAAAAGCCTGCTGAAATCCTCCCTCCTGCCGCTCCCTCCTACCTTTGCTACACTACTGTGTGACAGACCCCTGACCCGTCTTCTACTCTTCTCCATTCCTCTACAGTCTACAGTCTCCTGTAGACCCCACTCCCCTTCTGAACACTCTCCTCCCCAAGGTCTAAAGAATTTCAGACCTTGCTCCTGCCTTCCGTCTCATACCGATGCCTCGGCCGTACAACCTTATTCAGCATCATCCTAGTCTTACTTTCTCTTGTCTAGAGGCCTACCCGTAGCCTAGAACATCCTGTAGACATCCAGGCCCACTTCCTCCTCGGGTCTCCCCCCCCTCCTCTACCCCGTCCCTCTGTTAACCCTCTCCCTCCCCTGAAGTCCACGCCGCCCGAGGGAGTTTTATCAATGAAGGCGCTGACCTTGCCCGATGCAGGTTGATGCTTTTATCTTCGCCGAGAGGGTAAAAGGATCAGACATGCTGAATATTTCATCCTGTTTTTGATGTTTATCGCTACACTGGTGAGAAGTTAATGTGTCCGATGAGGTTGTGTTCTGCTGACGGAATTGCTAATTCTAGCCACGTGTAATCAGTTTTCGCTTGTGAAAATAAATGAGAATGTGACAACTGTTTCTGGAGCAGTTTAACAGCTGTTTTTCCTCTCATAGTTCTTTTAAATTTTTTTGTTGTGAATTTGAATTATTATATTAAATATCACATTCCCGTTTATGAAAGATCCAAATTTAAATCTCATTCAGTATCTTTGTTTGTATGAAAATGAATGTGACTGATTTTTTGGGTGAATTCTCGTTACATACCTGTGAATAGGCATTTAATTTCCTTTGGTCGTTGTATGAATGTAATGAATTCTGATTTTATATTTAGAAGTTTATTACTTCAGTAAAATAAATCCAGGTGCATATTTCTGGAATTGAAATAATGCTTAGTGATCAGAGAGAGAGAGAGAGAGAGAGAGAGAGAGAGAGAGAGAGAGAGAGCACTTTGTGACGATGCATTTGTGAAATAATTACAGGTAAATTTTTCGGGAATTGAAATATTACTATCCCAAGGTCGCGCTCAGTAATCAACTTGTTTCGTTGGTATCGAGAGAGAGAGAGAGAGAGAGAGAGAGAGAGAGAGAGAGAGAGAGAGAGAGAGCACTTTGTGACGATGCATTTGTGAAATAATTACAGGTAAATTTTTCGGGAATTGAAATATTACTATCCCAAGGTCGCGCTCAGTAATCAACTTGTTTCGTTGGGAGCGGAGAGAGAGAGAGAGAGAGAGCACTTTGTGACGATGCATTTGTGAAATAATTACAGGTAAATTTTTCGGGAATTGAAATATTACTATCCCAAGGTCGCGCTCAGTAATCAACTTGTTTCGTTGGTAGAGAGAGAGAGAGAGAGAGAGAGAGCACTTTGCGACCATGCATTTGTGAAATAATTACAGGTAAATTTTTCGGGAATTGAAATATTACTATCCCAAGGTCGCGCTCAGTAATCAACTTGTTTCGTTGGTATCGGAGAGAGAGAGAGAGAGAGAGAGAGAGAGCACTTTGTGACGATGCATTTGTGAAATAATTACAGGTAAATTTTTCGGGAATTGAAATATTACTATCCCAAGGTCGCGCTCAGTAATCAACTTGTTTCGTTGGGAGCGGAGAGAGAGAGAGAGAGAGAGAGAGAGAGAGAGAGAGAGAGAGAGAGAGAGAGCACTTTGTGACGATGCATTTGTGAAATAATTACAGGTAAATTTTTCGGGAGTTGAAATATTACTATCCCAAGGTCGCTCAGTAATCAACTTGTTTCGTTGGGAGAGAGAGAGAGAGAGAGAGAGAGAGAGAGAGAGAGAGAGAGAGAGAGAGAGAGAGAGAGCACTTTGTGACCATGCATTTGTGAAATAATTACAGGTAAATTTTTCAGGAATTGAAATATTACTATCCCAAGGTCGCGCTCAGTAATCAACTTGTTTCGAGAGAGAGAGAGAGAGAGAGAGAGAGAGAGAGAGAGAGAGAGAGAGAGAGAGAGAGAGAGAGAGAGAGAGAGAGCACTTTGTGACGATGCATTTGTGAAATAATTACAGGTAAATTTTTCGGGAATTGAAATATTACTATCCCAAGGTCGCGCTCAGTAATCAACTTGTTTCGTTGGTATCAGAGAGAGAGAGAGAGAGAGAGAGAGAGAGAGAGAGAGCCAGCCAGCCCTGTGCCACGATGCATATGTTGCATGATAGATAATCAGGTTGCGCAGACGAGCTGCACGTGATGGAGACTTGGTGACTAGTGGCTGATGTGGCAGCATCATGACGGTATGCTAACCTCCATTTTCACCGTCTGCCACCACCAGGTGTCTGCCTAACCACGCGCTCGTGTGCGCTCGCAAAGACACACACATACACACACACTCCGATTTATCAGTTAATTTCCGCTTGATTGAGTAGTCTTGATTGGTGCAAGTACACGGGAATCAGAAGCAGTTTGCGGGATCTTTGGTTATTTCCAGAGTAGCTTTTGGGTTAAATAAACCTCGTTATTTTCATGTTTATTTTTGTTGATTGTATCTTTGCAAAATTGTTATCTGTGTGCTAAGGTTTAAGGAATTCGCAAGTTTTGTTTTTGTACTGTGGATCAAAAATTTTTTCTGTTTAGTCTTAAATTTTTCTTTAATTTTCAATAACTGTGTGTGTTAAATTTTATCATTCTTCTTTTCCATTTTTGATTTTTACGCATTTGTTAAACCCCTAGTAATGTCTCTTTCATATATCTCTGTATTTCATGTATTAAATATTAAAGCTGTCTTTCTAGATCGTGTTACTGTTTCCTTTACTTATCATATTTAGCATCTCTCAATGTATGGAACGTGCTAAAGTATATTTTATCTGTATTGCAGGTAAGCGTCCCGCCTGAGCTACGGATGTCGGTCTTTTCCCGGGTCAAAAGGTACAGACATTTCTGAGGCATACAGCCCTTTCATCGCGGCAGAACACCGCACTTACTAGTGGTGGTTTCACTCTCGCTCCAATTATGTCGTTGGGGTGTGTGTGTTGTGCTGTTTCTTCTGTAATAGGAAGACTTCTTAGTATTTTGAAGTAATGAACTTGACGTTATCAATTAATGTATCTTTCGTCCACTCCTTAAGATGCCTCGTGGCATTTTGCTATTTTGTTCAAGATACTAGTTCTGCTTTGGCTGTCGCCTGGAAATAATCTATATTATTGATCCTAATAACGCTGATTAATGTATTTTGGCGTTGGTTATATAGTTTTATGTGATTTAGATGGAGTTTTTTGTGTTAAACATAGCTGGATGTTTGTTGATACTAGCTGGGATCAGTATTATAGTTCATTTCTTTGTTTTGTGTTTAATTTTTGAGAAGTCGAAATGAAAATAGTGCTGGTTAGCTCTGTGTATTCATTTGTGTGTGTGTTTGTGTGTGTGTGCTGTTGTCGTAGTTTGTTCGCTACGTGCCTTTGTGTTTGTTCTTTTTGTTTTTGCCCCTTTTTCTTCACTTGTTGTGCTACGGTCCGTTTGTTGTTGTTTTCTTTGCCTGTGCATGCTGTTTCATATCACGTTGTGTTATTCAGAACATTCAGGATTTTTGTGTAGTTTTGCGTGTTCATTCTGAAGTCTCTTCTATGCCTTGGCCATTCCTTGCTTTCCATCAAATACGATCTTATGCAATTGAAGAGAGAACTGACTTTTCGATACAGGAACCCTGTCGCAGCGTACTTGTGACATTGTTGTCTTAAGGTTGGCTGTGGGCGAAAATATCTAGCACAGCAAGACACTGTGTAGGAGAGAGTCCCTTTTAGCCCTTTCATTGAATCTAATTGATTCTAATTGGTGGAATTGCTAATGGCTAACGGAGTGCAGTAATAAGCGTACATTGAAAAATGGGACAACAACCATTTAAGGAAACACGAGCTTTTTGTTTTTGTACTTGTTCTTGTTGCTCTCCCGTTGTAATCCTCCCTTCCCTTCAGAACTTAAGTTCTCATCTCCCTCGTTAACTCTCATCTTTGTGAATTTTTTTTACTATTTATATTTATATTTTTACCACCACGAATCCACAGCTTCGTCTCATACGCGTCTGGGATTGTTGTACGAACACGGGATTGTACTTGTTGGCAGTCTTTCAAGTGCTGCCGTGATTGCGTCTGCAGTCCTGGCTGCCTTCATGTTTGAAGATATAAAGTCTTATGTCAGGAGAAAGAGAGATGTTTTGGCTTGTGCTTTTGTAAACTTCGGTAATTAAAACTGAAAGGTTTACAGATGCTGACCGTTGAAGACCTGTAGATGGCTGAGTAATCATTTTTGGCGAGTGAAGGAGAAAGGAAGTTAGTAAATATGTTGATAAGAAATGCAGTTCCAAGTCTGTCGTGTTCCTTAATGGAATTAAACCTTTACCGTCGTTTCGCTTTTCCATCCAGATTTTTTAGCTGCTGAATTATTTATTTTTTCGACGTAAAAATGGATAAAGCCAAAAATGTTCCCTCTACTTTTCATGCCTTGACAGTGCCAGAAGGATGTTTTTGGCTTTCGCTTCTTTTCTAGGTAGATTTGAGCCTTGTCACTGATATATTTGATGGACGATTGTGGTTGAAACGCAATAAGTTGTCCTTTATTTTGAATGGGGTAGTGTACCTACGCGGTCTAAAGTGACGTAATATGAGTGGGTCGAGATGACCTACTGAAATGCATACCGCCTCGAAGCTGGGACTAAGACACCATTCTGTATACTCATTGACAAGGCCTTGCTTATTCAGAGCCCAGTGGTAAGAGATTTTGGCCCCGAACAGGGAGATGACAATCCTAATACTCGCAGACAATCGTTTTTACAAAACAAAAATAATAATAATAATAATAATAATAATAATAATAATAATAATAATAATAATAATAATAATAACAATGCCTGGATAACAATTGTGTTTTATCATTTACAGATGCTTGCTCTTGCCTCCTAGGTACCTTTTGAGAAATACCCTCATATTACACTTCCCTATATACTGTATATGTATGTATGTATATATATGTATGTTTATATACACACCCACACACACACACACACACATATATATATATATATATATATATATATATATATATATATACATAATATAATATATATATATATATATATATATATATATATATATATATATTATATATATGTATGTATGTCAGAACTATGTATTCAGTAATAGTCTACATGCAGTGCGTGCTTTATCATAAAATTCAATTACTCATTTTCTTCCGTATTTGTGGACACGTATATGTATTTATTTTGGTTTGATCCAGTTGCTCGTCTAAATTCAGCAAGTGAAGGCATTACAATTTCAATATGGCATCAAGTTAAGAATTGGATCTTTTGTTAAATTTTCAGGCATACGTTGAAAAGAAAATTGTTGAAAGAAAGAGAGGAGGGGGCCGGGACCAGGGACCTCAGGAATTGGGGTCAGCGTTCTGCATTTTTCATGCATGAATGCATAGGAATTACACATTCAAGAAAGTCTTCCGTTGATCCTGTGCTAAGGGAGGGAACAGTCTTATTAAATTCGGGTATTGAAGTTTCCACTTTCCTGGGCGCGCTTTATTGGACTTTTTATTCGTCAAGAATTTGAAAGTTGTAGATAATTTCTTTTTTTTATATCACTTTAATTTTCTTGGGTAATATAATGCCGTGTATTAGTGTGGAATACATAGTATATGAGTTTACTTTAAAATTGGAATTTTGTAATACCGTATTAAAATAGATCTCGTGTAAAAGAAGTTCAGGGCAATTTGGTATATTTTATGAGTAAGAACGCATGATAATTGGTAGCCCAAACGAACATTAGGTCAGTTTTAATACACTTCTCTCTCTCTTTCTGCGCATACAGTCTTACGTGTTGAGTGGCTGTCTCATAGTGTACGTGCACACCCTGTACTTTAATCCACCGCATACCACGTGTTTGGAAGAGCTTCTTTCCCTTCCCGTCGCGTCTGGTTTGAACCTCTCCCGCCAAAGTAATCCGTTAAGGTTATCCCCCCTCTTTCCCCTCCCTCCCCCATTATCAGGTGAGACACGCTCCGCCCCTCACGCCACGTTTTCCACCAGTAGTAAGCTGAGGATTTTTACCTTCCCCAAAGACGGTAAAAGTGCACACGTGGGTCTGCGGCACTTGCCTTGCTCGTATGCGTAGGTTGTGGTTTCGCCGTCGTTGTAATGACTAGAGGAAATCGTCTAATCCCGTAGGAATGTCAGCTCTTGATATTTTTTTCCTGTTATTTATTGTTTTCTGACAGAAGAAATTAGAACCAGTGGCTCTGGATGTTGATAGCTGGTCCTTGCAGCTTAAGTCTTAAGAAGTATGTTCGCGCATTCGAACGTTTGTTGACATTTGCCGTGGCCACGTCAGTGCCCATCGTTTTTCATTCTTAAGATATTTACTAGAAACATGGCTGTTACATAGTCTTGGGGCTGTGTTATTGGTCCCTCAGCTTATTAAAATTTCTGAAGGGGATTTGATAAAAAAAAAATATTTGGAAAAAAGAAGAATGCCTTGGGTGTTGTAACATTCAGTTGCAGTGTTCGCCGACGCATTCGTGTTGATGGGATTGGGATCTGGCTGGCTAAAACCAGATCTTGTAAGCTGTTGCTGAAAATCAAGTAGAATAATATATCAGTGATTTTTTTGCTTTTGAAGAGAGAGATATGTATAGGCTATATAATTGTATTTTTTTAAGAAAGGTTTCAATTTAGACATCTGGGAGTGGCAATTGATATTGAAGGGTGTCCCATATATATATATATATATATATATATATATATATATATATATATATATATATATATATATATATATATATAAAATATATCATTTGATGTAGACTAGCTCCGGCTACCTAGAGTTTTGAAACACCCCTATTATAAACTATAAATAATTTTGCCATGAAGGGGCTGGGAGGGTATTTGGCATCCCAGCCTCCTTGAATTTAGAAAGGTTGAGCTCTACCCTTATTGTAGTAGTTCGTATTTTACGGTATGGTTGATTTTTTTTTCTCTTAATTTTTATTTCATTATCGGAAGTTCGTTTGGTTGCCGTATTTTCCATCATTTATAAATACTTCAATTTCTGTAGCAGGTGGGGTTTTGATTAAGCACGCAACTAACTTGTCCTAGGTTGCAGAATTCCAAGAAACAAGTTTTATGGAAGTTATTTTTGCGTTTTTTTTTTTTTTTTTTGCATCAGTTTTGGTTCTCATGTGTCACAGCAGTCTCGTATTTAGCTCTGAAAAGTACACGTGATAGTGACCCAAGGTATTGATCGTATACGTTGAAAATATTTTGAAAATGCGTTGTCCATATTAGACTAATCTGTCAAATAGCTATTCTCTTTACCCACGTATGCATGGGATATAATATTATAAAGTGGGACATGTATATAGTTCATAGCCATATAAACCCAAGCAAGTTCATCATATAGTCTGTTGCATTGTATGAAAAACAGGTTGCCAATTTTAAATCAGACCAGCCAATATTTGATGCTTGATAACATAAGTGCACGTAACCGGAATAGGCTATGTATGGCAGTTGATGCTTTGTAAACCGGATTATAATGGGCATTCGCATAGCGAAATTCTCAAGTTACATGTGAATAAGTGTCTGTAGCAAGAGTTTTGGTTCGAGACTACCGGTCATCCTTTCCCATTCCAAAACCGTGTGTCCATCTCTGTCTGACATGACGTATTAAACCATTTATATTGTACTTAATGGTATCGGTTGATGTACTCAAGTTACTAATGCACACTTGGTTTGGAGCTATAGGTCGAGTTCACATCATCTTCTTTTGGGGAATGAACAATGCTGTCAGATGCTTATTGTGTGAGAGCGGTTAACATTCCAGTGGTGAGTCAGGCATCCCGTAATGAGGAAAGTACTGAAGATATGCGACGAACGAAATAACTTATAAATTGTTTTAAAGTAATATGTTGATTAGCCTGTCATGGTCAAGATTTGCTTATTGTACAGCCTGTGACGATTTTTAATTGGCATTGGACTTTACTGTTCTTAGTTATCTATTTTTCCATAGCATTCTTTTTTGAATGAGTCTTCGTGTGTCTGATTGATTTGAATATATATCTCATAAATAAATTTGGAGCTACCCGCCTTTACCTGTGTGCTTTTGGAACATGATAAATTTTCTTGAAGAATGAGGCGTACCATCTCAAAAATTAAATTCCTTGAAATTCTCTCTCTCTCTCTCTCTCTCTCTCTCTCTCTCTCTCTCTCTCTGGCCAAACTAGATTTGATTTAATTTGTCCCCACTGCGATACTATCATTTTGTGTCCAACTTTTTTGTTGGTATGTATATGCAAACTTTGGCACAGAGTTTGCTCCAGTAGCGTTTAAAGGAAAATGTTTGACGCTGCACCCGAGCATAGCCAGACTGTAAAAGCTTTCCTTTCCCCAAAAAGGAATATGCAATTTCCTCGTCTGATGAGCTCGCAGGCCTTCAACTGTGAATGATTAGCGTCCTAATTAACAATTATTCACACAGCTAGATTTGATTATTTCGCGTGAGTTTTTTTTTTTTTTTTATAAAATTATTGTTGTATAGTTTTTTTTATTGAACATTCAAAAGCAGAGGAGCTCGTGCGCTTTATTTAGAAAAAAAGCAAGTCTTCTAAAAAAGGTTGGATGTTATATAGAGCTCTTGAAGTTATTCTGTTTTGTGAATTTTAGTTTTCGCTTAAGGGTGATAGTTGTTCATTAGCACTAACGCAAAGTTTCACAATATGCTGACTGATTAAATATATACAAGTTAGTCCAGGTTCAGCAGATATGAGAGAGAGAGAGAGAGAGAGAGCACGGAAGTAGGTTGCCATTAATGAATCACTGCGAGCTCATGAAGTTTCCTTTCACTGGAAGATCGTTTGGGATTAGTGACGCATGTCTTGGGAATTTCAGCTACGGCGTGGCGTGGGAGTCCTTTGCCGCCGTCCCCGCAGTCTGTGTATGTGTATATATATATGTATATATATTATATATATCTGTATGTATGTATTTATACATTATATTTCACATATATTAAACTAGATATTTGAAATTTGTGTAGCTATTTACTGTTTTGGAATAACTTAACCTAGGTAACTTTAACATTTCCTTAATAAAAATGTCAAAAGTAGTCTGTTTGAGTTATTAAATTTACGTATTTGTAGTAATGGTGAGGCTTGCCTTCGAAGTATTTTATATGCATGCGGTAATTTTTCAAGTACAGAAAATGTTCATTAAATACATTCAGAATGAAAGATTTTTCCGTCATTCATGTTGAAGAATTAGGACTTTTCCTCTTAGACTTGAGGAATTAGAGACCTGACAGAAGAGTGATAAGTTTAGCTGTACCGATTCAGAGGATGAAATAATATTAATCTTGGTATCTTAACCCTTTGGCTCTTGTTTGTATAACGGTAATCTTGAATCCTTCCTCCTTTTTTCGCATTAGTCATATATCAAGGATTTTCCTTCGTATGTAATCTGATTCTTTTACTTTTTTTTAAGTTGATTTTGAATGGCCTCTTTATAGTTTGCTGCTACCAGATGAAAAACCAGACCGCTGAGCTGATTAACAGCTCTCCTAGGGCTGGCCCGAAGGATTAGATTTATTTTACATGGCTAAGAACCAACTGATTACCTAGCAACGGGACCTACAGCTTATTGTGGATTCCGAACCATATTATGACGAGAAATGAATTTCTATCACCAGAAATAAATTCCTCTAATTCTTCATTGGCCGGTCGGAGAGTCGAACGCTGGACTAACAGCGTTCCAGCCGAGAGCTCTACCCAACCATCCAATGAAGAACTATGAAAGTGCCTCAATATCTCTGTAGCCGACGTCGTTATTTTTCTTTCTTTTCTTCCAAATAGTAGACCTTTATATTGATTCCTTTTGACGTATTCATCTCGTCTGCTGATAACTAAGAAAACAGATTAGGTGTCCTCAGTGTGAACGTCATGTAAAAAACGCGATTTTATTAGCGAATGGCATTCTCAATACTTTTAGCTTCTTAGATTAGCCACCATTCCATGCTGGGAAGGTGTTTCTCCAGTGCTAACAGACAAGTTAAGGCCGAATGTAGATTAGCCAATATCCCATCCTTGGATAGCTTTGTTCTTGTGCTATCTGGCAAGTTAAGGGCAGCATAATAGCAGAGGCAGAATTTATCGGGAAAACAATAAATATAATGGTCGTTTGTAGGTCGCGAGCCATTGGGATAATATATTGGATTGCAATTGTAATTGTCATTTCCAATTAATCTGAACACTGCTTTTGTTAACTGTTATTATTCTGTGCTTTTATTTATTGTAGTAACGAATGGTATTTCGGGAGCATTTGTGCAACAACTATAAATGAAAAACTATTTAACAGATAAATGAAATCGCTTTATGTAGGAGCGTATATTATTTTATGAAAACTTTCGTCAGCAAAAATGAAACTCCCATGTAGCAGATAATTGCTGTTATTTGTCGAAGTTGCGAACAGGTCTTTGGGTACAGAGCAAATGAAAAATTAATGATTTTTACAACTTATTGCCAAAGGTACACCTGCGACTCCTGGTATTTTGTCAAAAGTTTCTCTTAAATAACTGGCAGGTTGTGGATGTGGCTGGATAGGCTTTTGCCTCTGTTAATAAGTAGGTGTTACATGTATATTTGCGTATTTCATCAGCTTTATAACATGAGATATTAAGCATGTCCGGATTATATAATCTTCATGAGATCTGTTGTGTATTTCCTGTATTTAATCAGCTTTCAGATATAATAATCCCGTTAGTATGTTCATTTCGTCATCAGTACGTCACGATATCTCTGTTCATTTGTTCCTTTATTTCATCACTTTTTAAAATCCGATTTGTACATTTTATCGTTCAGGTGAAGAGTTCTTTGATGAAATACTTGCATAGCATTTGTGCCTGGCCATGCTTCTATATTACATCGTTATTAACCTTATAGTACGCATTTCATCGATTATAAAAGTAGTTGAATTCGGATCACCGAACGCCACCTGCGGCTGATATACATTTTTAAAAAATACTACCCGTACTTTTGTATGGGGGACGGGCTTGTTTTTGTTTGCTGCGTAGTTGTTTTTTCAATCAATTACCGGCATTGATTAGAATGCCACCCGTGATGAATTTTTATTTTCCCCCAATGCGTTTATTACAAAGGATCCATTGTGGCCGGTCACTGTGCAATCAGATTAATATTCTCGTTGTTTAGATTAAATGCTATTGTTGACTTGGCTGGTCGTGTGCAGCCGTGGAATTAATGGAACTAAGAGAGAGAGAGCGAGAGAGCTCGCAAAATAGACTGTTTGTGTTGCATCTCAGAAGCGAACGTGCTGTTGGTAAAACATCCATTGTAGTTGTTTGTGCAGTATTACTTGAGTTTGTTTTCTCCAAAACCCTCAGGGCACAAGGGGATGCTATCTCAAGTACTCAGAAGTCGAGATTCATGGACAAGTAGTTTAGACTCTTTTTCCATAGCTACATAAGTCTGAAAGCTGTGAATGCAAGTGTGTTTGTATGTCTTCCAGATGATATTTTCCGTAGGGAAGTTAGAATGAAAGCAAGAGATTGCAGACAGATCTTTGAAGAGGGAGGATGTCAGCACCTCAAGTATTTTAGTTTTTGAATGAGTTAATTATGAAATTAAGTTATAAAGCCAAGCAGTGGGGCTATTCAGTGTTCAAGACTACGAAAGAGGGAGTTGATAAAGCCAAGCAGAGGGGCTATTCGGTGTTCAGGACTACGAAAGAGGGAGTTGATATAGCCAAGCAGAGGGGCTATTCAGTGTTCAGGACTACGAAAGAGGGAGTTCATATAGCCAAGCAGAGGGGCTATTCAGTGTTCAGGACTACGAAAGAGGGAGTTGATAAAGCCAAGCAGAGGGGCTATTCGGTGTTCAGGACTACGGAAGAGGGAGTTGATATAGCCAAGCAGAGGGGTTATTCAGTGTTCAGGACTACGAAAGAAGGAGTTGGAGTGGTTGGAAAGAAAGACAGAGAGAACCAGAAAATAAATGCGAAGAAGTACAAGGATCTAAAGTTGAAAAATGGGAGACACGCCAGCGGCACTGAGAAGTTATAGGTAGAGAGGTTGAGCAGCAAGATAGAAGAAGGGGTAAAATAAAATGCCTAAAAATGGCTGTAGTTAGGGCCGAAGGGACGCTACAAAGACCCTTGAGTAATGCTTCCAGTGTACCACGTGAATGCACCGACGGTAGTGCGCTTTTTTGGATATTTTACTTTTGTACCTGATAAATAGTTGTCTGGTGAGAGTAAGAAGAAATTGCATTAGTCTGTGAAAGAGCTTCGTGCTGGCCATAAATATCAAGCTGGGTAGCGAAAAAATTGTTACAATAGATAGCCGACTTGTTAGAGTGAAACGTCGAAAAATGGAATTGCCCTCAATTACAGGTATTTGGTAACAAAAATTGATAGATGATTGAATGAGTGAGGATGGGAAGTAGAGTAGTTGTAGAATATACGCTCAAAGGAGGATGAGAAGTGAACTTTGACCTTTAAAAGAAATCTGGAGGTTTGAAGGTTGAGATAATGCTGGTTACATTGTTGGAGAGGAAGTAGGTAGAACCCAATTAGTATTTAGGAATATGAAGAATGTATTACAGAAAAGGATTTTAAGAATGTTTATTGTTACAGAAAAACCCAATTAGTTTTATTATACAGAAAAGGATTTTATTATGAAATCGTTTATTTAGATCTTACAAAGGGGAGTAAGTTTATTAAAATAATGTGATTGAAAGTTGTGTAGTTAATAAGAATGTATGTATATAGGCTAAGCGAATCCCACAGGAAAATGACAGGCAGAAGTTCAGTGCCAAACATTCTACCTGTCATTTTCGACTGAAGTGTGATTCAGTGATTTTATATATATACTGAAGTCACGTGCATCTCCAGTGATTTTTATAAAGTATATATATATATATATATATATATATATATATATATATATATATACACACACACACACACACACACACACACACACACACACACACTTTAAAAATATGGTTTAAATAGTACGTTCCGTACAGTAATAGTCTTGAAGGGCCACAACTAAAAAGCAGCTATTTATTCTTTATTGGTTTGAACATGATTAAAGAAAGGGCTTTCTTTTTCTGAGCCGGCCCCACTTGTGTCCTGCTCCAAATGCTGATGTGGGTCTCACCTTTAAGCCAAGATTCTTCGTCCATTAAAATGCTGACTTGGCTGACACCCTTCGCTGATGACTTCGCCCTTAATGGTCGCACATAAAGTTGTAGCCCGCCAGTTTTAAATAACGAAATGGTTTGTGTACGGGTTTGTTTCGTCCAAATCATCCAAACGCATTGTAGTTTGTTTTATTTTTTAATGTATTCATGTACTGATTATGACAACTTTCTTCCCGGCTTTAGCAGCTTAATGCCAGCGTTTCGTTTCATCAAACTCTTTCTCAGCAGAAAGATACACGAACGAACGTTATTTCGAGTAGAATTTGCTTTTCCACAATAATAATACGGTACATGTTCATTAGGTTTGCAGATTGTGCGTGACGCAGTCCAATAACATCCGCGTTTTAATGGTAGTTTTCCATAGAGTCTCTTTCCTTTTAAATATATTTCTGATCATGTATGATCATGTCATTCCACAAACCCAAGGGCTGCTGCCCTCTTCCATAGTCAATGCATATAGGTGGAGATCTTTTTAAAAATATTTCACGAGGTTTATTTGATGACCGATGTTATTGTAGCGGCAGTCAATCACTCATCATTTTAAATGGCTTCTCTTCATAGTCTAAATTACGCAATATGGTAGTCGGTCAGTTCCATTTATATTTTGCTCTCGTAATTCATGAATGAGCGGAGGGTATTTTTGCATGTGTCCCGTTAAATATCCGGTTCTGTATCACAGCGGACCCTATGCAAACGTGAGGCGGATATCTGTGATTTTTATTTCGTTAAAATAATTCTTCCTGTTTTTGTTTATCTTTGTTGTGAACGACAGTTAATCTGTGACATGTATTTGTGATTGTAAGAGTTACAGCTTTACGGACATAGAAGTCATGATAGATATACTTCTTTGTTTGCTAAAGTATGACAGTAATAAGAATAGAACTATTAGTTTAAAAAAAAAGGAAATCGGCCTGGTAACTGTATAACAATAGGAAAAATCTCCCAGAGTTGTTTAAATTTTGAATGCCCCCCCCCCCCCCAGAAAGCTTCATCGCATATGGAAAATTTCCTGTTGTCAGTTTCAGCATTATAGCTGCTTATAAGAATATTGACCGTCGCAATGCGTCGTATCTTTATCTATAACTCGCATATCGCATTGACTGATATTTGTCTGCCAACGAGTAGTTAATCCTTGACATTTTTTATTTCTTTGAGTGAGAGCATTAGGATGCACTGTGGTGTCGCCTTGAGTTGTGACGGAGAAGAGGACATTTAAGACATCGGCTGGGACAAGAAAGGAAATAAAAAAATGTGAGAGGGAGACGACTCAAAACGAACAATTAAACGTGTTCTAATAAGTATAATTTTATGTGACGTAAGAGATCTTTCTCGTTCTTCTCACAGGCAACAAATGCGTCGCTTGCCAATCGTCATCATCGTCCAATAATGCTTACCAATCGCATCCATATTTATTGGCCCCCCCCCACCCCTGGGGTTGTAGTTACCACCTATGGGGGAGGGGAGGAGCTCGCTGGGAAGCGATACGTCAATTGAACAACAGGTGTTTTTAATGGTTGCATACGCAGCTGCTTCTGCTCCCCCACCTCCCTTCCCTTTAGTCACCTCATCTCCTTCCTCCCTCAGTGTCATCTCATAAGGACACGGAACTCAGCTGTGAAGGGGGTGGGGTAAAGGGAGCTAGATGGGGTTGATGCATATTTCCGGATGGGGGGTCTGCTGATTTTTTTTTTTTTTTTTTGTGAGGTGGACGGTTTGTTGAATTAAATGACGCAATATGCTCTGAAATGAGTTTGTTTTTCGGAGTGAATATTTTAGTGTTGTTCACGAAGGCGTCTGTTGGTGATGGAAACGTCCTTGGATTCCTTGAAGATTCAGTCACATGATTCGTGTGTATTGGAAATTTGATCATGAAGATAATTGAAGTGGAGAGAGAGAGAGAGAGAGAGAGAGAGAGAGAGAGAGAGAGAGGTTTGCACAGAACAAATGAACAGAGTGAGCAGTTTCAGGCAGTCGTGATGTGCACGGAACTGAGCATCTGTGACAGATAATGTAAATATGGACTAACTGTATTGAAAGTGGCCTGAAATGGTTATTGTATGGAGGAGGTTGTATGTATGTGCTTATTTTCAATGTGTATTAACTAGCTCCCAAGCCTCGTTTTAGTTGCTGTTCGATAAAATTTTATTTTGACTGTTACTGATTCCCTGCTTAAAATTTCGTAGGGCCGAAGTCTGTCCCTCAAATAGCCTAGTCTGTCAGACAGTTCACCCATCGATGGGTCGTCACGCTTGCTTTGTCGTTTCAACTCCTACATCTTACATCAGTGGAGGGATTCAAAAGGGGATCATCCGTCTTGTCAGGTGTGAGTGTGTGCCTGTCCCTTTTGCGTTGTCATCGCAACTCCTAAACGGTTGAATGGATTTCTGTTAAGCATGGCACAGAGTAGACTATCATGCGTAGGTATGCATAAGGAAACGAAGTTCCATTGTATGTTCAAAATGACAGTCATGGTGTCGGAAAGCAAGTCTTGTCGTGCATACCTTGTCCTCTCAACCCTTTCCACGAGATTGAAGGGATTTCAGTCAAACACAGTACTAAGGTAGATCGACACAAGATGTAAAAAGATACATCTTGGATCGACATACACATGAAGGGAGGTCATCTGTCTCTGCGTAAGACTTGTCTATCGAATTTACATTGTCAATGGAAGTCTTCGGACAGAGTGTAAAGGATACAGTTAAACTTGAAACAAAGGTAAACGATTATGTATGCATGTGTTTAAAGGGAGATCACAGTACCTGGTAGTCCATCTGTGTGTTTGTCACACCTTATCATTGCAGCTCCTGCTACACTGTTGAAGGGATATCAGTCAAACTTGGTACAAAAGAAGACTATTTTGAATGAATTTGCCAGGAGAGAGCTGGCGGCTCTCTGTCAGCATGTGTCACGTTCACCATGTCATCGCAACTCCTGCGTTGTTGAAAAAAATTTAGCCAAATACGTTACTACTATGCATAGACGTGTATGAAAAGGTAACTCTGTGTAGATGTTTGTTAAAAGG
>NC_089760.1:18215000-18225000 GCF_040412425.1 Macrobrachium rosenbergii | reverse complement strand
CTTTTCTTCTTAAATCTGCAGTCAGCAACGTCAGTTACTGAAAATACCATCCGTAACTTGCAGTCAGCAACGTCAGTTACTGAAAATACCATCCGTAACTTGCAGTCAGCAACGTCAGTTACTGAAAATACCATCCGTAACTTGCAGTCGGCAACATTAGTTACTGAAAATTCCATCCGTAACTCACAGTCAGCAACGTCAGTTACTGAAAATACCATCCGTAACTTGCAGTCAGCAACGTTAGTTACTGAAAATACCATCCGTAACTACGTCTTGTGTTGACACCATTCCTTGGCTGTACATAAGAACAGCAGACCTCGTACATGCTTTGAACATCCAGCCATGATGATAGCGTGAAGAGTCAAAACACTTAATGTGTTTTAACAAATATTCTGTCTTTGATAGGAAACCAACACAGTACAAACAGTATAGGGATATTTCCGTCTCGGGGTGCGATATGCTTTATCAATCTTGATGCTGTTATTTAGTACATTTTTGATAAGCTTCCTAAGTTGTATCTTAGGTAGATTGGGATAGAATTACAATAGATCACTTAGCTAGTAATAGTTATCACAACTTTATCAACAGAAAACTCAAGACGCTTTTTAACAAGTGACATACTTATCAGTAATCTCGAGTAGATAATTATTAATATTCACTTTCATATGTCACTGGGTTTCTAGATTCATTTTTCTCATCCGTATAAATGGAATTTTAATTTCTTTTGGTATAGTTTTATAAGTATCATCCATTCCGTAACACTATTAGAGCATTATCCAGTTTCATTTGTATCCTCGATGTCGCTAATGGAGAAATAAAAATTGGTGTTAACAGACAATATCTTGAACTTGAGTCTTGTCTGTGACACTGGCTTATTCTTGCAAGTATTAGTAAAATGTCGTATATATGTTCCCCTAATTAATAATTGTGTTTAGAGAAAGAGATGGTATGCAAATGTAATGGAGTCACATCTCTTATATATATATATATATATATATATATATATATATATATGTGTGTGTGTGTGTGTGTGTGTGTGTGTGTGTGTGTGTGTGTATATGTATATATAAAATGAGAAAAAGCTAGATTAACCCAGGAGAGGCAGAGGGCATGACAAGAATTACTTATTCACTTTGAAATCTCCTGTGTACATCTTGAGAATAGGGTCAAAAGTATATAGGTCAGGGCTTAGATTAATATTTTCATTTTCTAGCTTTGTTAAGACACATCCTAAAATGAATTTTGCAACACTTATTACATCATCTTGTTATTCCACTAGAGGGATAGTGCCGTCAGTACACCTCATGCAGTGCACCGTAGGCATTATTTAAGGTTCTTTGCAGCGTCCCTTCGGCCCCTAGCTCCAACCCCTTTCATTCCTTTAACTGTACCTCTGTCCATATTCTCTTTCTTCCATCTTACTTTCCACCCTCTCCTGACAGCTTCCATTTCAGCGCTGAATGACCTCATAGATCCCAGCGCTTGGCCTATGGCCTAGATTCAATTCTACAACTAGGGGGCCAAATTAATTGTGTGTGATTTTCCGCTTACTTGTAATAAAAACTTATTCTTCTTTTGGCCAGTTCTAACTGAGCCTGTTGATATATTCTGTCATTTAATTCCACACTTGTCTTGCACAAATAAAATAAATCACTGTCTTCCAGTCACTTTTAAGATATCTTCTGAGATTTATTGTATCGAGTATCCAAAAATTCAGAATTTCAACACTTAATGGTCATATGAACATTAAAGAGAATGCAGAAGTTTTTATATATGTCCTGAAAAATAATTAAAAATAAAGTAGTTGTTGCTTTTCCATATGTAATGAATTTGCGCGGAGAAGTTTCGCGTCCAAAAACAATATTTAAAAAGGCCAGGCAACCGTTGTTTTCTATTTTCAACTCCTTGAGTATATTTGATGAAAAGAAGTCGTTTATTTAATTTTTCTTAAAGGTGACTGGTATCCAATTCCATAGGTATGATATCCAAAGACATATATATATATATATATATATATATATATATATATATATATATATATATATATATATATATATATATATATAATAATCAACAAACAATCACGTGTGGAATAGAAATAAATTTCTGACTCACATCAGGATCGAACCCAGGTCTTTCAAATGGCCTAGTGGGCAGCGCCCTTGCCTTTCAATTGAAAGACCTTGGTTTCGATCCTGATGTGAGTCAGAAATACAGTATATATATATATATATATATATATATATATATATATATATATATATATATATATATATATGTTATAAATGAAATTCTGTTCTTTGCACAACCACCCGCATCCTTCCACTTACCCCCTCCCCCCTCCCCCTTCCATTATTGAGGCTCTCATTTTCCAAGCCTTTTGTTGGTGATTGCCAGTTTCTCTTGTTGCCATTGTTTCGAAAGATTTCCATATTCATGGGATATTGGGATATTTATCGTATCTCTTTTCCCCCCTCCCCCTCTCCTAACGCAAATGAGAGACGGGGGTTTGGGGGGAAGAGAAAGAAATTCCACTCTGTTGGTGTGATTCTCTCTCTCTCTCTCTCTCTCTCTCTCTCTCTCTCTCTCTCTCTCTCTCTCTCATTAGCAGTTGTCGATCGAGGACGAGGATGCGTTCAAGTAGGTGCTTCATAAAATGCTGACGGGACCAAAGGAGTTCAAGAGTCATTGACTTTTGATGTAGAAGACTCATCTGCAGATGGAGCTTTCTTCTTCTTCTCTCTGGACCCTCGATTTCCCCTCGTTCGTTATTCTATCGTCTGTCCCCTCGGAGCTTGAAATTGGTCCATCCAGCGTTCTTGGAGGATGTTTTCTGTTATGTGTACTCTCTCTCTCTCTCTCTCTCTCTCTCTCTCTCTCTCTCTCTCTTCTAATTCCGGAGACGACTTTGTAATTACGTCATTAAATGCACATGGTCTTCCTATCTTTCACGCATTATAGGACCTCGTAAGACTAAGGGATATGGAGGGTGTGATTGTGTTTGAGTACTTCAGTGTTCTCCAGGTTATCAGAAAAATTTAGACTCGGTTTTTATTCGTCACCTTTTCACCTCTTTTCTTTGTTTATGTAGTAAAGTGTATAATTATGCAAGGACCGATGGGCAGTACAACCCCAGCGTCTTGACTCTGCCCAGGCATGATGTAGGTGGAATGGAAGCGAAAGAACCGCCTACTGATTTATGGGAGATTACTGAAATGAGGGAAAATAGAATGAGCCAGACATAAGCGTTTGTGTGATACGCATGAACTGTATACTAGGGCAAAAATCAATTAAGACTTGTTAGTGCTTATATAAACATGTATGCTATGCTAACATACAATTTCATATACCGTGTGTATACATATATATATATACACATATATACATATATATATGTGTGCGCGTGTATATATACACGGTATACATTTTAAATTATATAATATATATACACATATACACACATACATACACACATTCATGTATGTATATACAAATTTTGTTAGGTGGAACCTTCCCGTTTCGGAAGGAAGAGGCCATATGACTGTAGGGTCCTCTCTCTCTCTCTCTCTCTCTCTCTCTCTCTCTCTCTCTCTCTCTCTCTCTCTCTCTCTAGGTGCGCATTTTACTAGGGGATTATATGACGAATCTCATCATATGTGAACCCCCCGAGTGCAAAAACATTCTTTGGGTTCGTCTGTTTGCAAAGCAGGAACAAAACTAAACACGACAAACGACGCATATTGTGTGTTGGAGAGGCAACCCTTGCTATAAAGTGTTTGCATATGTCACAATTTCCTTGTGTAATTTCAAGACAAAACCAGCAGTAAAATTGTAATCGTTTTTCATACTGAAATTTCTGTTTCATTATAACTATTTCTTCCGGTGGTATCACTTTGTAAGTGTATTTTTTCAAGTACTTTTGGATTAGTTCCTTTGGTCAAGTATTTAGTTCAGTCAGAGTTTCAAGTTCAAAATGAAGCCTGAGTTAATCCATTATCTTGATCCTGCCAAGAAAAAACGCTGAATTGGTGGATGTTTATGGTCAATAAAACTCTTTATTTCTTGTCAGTTGCAACTGTCAACTTGACAAATGTTTCTAGTTTAATTGTTTGCTCGCTCTTTTATTGATGGGTTTCATCTTGATGTATTTACCAGTTGTTAAAGGTGCCAGTAGAGTACCCTAGCTTCACCTGACCTGCATTTGCCAAATATTGCTGCCTCGCCTCGCCGGGCAGGTTGTCAACACGGCCACCGTGTGCTGTAATAAGAAGTCTTGGCACTGGGCGCTTTTTCTTTTCTTCTTCTTCTTCTTCTTCTTCTTCTTCTTCTTCTTCTTCTTCTGCTTCTTCTTCTTCTTCTTCTTAACTGCCTTGGCCCATTAGACCACCTGCGTGCTTTTTCATCGGTCAACGACACAGTTAGTGAAACCTGAACTTCACGATATGAACTAAAGCCTCTTGGCTGGTGTTATTTACTTGTGCGATTATTGATATTCCTAATTTACTAAGATGTTAGTATTTAAAGGTGAAAATAAGCATGTCATTGGGCTAATCTATTTGCGTGGTTTGCGATTTGAATTGTCGTTGAATGAGCACTGGAATATGGGAATTGTAGAGCCACAAGCAATTAACGATTGAAACCTCAGTATACCAAAGTAGTTAGACATATCTGATTTATGAATAGTGTCCCCTTTCTGTTAGCATTCTGGTTAAACATTTACATACAATTGATCTGTATTCTGGCGATAAGATACTTCTTTCAGATTTAAACAGTTATCTGGAATTAACTAGGTGGATCTGAACATGGGTCACCTCTGCCAAGGCCGATCGTTACCAAGTGCCAAGAATTCAGGGACACGCATCCTGACTTAATAAGGCAGAGCTAAACATACCTTGCTGTATAAGGCAGGTCTAAATACAGTAGGTGGCCCGACTTCAAGCTCAATTGAAGAGGTATCCAGATTGAAAGAAATAGGTCTAAATAGATATCTGGACTTGACGTAGCAAATCTAAAAAGGTATCCAGACTTCACGAGGCAGGTGTTAGCGAGCGTGTATCCAGATGTCACGAGAAATAACAAGACTTGTCACGAAGACTTCCCGTTACACTGCCTGTAAGGAAACCATTTCCTTCAGATTTATCTTCTGCAAGGTAAACGACAGCAGGTGCTGTCATTACAGCTTTTTTGATGCAACCGAGCGCACTTTGATTGAGTTGTTGATGTGCATTCAGGAAGGCTAATCTTCCGCAAGATGAGCAACAGCAGGTGCTGTCTTTACAGCTTTTTCGATGTAACCAGCTTCACTTTGATTGACCTGTGTATGCTTGTGAGGTTAACGTTGTGCTGTGTTCTTGACTGGATAAGCAGAAAGGGGTCAATGACAAGTTTCGTGACTTACCGCACAAGTGAAAACAGGATTAGTGATATAAAATGAACTAATATGAACGGCTTCTGTTCGAGACATGGCATTGTACAGCGTCTTTCGATTGAGTGAACAGTGATAAACCAACAAATTAAGTAAATAATGTTTTGCTGGTTCGTTGACCAGATAAACAGAAAGAGATCGTTTAGGGTTAAGTGAAATTAACGATGTGCTACGTTGTTGACTGAATAAACAGAGAGGGGTCGAGTATAGGGTCAAGTAAGGTTAACCTTGTGATGTGTTGTTGACCCAATAAACAGAGTTGTCGAGTATAGGATCAAGTAAGGTTAATGGGTGAACTGATGTGTATATAACTTGAACTTCTGATCATAGAGAGAGAGATAGAGAGTATAGGGCCAAGTGTGGTTAATGATGTCCTGCGTTGTTGATAACAGAGGGCAATAGAGCTTAGTGTTAACATTCATTGCCTTGCTTCAAAAACTCGGTTACTGAAATTTGCAACAGTCCTTAGGAGTTAGAGTGAGTGGCAGAGTCTTAGTGATATATGAGAAGCGAACTGTGTAAACGAGAACTGTTATTGGTTGTACTGTAAGCCAATGTCCAAAGCATATCGCTCTTATACCGTATGCTGAGGGTTTTTTTTTTTTTTTGTTGTTTTTGTTTTGTTTGATCCCATTCGGAACAATTACAGTAGTTTTGTTTGGTTAAGGCTGGAAGGTGTTTTAATATAACTGTAGTTTAATTCCTGGTAAGAGGAACACATCTTAATCGTTTGCGTTTAAAAAAGTGAGGCCAGACTACTCCATTCTTAT
Organism: Macrobrachium rosenbergii; assembly: GCF_040412425.1. Classification (NCBI taxonomy): domain Eukaryota; kingdom Metazoa; phylum Arthropoda; class Malacostraca; order Decapoda; family Palaemonidae; genus Macrobrachium; species Macrobrachium rosenbergii. Next base: position 18,218,805 of record NC_089760.1, on the reverse strand, counting down.
GAATTTAATTATCAGTGTTCTAACGTAGCAAATCTGAGCCATTCAGCCATTATATACTAGTTAATAATTGATGCGGCACCTCACGTATTTTTTCGTACGTGACAATGTAATGAGAGCTAATTTTGCCAGCACTGTTTGTTGCACCAGTGTCGAGGCCAGGAGCAAGTTCACACCTGGCACACTGCGGTACTATGTGAAGCATTCTTGAGTAAAGTTGTTGGGCCCTATCTGTCACAGGTTTGGCATGTGTTTTGGGGCGATGTAATTGTAGTTTCGAGTCATTTACGTGAGGTAGCACTTATTGAAATGGGAAAGAAGTTCTACCTAGGTGTAGTGTTCATGGCAAGTTTTAGGAAACGTTTTGAGATCAGTTCAACAGTACCATCCTCTAGTTGAATCAGTTAATCAATTAGGAGGAAAACCTCAAGCCTTTGTTTACCGTAGATTTTACAACGTATGGTCTCGTTTCATACGTAACTTATGCTAGCAAACTCAAGTCGCGGCATATATTTTGTGTTAATTCCTTCTGAAACCCCCGTCAGTTTTTCATCTTAAACTCTAGGTAACACCCCCGGGTAAAGAACGTGAGGCATCGCCCAAGAAATGCTGTACATTCCTTGTTCGTAACTTTTAAGTACAAGTATATTTCTTGCCGGGATAAGAGTTTTTTATACGTAATTTCTGTAAATGGGAGGCTGTATATATAACTTATTCTCTTATTCTAAATTACGACATTAGTTTTCGGGTGGTATGCAGGGTAGCCAGCATTTTTCAATTATTTGTGACTACTGAAATTTCAGTCCCCTTTCATGTTTCTTAATTAGCAGATAGTCTTATTTCCTTCTTACAAATAGGGCAAATTTACCTTTTAGAAAACGAACCTTGCATGATTATTGGGAGTCACATAAACTAAATGTCTGCTCCTAATTCGCCAAACGTAATATTTGTCATTAGTTATTGATGTTGGCTGAAAGATTAACGTTTTCCATCTGATTTTCATTGTAATTAAAGGTATGGTTTGCCCTTTTTTGATAGTTGTAAATATTTGAATTCATACGCCAAGGAATAAATTTTTTATATTCCAATAATTGAGTTGTGTTCATATGAGGTTCATTTAGATTGCAGTTTATTATTTTTTTTATTTTAGTTAACCTTATATCAAACAGACAAATGCAGCTGTCAGTGAGACAAAAGCTTCACTCTTGACTAACCTACATGCGAGGACTGTAATAGGTGCCCTTTGCAACCTCAGAATTTGAACGTGCGTTACTGCGCCCTCCTCCATTCCGCTTAAGGCATCTTCATGCCACTGGTACGAATAGCCTTAACGACGCCGACCCATTCCTCACGTGCCTTTGGTCGTCCCTGGAGAAGGCAGCGAGGGAAGTGATTTGGGAAAGTCCAGTGATAGCCCAGGGAACATCCCTGTTCTCGTCAGTATTCTCCGCTATTGTATGTCGAAGGGCAGACGCAAATCTTGAAGGGCTCGAGTCCCTGAAGTGTAGGACGTGGGTGGGTGGTTGATTCCGCCACGTGATTGAACCTTTCATCCATTCTGTTGATGTCATCATCATCATTATATATCTGGGTTATGTGAGATGATTCTCTAGACCTAGTTTGGGTGATATCACTGGGGCTTCTGGTCCTATAGAGAGAGAGAGAGAGAGAGAGAGAGAGAGAGAGAGAGAGAGAGAGAGAGAGAGAGAGAGAGCCAGGTTGGGAGTTGAAATTGATGGCTCCTCCTGGAGCATTTGCTGTAGATGGACGGCATACCAGTCTCCTCTCTCCTCTCTCGTAAGCCTATTAATAGACAGATGGGTCCCATTGCTCGTTTTTTTTTCTTCGTCAGTTGGAGGGAGATGAGGAGGACGGAAAGGAATTACCTTGCTTATATGATCGTAGGGGTGGTTCGATTGACGAAAGGAGTGATCAGACTATTATCAAGAAATACCGAACTTCTATGGTTTTCCGTTGTTAGAGGTTTATTCACAACTAAGGATTTTTTTTTTCACTTCCCTACTTGAAGTAATGCAGTATTAGTTTAGAAAAGTACAGGTTATCAGAGATAGCCTGTGCCTGTATTGATGGTACTGGGGAGTTGTTTTGGTGCTAGAACGTCAATTATGTGTGTGTCAACGAAAGACAATATCTAGAATACCTAGGCGAGTTTGACGACAAAACCAGCATTGTTGATATATGAACCTTGTATGCTACAAAGAATGTTGTAACCTTTACGAATTTTGAAACAATTCTAGGTAAATATGTATATTATTATTAGTAGTAGCAGTGGCAGTATCAAAGCTTAACTGAATGGTTAGGTGAATTTTTTTTTTTTTGTCTGTTTTGGATACTGGTAACCTTTCTTTCCCTAATCCTAATCCGCTGGATTAAATTAGAAACTAATGATGCTTTCATGAAAATTACTTAATGACAGGCTAACGATGTAAACTGTATTAGTTGACCATATAGCGTTCAATATATTGCCAGTTCCTTCACCATTAATTTCTTTATTGTAGTTTTCCAACTTGTAGAATATTTCCGACAGTAGAAGGAAATATTGACCAACACACAGTGAAACATAGTTGTTGAATACGAATACAGTAAAATAGATTGAGCTGTTGAAATGAATTGCTTGCGTAGTAAGTGCGGTGTAAGAAGAATTAAAAGGGTAAGAAACGAGGAGAACCGTGTTGATTGTAGAAAGTTAAGAGAAAGGGGGAAAATAGATAAGTTTGGTAGAAAGATATATTAGTTTGCTTTGAAAATATTAGTGTGTTTTGAGAAGGTTCGGTCTTATTTAAAGAATTGCGGATAATAGGTTGCTGGAAAGTGTAAAATTGGGAGTATGAACAAGAAAGAGAGGACGATATAAAAGGTACTGGACATGTGAACTAAAAGAGGCATTGGAAAAATAGCCTCAACAGACGAAACAAGATTAAGTGCAAGATAGAGGCGAATATCGCAGTTTGTATAGTAGGCCTAGACGTGCTGCTGACGAGTTTTCTGTGTAGATAAATGATGCGGTAAATGTTCATGTTTTTCCAAGGGGGCACCCAATAATCAGAAGTTAGGTATTGAATTTGACATTTAGCATTGTCTTCTCTTGGGAGCCACACTTTGGAAAGAGAAGCTGCACTCTCTCTCTCTCTCTCTCTCTCTCTCTCTCTCTCTCTCTCTCTCTCTCTATATATATATATATATATATATATATATGTGTGTGTGTGTGTGTGTGTGTGTGTGTGTGTGTAGTTATATGTAATTGTAGTAACCACAGTGCCCTCCTAACTTTTGGATTACTTATTACTTTTTGGGTACGCTTGTCTCTACAAAGCCTAAGATCTAAATGGAAGACTATGAAGAAGTTCTGATGTCCGTAACAAATTCAAAACCGCATCTAGAGTATCAGAAAGAGGTCAGGTGTGTAATTTAATCTCGTTCTGATACTCCGGATGCGGGTTCGATTCGTGCTACGGACGTCGCAATTTCTTCATAGTCTTCCATTTGGATCTTAGGTTTTGTATTAACAAACGTATTCAGAAAGTGTAAAGAAATCCAGAAGTTTGGAGGGTATTGTGATTAATGATATAATTACATTATATATATTATATATATATATATTATGTATACATATACACATATTTATACATACATACAAACATACACACATATATACATGTGTGTATATATATATGTTATATGGTGGAGTATGTATTTTACAAAAGTAAAAAATTTTATCGAAGCTGGGGAGTTAAATTTCAGAATAATGGCACGGCAGCATTTTCATGCTTGTGGCCTAATAGAATTG
>NC_089760.1:18182500-18210000 GCF_040412425.1 Macrobrachium rosenbergii | reverse complement strand
TCTCTCTCTCTCTCTCTCTCTCTCTCTCTCTCTCTCTCTCTCTCTCTCTCTCTCTCTCTCTCTGCTATATACATACATGATGCCTTTCAGGTGTTAGGAAAATCAAAGTGTATGAGTAGTGGGGAAGGTTATAAAACTATTCGATCATCGTGAATCACAGTGAGGAATTTTAACAAAACCGAAGTCCTTGTGAATTTGCTGAGTAATTTCTTCTTTCCTCTGTGTAGGGGAAGGCTCTTTGTCTCTGTTTTTATCTTTTGTTTTGTTGGTTTAAGTAGGTACTTGACTTAAAAGGTTTTTTTTTTCACTGGGAGGGCGACAGAACTTACAGAACTTACATATACACATATATATACTGTATAATATATATATACATATATATATTATATACACATGCACACACATACGTATACACACACACACACACACACATATATATATATATATATATATATATATATATGATATACATGTATATATGCATGTATGTATATATGCGTTTATAAGTATGTATGTATTACGTTATGTTCATTTATATACTGAATTTTTGCCTTTCGACCTTGTCCCTCAAATAAACCATTTTTTGCCATTGTAGCACATGTATCTCGGCATTACTCTGAAATCGTTATATTTTGAATTCCCATGTATTTTATGATTTATATCATAGTTTTGGCGTATTAAACTTTTATTTATCCAACTTTTGGAAAATGCAAATTTTTGTTTTAGCAAGTTTTGGTATAAGGAGAGGTATACCATAGTCAGTGTTTCTATTCCATATATTTTTTTTAGCCTATTTCTTCATATTAAAATCAAAATTTTTCTTTTAGGATTTCGGTTCTTGTTGAAAAAAACAGATAACGTAAAGTGTTATAAGTCTTATTTTTGAACTGTAAGATAAAAAAAAAAACACGGAAGCTTTTGCCTCTTAAGCCGGGGGAACATTTTTAGAAATTTTTATTTGTACTGGAAGAGGAAGTCAAAAGTGTAATGTAGAGCAAACAAATAAAACTAATTGTAGACAGTGAAACTATCTCTGCCGCACCTACTTTTCATATTCAACAGTTTGACTCTTATCTTGAGAGTTTTTTTTCCCCTCTTGCTTCTCGGTAGGTACCTTATGATCACTTAACTTTTTCCATCCAAATAAGGTGTCTTTTGTGTGTATGTATATATATATTAAACATACTGAATAGACATACCTATAAATATGCATAATAACGTTTTATATTTCCCATTTTGCTATTATTCATATATTTTTTTTTCCACTAAAACTCTGAGTATTCATCCAGTAGGAAAATGTTCAGATGTCAGAATAAAAATTAGCTTCTGTTGGTGCCAGAACTGACCATCAGGATTGTCACCCGGAATAACCCCGTCCTTTCATTCCAGCCTTTCCCCAATTGTGACAGGTGTTCCCGGTTTGACAGTGGGCAGGAAGCTGGAATAAATAGATGGATGGAATTTGATTGAAAATGTTGAAATGTTGTCAACAAATATCATTGTACAAATAAAAATGAAGATTTGAAAAAAAAGGTAAAGTTATGTAATACAGCTTCAAGAGCCTTTTTATTAAGCAGTTTCAGTTTTGGCTTTTTAAAAAGTTGTATTGTGTCGTGGTAGGCAATTTGTATGTTTTGTGTCGGAGGACGGGTCGCTCTGAAGCTTTTGCCCTTCAGTGGTAGAGAAATATTTTTCTTGTTTCATGTTGGAAGAGCAAGTACAAAATGTCTAGTTTAGAACAAATAACGAGAAGACTAGTATATTTTAGGGGCCTTCTGCATACTAATAAACCTTTGTATTTTGCGTATTTATCTGGTTGCTTATTTAAAATGTTTGTTTACTCACCTTTTTTTTTTTTTGGTTAATGTAAACAAACACTCGAGTATCATTCAGAGTTTTACAGTAAGACTGCTCCATCCTGCTTGTATGTATATACTCGTATACACAAAATATACTTTGGTATAGGCACACGGAAATGTTTGTGTTTTTGTTTCTCTCTTTCCTTTTTACAAGTACTCATCAAATATAGGTTTTGTTGTCATGCGCAGCATGATGAATAAACATGAGGCTGGAAAATGTGAAATCGTAAAAAAAAAGAAACAGAGCTCTTCGTTGTGCGCTGGAACTGACCATCAGAATTGTCACTCGCAATAAACCCCCTTCTTTCATTTCAGGCTTTTCTCCCTTTGTGACAGGTGTTCCCAGCTGACACGAGGCCAGAGGCCGGAATAAATAGATGGAATAAAAATGAAAAGGAAATGAAAATATAAAACAAAACACTTGGATAAAGATATAAAACAAAACACTTGAATAAGAATATAAAACAAAACGCTTAAATTAAACGTACAAATGAAGGTAATAAATGACAGCGAAAAGAGAGCTTGAAAATAGATAGATGGATTTAAATGAAAAATTTAAAGTTTTTAAAATTTCAAGCGCTGTATCACGAAATTTCCGTTAGGGTTAAGCTCCGTTTTTTTTACATTACATTTTATTAAGCTCCGTGTTTTACATTACATTTTATTAAGCTGCGGTTTTTACATCACATTTTATTAAGCTCATTTTTTCCCATTTTATTAAGCTCCGATTTTTTCTTTACATTTTATTAAGCTCCGATTTTTCCTTTACATTTTATTAAGCTTTTTTTTTTCTTTACATTTATTAAACTCCGTTGTTTTTTCCTTGCATGTTATTAAGGTCCGTTTTTTTTTATTTTATTTGATTAAGCTCCTTTTTTTACATATCAAGCTTCGTTTTATTCATTACATTTTATTATTTCCTTTGGTTCTTAACAAAATCAAGTTGTTAGTTTCTCGTCCCATTGCCTCCTGCATAATAAAAGACTTGGAAAACCACAAATGGGAAATATTGAATAATATTCCATCCCTGTATGGGAAGTCACTTACAGACCCTTCCTCCCCCTCCCCCTTCTCTTCCCTACACCTCCCTGAGCCCTTTGTTGCCCAAAAGGCGATTGGCCCAAATGGATTGTAAGTATCGGTTGTTTGAAGTGGCTGAACTGTTTGCCATGAATGTTGGAGCGATGCTTCAATCTTTTTTCATGTAAAGTAAAAAAAAAATGCTCTATGGGAGGTCTATGGATACAGTTTCTCTCTCTCTCTCTCTCTCTCTCTCTCTCTCTCTCTCTCTGTGAGGTTGATGCTGTTTATTTGATTTGTGTTTTAGGCCTATGTGTTTATCCATTTACGGGATGTTGAAGCCACTTGTGACGAGAACTGACATACCTTGTCCAACCAGTTTCAATAGATATAAACAGAAGGAATAGAATAATAATATTATTATTATTATTATTATTATTATTATTATTATTATTATTATTATTATTATTATTATTATTATTATTAGCCAGACTGAGAAGGAGAATCGAGCAGGTTCTCGACAGTCCTAGTTTTGTATATATTTTTAATATTTTTACACACACCATTGTAGATTTCGTCGCCATTATTATTATTATTATTATTATTATTATTATTATTATTATTATTATTATTATTATTATTATTATTATTATTATTATCAATGAGCGAGCATTTGCATAACAAGCTTTCAAATCTATAAACTTGCAAAGAAAACTTCTACGGAAATTGAATGCCTGTAAAGAAAACATTGACCAGTGAGCAACATTTATAACAAACAAATTTGTAGGTACACCGTGGCAAAACTAAGCTTTTCATGACATCAGTAGAACTCGCATTATACATATGTTAGTTTTCGTCTGCACTTTCTTGCACCAGTTATGGTTAGTTAATGGCTGAAAGAATTCAGTGACAATGTGGCGTCATAATGGTGATGGATATTTGACGAAGAGGTACTGAACATTCTTACTTCGAAATTGGCGGGGCCCCTTCCGATGTCGGTTTTCCTCAAGGTCTAGAGAACGACCCTGGTTTTCCTATTGCTTCGAACCGATGGGACAAAGGCTCTTAGTGAATACTCTTCCACTCATGTTATTCTAACAGTCGAGAGTTCTTGTTATTGCTTCATCAATTGTCCTCACTTCAAGGTTTTCTTGTTTTTCCTTAATCATGTATTTTGGTGTAACCACCCTTAGCTTTTAAGCTTTGGCTCCAAGTTCGTGGTTCCCTGTCCAAATTCTTTTATTCTGCACCTTCTCCAGAACGCTTACATTGCAACAGGATGTGTAGGAAATTGTTATTAAAGAGATGGACAGAACCAGAGAGAGGCATATGAATGAACGTCGTCAGACTTTCGCTTCGCCTTGAGTGTGTGTAACTCATCCTTGACGCACTGGCCTGTTGATGACTGTTACGGTCACTTAGGCTATACAGTAGAGTAATGCCTCTCCATCTTTAATGAAGCTTCTTTCAGATGTGACTCTAATATGTGGTACCCCATGTGATGTGGGGGATTGGTAAATATTGTTGTAATTGGGAGACTGGGGGATACTTTTGTGATTATGAGACTGGGGGATACTTTTGTGATTGTGAGACTGGGAGATACTTTTTCATATGAGGGGACTGGGAGATGCTTTCGTCATGTGGAGGGACTGGGAGATAATTTTGTGATTGGTAGACTGGGCGATACTTTTGTGATTGGAAGATTGGGAGATACTGTCATGATTAGAGAATTGGGTGATATTTTTTGAGAAGGGGTACTGGGAGATACTTTTTATTTCCGGATAGGGACATAATGTGAAAAACGAGTAGCCTACAGGGTCGGCAGATTTCATCAGTTCTTGAATCAGCTGCATTTTTATAGCTAATAAAATTATTGGCGTCGGTGACCATGAAAATGTAACGCCTTATTGCGGTGATGAATCAGCCTGTCAGACTTCATGGTAAGCGCAAAGAAAGAAATAGGGCATGAAAAAGAAAAATGTATACCAAACTAATATAAGCTTATCTGTGTGTGTGTTTGTGTATGTGTGTATGTATCTGTGTATCCCACTGACATGTATTCAGTCCCCTCGTACCATTTCAGGTGAGGTATTCCCACCTGACATGTGGACTTGAGAGCGTAAGATGAATATTAGCATACCTAACAATGGCAGATTAGGTCCGGAAGATTTCTCACTTCCGTCGAGAGTTCGACGGCCTCTCCTTCAATAGCGTCATTTGGAATTCGCTTCCTGATTTCCCTTTTTTTAATACATAAATCGTATTTATGAGAAGTTTTAAGTAATCATGTATTTTGAATATGAATATTATTAGGTGTGGATATTAAATAACATATTTGGTGCAACAAGCAATATAATTTCGGCGTCATTCACCATTTTTGTTAGGACGTCCATGTGTAATATTCATTTAGTTAAATTAGTAAACAAATCTTTTTTTTTTTTTTATTTCCCTAATTAAAAACCCATAATTTTCATAGTTCAGAATTTGTGCCTTGTTGTTCTGCAATAATTTCAATGTTCCAGCTACAGCCGAGGTACCGTTATCACAAATTTTCAAAACTCATGAGTTATCTAATCAGTAGCTGCCAAACTTGTCATGCAGATGATATTTTAATGGGCCATTAGTGTTTGCACACCTCTGCACAACATCCGGCTTCCTATGCAATATCGGTTGAAAATTGATAGAGAACTCTTTGTTTGAGGTAGGGGAACATTTAGATTCTTGTTTCATGCAGGTGGTATGTCATAGAATTCATTATATAATATTTAAATCCTGTACAGTACATGTTTAGGGAACTGTTATCAGTATAGTGTGCTCCTAAGTTTAGTTGCGCTCTCTCTCTCTCTCTCTCTCTCTCTCTCTCTCTCTCTCTCTCTCTCTCTCTCTCTCTCTCTCTCTTGTCGAAGCGTTTTTACCCGCCACGATTATGACTTATACAAATCCCTGGGAAATTGATACTAAGCATTTATAACTATCAACTGAAAAGATAACAGTTCAGTATTAATTTACAAAGAAACTTTTAATGAAATCAACTTCATCCCATGCGCATAAGCCTTATTTATCCAAAACTTCCGAAAGTGTTTTCCGAGGTTTTCACAGGACACCTACACTCAAATAGCCTTACGCACTCAGGCACTCATCCGCGTACCCCCGAAGTTTCAAAGCAATTCATTCGCCCATTTTTCCTCCGCGCCCCTTCTGAAGCTGCATAAAGCGGCACCAGGACGCGGTTTGTGGAAGTGGAGACTTCCTTTTTAATAATAACCCCGGTGCCTGTGTTCGGCATTTTCCCGTGAATGCCCTGCAAAGTTAACCCTTTTGTGTCTGCAGTCGCCGGCTTTTCATCCGACCCGAGTTACGGTATTTTTATGCATGGGGAAAGTTTATTCTGTAAACAGGCCCCTTGATGTAGGGTTCCCCTATGAACCACCTTTCAGGCTGGGTACTGTTGCATGTATAGGCTATATATGTATAGTGAATATATGTATTAATACTTTTCAGCCTAGATGTTAAACACATACGCCGAATACGTTAGGGTTTCCTGGATTATCTATCTATCTATCTATCTATACATATGTATATATGTGTATATACTGGTATATATTATATATATATAATATATGTATATATGTATGTGTATATATATATATATATATATATATATATATATATATATATATATATATATATATATATATATATATATATATATTATATATATATAGAGAGAGAGAGAGAGAATTTATTTAGTTTATTTTACGTGGAAGACATTTCAAAGTCACGCTTATTAGTGTTCTAACCCGGTAATTCACATCACCTACTTTTGTTTGGAAAGTGGCCGTCGTTTTAATATGCAGTAAATTTTGGTCGGGAATATATTTTACTGCCTTGGAAGTATTTTGAAATTGCCAGAGTAGTCTTCTTCTTTCTCTTCTTTAAAGCGTGTGTGAAAAATGCTGCCACAATGTAGCGTTTAAATAAGGTTTACGCATTAACTCAACATTGGAGGCTCAACGCGTTCTGGATTATTTGTATTCAGATCTTCATTTGCAAGAAACTCAGCATTAGTTTTTCTTTATATTATAAATGTGAATGAAATTTTTATTTTACTGGAAAAGCAAGCAAGCAATTACACACACAATATAAATATACTGTGTATATATACTGTATATATATACACATAGTGTTTGCTTTCCTCTTCATTTTCTAAGATACACACATACACGGCAATATTTGTGATGGTATGGAGCTCTTTTGTCCCTCTTACTTTTGTTCTGATAGGAAATGTTTATGCAAGAAATTTTTTTTTTCTGTTCACGTGAAGATATGTTAGTGGAGGATTAAGGGTGTTTTCTTTTATTTCATTCTATTTCGTGTATTCCTAAATAAAAATATACATTGAAATTGCCAAATTTGAAATAAGAAATTACAGTCATAGAAAATATAAACAACATATATGTATCGGTAGTTGCTTATTTTCTGCAATCTAAGCAGATACAGTGAACAGCAGTAAGAAAAAAAAAAAAACAGGATCTGTTGAATGTCTGAAATGTAATTCAAGACCGTACTCATCTTGAAAGTACGTCGTCTCATGAATACGTTAAGGCCAAGTATTTTTCTTAAGAATGTGTGATACGTGTATGCTGGCATGTGTGTGTGTGCGCAGCATTGACATGAAATGTTCATTGTGTAGTCCTGTTTGTACAAGTTATTGTTGGTTGAGGCGTATGTTGTAGGATTCCCCATTCTCTCTCTCTCTCTCTCTCTCTCTCTCTCTCTCTCTCTCTCTCTCTCTCTCTGTGCGTTGCGTAACATGTCAGTTGCCGTGATGAAAGATTGACGAATAACCTAATAATTTCTTATGTCAGGAATTTTTCAGCACTTTGCTGGAATTGTCCGTTTCATTTCATAATGAATTCAGCATTGTGTATTGTTTTCACTCAAGTGTATTGGTTTTGGCTAAACACGAATTCAGCGAAGGTCACCTTCAGCATCAGAAATAAAATTCACTCTGGAAACTAATGCAAGTAAGCGGCGAAGAAGGAACCATTTACTTGAACATTTTATCCCTTGACCAAAGCACAATTCCCTTTATGAGCGCCTTCTTCGCTTCCCTCCTTTTCTGTTTTTTTTTGATGTTACCAGTTTTCCACCGTATTTGTTTTGCCAAGGCAGTTCATTGGTCACCTTCCAAGTCTTGTATTTCTAGTGCGTTGGTCAGTTTTTATACTTTCAGCATTTTTCACTTACAGCGATTTTCAGAGGACGAGTAATATAATTTTTTCTCAAGGCCAGTTGGACCGCTAACCCTGGGCCCTTATCAGTTCCAGGCATGATAAGGAGGAAAATTGACAGAAGAAAGAAAGATTATATATAGTAGGAGAAGAAAGAAAGATTGATAAGGAGGAAAATTGACAGAATTAAGAAAGATTATATATAGTAGGAAACTGGAAAACGGACCAACCCTGGACACTTAAAAATTCCAGTCATGATAAGGAAGAGTAAAATTGACAGAGGAAAGAATAGTTATATTAGGAGTCTGGAAAACAGAAGCACGAAGTGAGTTTCAAATACTAGGTTTGGCAAAGGGGAAGGCAGTCACAGATCTGACTGATGTATTGTTCAATTGGAGGAGAAGCTTCTTGCAGCTGAGTCCATTATCGGCACTTCTTCAGGAGTTCTGCCTTATTCTCCTCAAGCCCTCAGACGGCCACATTTCTCTCCCACAGCGCTGGAATTTTAAGAGGTTTATCCATGTTTAATGCCACGTGAGGGTACCTCTTAAAATTCCGACGGGGTTCTAGTATTCTCTTTCTGGCTCTTTTTTTTTTGTTATCAGATGTCACTCATCATAGATGTAAAACTGCCAACAAAGAGAAAGAAGACGAGTTTATATTCACAGATGTATTAGTGATTTAGTCACTGTATGCATGCCGCCTATGACACTTGAATGACATCTTGTGATACATTCTCTCTCTCTCTCTCTCTCTCTCTCTCTCTCTCTCTCTCTCTCTCTCTCTCTCATCCAATCTCGAGAGTGACGTTTTATCCGTCGTTTATCCTCTTTTATATATATCACGCATCGTTGCCTTTCGTTTCCCATTTTTATAAGGGCCATAAATCTTCTGGTGCAGCCTCCAGGTTAACGGGGATTTTGACGTCATTTAACGTTAAACCTTCTCTGCTTCCACCTCGTCATATCCTCCTCGAGATGACTCTCCTCCCCGTCCACTCTCCCCTTTAATCCCCTTCCCCTTTACAGCTCCTCTCCTCCGTCTTTTCCTGTTTTGAATCAGCTGTCTCTTCCCTGTCAGTATCCTAGCGCCAGCCATTCACAGTAGATGTATTTCCCTTTATCTCTTTCCCTGCTCCGTGTAGCCTGTGTCCTACAGGCCGGCTCGTATTGTATCCATTCTCCATTGTCTTGTATTTTCTGTGGCGGGTGTTGTTGCCATGTCGCCGAAATAGAAAGTGCTCTACGTCGAGTTTTGGGGTATGGGACGACTCGGAATGATTCATAGACAATACAGCCTTTGCAGGGGATATTGCACGTGACCAGAATGAAGGTCTACGGAGAGATGGTGGTCTCGAAAGACCTCGATAGGGACGACATCAGGAGCGGCCTCATACATTCACAGCCCTCGCCAAGGACTCTCTCTCTGACCCAGCTCCGATTGACTTGTTTGCCTCTTTCATGTAGACCTTGGGTAGACGTTGAGCAGAATGCTGTTCGTGGTTTTCGTAGCGCGCAGAATATGGCACTGGTAGTGAAGTAGGTGGTTGTTGAAAGGTCTATTTTTTTACCTTCATTGTAATGTAGCAATATCAGCAGTTAAAGTCATTAAGTAAAATACAAAAACCCCTAGGGCGTTTAATCGATTTTTAAAAAATACGAATTTTAAACTTTTTACTGATCGTGATTTTTATCATACTTAAATTTTCCTTATTTGTGTGTATGGCAGCATGAGTAAGTGTATTTAATGTGGGCGTGTGTTTCAGTATTAAAGCATATGCCTTTGTACGTTTTTAAGAAAAATGTCATTTTCATTCATCACCTACCGAATGACCTATTTGGTCCCAGGGCTTAGCCTATGGCTTAGACCTGGTATTCCATTTCATTCTGATCCTTCGGCCCAGCCTTGTGAGAGCTGATTATCAGCTTAGTGGTCTGGTTAAATTATTTTGATAGTAATAATAATAATAGATTTTAGGCTGTTGTGCTGTTTTATCATACCTGAAGAATTGTAGAGAGTATGGCTAAACTCGTGTCTTAATTACTAGTCATTTGTACATTGCCATTACTTTCTTCCTCCAGAATCGATAAGTTGCGGCCTTGTGGCACGTGTGCAGCCTTTTATTTCTTTTTATAAGACCGGCCTTCATGTGGAGAAGCTGAGTACGTGCTTGAAATCATCCAGGAAACGTCCGAAATTTTTTATAAAATTTTTTCAGAAGAGTTTTTGTTTGTCAATTATGGTTCAGGAAAAATTTTTCCATCATTGGGATTTTATATAATTTCTTTTTGTTTTGTGGATTTTTTTTTTTGAAGCAATCTTTGACCACATTGTCTTTTGTCGAAATTATTATTATTATTGCTATTTTATTTTTTTTGCCTTTTTTTATTACGCAGGGCAGCAGTGCAGAACGATAACATCTACGTTTATTCATACTTTCATATTTGCGCACTGTGCAGAACTGAAGTTCGAATCGTCCGGTTTTATCATTGTGCAGAGTCATGCAACTGCTTGCGTGTTTTCACTGGCTTGGATTTCAAGGTGATTGTCAGGCTCAATAAGTGAATACACACATACAGTATATATACTATGAATATAATATATGTATGTCTGTATATGTGTGTGTGTGTGTGTGTGTATATATATATATATATATATATATATATATATATATATATATATATATATATATATATATATATATATATATATATATATATATATATATTTTACATTCGGTGTTTTTGTCGTTGTTATATTTTGAATACCTAATCTGAACGGTCTACATGACACACACACACACACACTCTCTCTCTCTCTCTCTCTCTCTCTCTCTCTCTCTCTCTCTCTCTCTCTCTCTCTCTCTCTCTCTCTCTCTCTCTCTCTCTTTATTTACACGATGTAATAAAGCAGGCCAATAAAATTTGCTAAAAAAAACTGAACATTTTTCACACTAATATCACCTATCCCTAACCCTTAGAAGGAGCATGCTACAGAGAACAGAAGACACCCACCCAGGAGGCGATGCGATGACAGGAAGATGCTTAAGTCGACTTGTTCTCGTTTTTACCACCACACAAATATAAAAGGACGACAACTACTGCTATGTTGTTTTCTATCTGGTGGCAAAATACGTCGTCTAAAAAAAAAAAAAAGCAAATGAAACGTGAGATTCTAACGACCTCTTACCTTACATATAACGTGGAGGCTTTCAAAAGAGGGGACCTTATTCTTCCCTCGAGATTCTTAACACCCTGAGTCCTTCTTTTCACCCTTTTACTTGGCAGTACGCAGACGATGATTTCTCGGGAAAAAATGGTGTCGTCTGAAAAGAGACAATAACAGCAGCGTTCGTTTAAGTAAAATGGGCGCTGAGGGATTCATATGATTAAAGGCAATGTATCCCAGAGAGAGTTAGAGAGGAACAAAAAAGACCTACGCCACTATTAAGGTGTTTTGATGTCGATGTCAGTAACAGGTTTCTTCGTATGTATATATCGCTGGTAGTTCGATTAGTGAGGTTAACAACATTGAATTTGGTCAGTTCTCTCTCTCTCTCTCTCTCTCTCTCTCTCTCTCTCTCTCTCTCTCTCTCTCTCTATATATATATATATATATATATATACAGTAGAATCTACTGGCATTGTGGATATTAGAATATACACACATATATATATATATATATATAGAATATATGGCATTATGGATATATATATATATATATATATATATATATATATATATATATATATATATATATATAAATATATATATATATATATATATATATATATATATATATATATATATATATATATATTGTGTGTTTATGTATGTATGCATGTATATTTACTTTACTGTAAAAAAATACATATACAATACATATACGCGCTCTTACACGTGGGTGTGGGTGAGAGAGAGAGAGAGAGAGAGAGAGAGAGAGAGAGAGAGAGAGAGAGAGAGAAATATTAATAATAAAGTTTCCCGTATGACCTGCTTGACTGCAAATGTCTTCTCAGGACCTGGTTTTGCTTACGATGAAATTTGATACTCGCCCAGAGGCTTCTTGAACGACACGGTTTAGAGTTTCGTTTTTGTTAGAGCGACAACATATAAATTAACTTTTTTGTGTATGTTCTCATATGTTGGTAATTTGTTCATTTTTTTAAATTTAATTTATACACTAGCTTGTTTGGCTTTCTCTATGGCACTGAGTGTATGTGACGTGGCTGGAAGAATAAATAATTATAATTCAGACACTTCACAGCAGGTTAAAAGGAGTCTCGTATATGATTATCTCCAAGCAGGATTAACCTTTAAACGGACAATGAATCGTCAGTAATTAATACAGAACTTTCTCCGAATCTAGAATATCAAATTCAAAGCATGCGACCCGTATCTGGGAATTTTGTTCAAGAAGAAACGTTGTTACTATCCCCTCGAGATTTATTGCACTCACACAGGTTTTCGTAATGAGACTCGAGACTCGCCTGTTGAAACTTAATTAATACTGCCATAGAAGAATACGTCTTCTGATGCCATTGTGGGTTCTGTTGGCAACTGCTTGTTGCTGGTCACCTTCTCGTGTTTTTTTGGCTTTTAATTATTTTACTCAGCTTCTTTCACTTGGGTCATATATATACCAGACATTACCACAGGTGAAAAATAAGAGACGGGGTTTAGGTCCTGACCGGTTTTAACTTTTATTTCCAATCCATTGACGAAGGACTGATACAGAGTATAAGAAGTCACAAATATATATAGCCTCAACAGGAACAGTACTGGAACATACACAATCAGTCCTTCGTCAATGGCTTTGAATAAAGTCGAAACCGGTCAGGACCTACACCCCGTCTCTTATTTTTCACCTGCGGTAATGTGTGATAAATGAATCACGTACAAAAGTGATAATAATCATCATTATATATATACATATATGTATGTACGAGCAGATGTGTATATATATATGTATGTATTTATTTGTATGTATTGTAGCTAAGCTTACAATTGCTGAACAGTTTTGATACCTAGTAAAATCATTACATTATGTAGCAGAATTGGGTTCCATGTAATTGTAAATAGCAGAAGATATTGGAGAGGATGTGCATGGGAGTGATTCTCTCTCTTTTTGATTCCGGTGGTTCCACTTTCCCTTTGATGTTGTTGCTGGTCTGACCAGGTTGCCATTGGTAGAATTGACTCTCTTTCCCTCACCGTGGTAGAATCGACTCACTCACTCTCCCTCTCAAGTAATAGTTGACTACGTTCAGTATTTTTTGGCTGAACTTTTTAATCTGATTGCTTTGTCTTGTGCAGGTTTTCTCCTTTTCTTTTTTGTTCGGGGGTTCCCCTTTTTTTCCTTTTTGTTCCTCTTTTTTTTTTTTTTTTTTTTTTTTTTGTACAAGAGGTATTCTTATGATCAAGCAAAACAAAATATCTTGGCAGCGTAATTAAAATGTTGCTTCCAGAATTAGTGTGAATGTAAAATTTGTATTCTATTTTCCGTCCCTTTTGCCAGTCGACTTATTCTGCAGTGTTCTCCAGGCCGCCGTAAATACCGTACTTTTCTTTACTCTTTTTAGCGGTATGGAAGGCATCGAAAAGTTTATCGTCAACTACTAAACGTGGAGAAAAAGGCTACATATTTTCTCTGTAAAAATTTCCTTCATTTTTACCACCGGATATTGATGCAGCGTTTGGGATTTGTAGTCGATTCTTTTGCCAACACCCGAGAGATTCGCCTCGTTTTTTTTTTTTTTTTTTTTTTTTTTTTTTTTTGTTGATGCTGAATTTTTCGTTATTTCCCTGTGATAGAGTTGGACCTCGAAATGTCTGTTTAGGGATACGTCCCATGATTTGAATCTTCATTTATATATTTGTTGTCAAGTCCTTTAGCTTTTATTTCACAAACGTCAATTGTGTTGTGATATTTATATAGCAACTTTGTAATGGAGCTCTACTGCGTATCTGTGGATTCCCTTTGTTCCGCATAAGCCTTCGTAAAAGTTTTTCAGAATTATATTTTAAAGGTGACAGTCTTTACTGTCATCATGAAAAAAAACTGAATAATTATTTGCAAGTGCTTTATAAAAACAGGTGCAGGAGCCAAAAAGCATCAAATATAAATTCCTAATATCTTCTTGGCATAAGTTTTTAATGTAAAAGATTAGCAGTGGTTAAAAAATTGATCAGTATTTTGAAATGGCGTGGTCCTGTGGAAAGAATGGAGGGCGAGAGGTCGACGACTCGAGGGCTGAATTTGGAAGTGTTGAGTAGTAGTAGGAAAGACGACCTACAAACTTGTTGGGGACGTTCAGAGGTTTGTTGGGAGGAACGCTCGTCCTGCTCTAATGTTGTAGAACTGAATTTGTGGATTCGAAGTTGCAAAAGTATTTGAATGTCAGTGGAAATTGTTTAAGAAAATTAACAGATTGGAAAATGTGGCCGATATGATAGAAATTAAATAAAGTTGAAAGAACTGAAATTTTAGAAGTCCTCTAGAAATTGTTTAATACACCAGGTAGAAAGTGAAAGATAGAAAAGTTTATTAGAATTTTATGGATATCATATTTCATTCTGTTGTTGTTGTTGTTGTTGTTTTTTCCTCAACTGTAGAACCTAGAGTTACGTGAAAAACGGGACGACGAGGGAAAATATGCGTGTATGAGTAATACATAATATGAAGAGTACATAATATGATAAAAAGTAATAGCGAGCTATACAAGATCACTTACATTAATAGCGAGGTTCACAACATCACATAAAGTAATAGCGAGCTAAACAACATCACATGCGTTAAAGTATAATCCTGTAGTCTATAAACTGAAGTGAAGACTGCTCTCTTGTAAAGAATGTTACTAACAAGTCGAATTGCCCATCCATTTCGCAAGAAATTAATGCATGGACGTGGGAGTATATCTCCGTATATCTTGGCACTTTATTCTGGCAATTCACTTTGCTTCCGGGAGATTCATTTTCCTGACAAAGAATATTAGTTTTGGAGTTTGGCGTGTATTTCTCCACGGCGCTATTTTGTTGCCGGGCTGGGTAGTGATTTTAACGTTTGACTCTTCATTTTCCCTATTTTACGTTTTCGGGGCTTCGGCTTTAAAATGTGGATGCTTTTGCAAACTTGAATTTGTTTTATTTTTTTAAGAAATCGATCGTTGCGTGTGTTTCTGGTTCATCTGTAGAATTTTTACTGTTTTCAATTCCAACAGTTTGTCAAAAAAACTATATGGCTAATTAAAAGAAAAGTTTTCTTGCTGAATTCGAGTCTCTCTCTCTCTCTCTCTCTCTCTCTCTCTCTCTCTCTCTCTCTCTCTCTCTGTTAACATACGCTCCATCTTTCCTCTCCCATTGTTTTGGGAGGGCAAACCAGCAAGGAACGAAGCTGGTAGTTGCGGCTGTGGTGGCTTCCAGTCTTGTTAGTAAGCAGAACGTTCTTCGGCTGCGTTTATTTGTGTGCCTCTAAATTTTGCTTACTCTGCGCTTTGGGCCGCTTGGATGTTAGGGTACACACGCACGCACAAACTCCTCCCTGTATGTATTGCTCTTAACTAACCCTTGTATGAAACGTGCTTGGTGTTGTTATGACGTTAGGATTTTCTCGTTCTCGTTAGTCTGTGTGTTGATCATACATGGTTGTAATGTACTAAGTAAACGTGTGTTGGAAAGTCACGTTCATAGTTGTTTTTGTCATTTTGAACAAGAATAAAAAGCCATTAGCTTAAAAATGCGAGCTTCTATAGAATAAAATGCCCATATGTCAAAGAGGGAACTTGTGTATAATTATAAAAAAGTAAAAAACATGTTATTATTCATATAAAAACAGAAATTCAGAGCAGAAAAGCTAAGACAATGGCGCGTTAAAGTAGTATTTCACTCCCTCGCGGACTTTATGAGCATCGGCATCAATAATTCTGCCTGAAGAGCCATTCCACAGTTATGCAGTAAAGAGCACCTCAGCGTGTGAATGCTGAAGCTCAGCAAACTGAGTATGAAGTTCAAGGTTTTGGGGCGCATGCGCATTAAGTGCCAGTGAATTTTATTAATGGTGCTTCTTTGGAGCCGCGAGACAGGATATCTTTTGATATTGGTTTAGAATCTTAATTTCCATTGTTAGGGAAAGGGAAATCACTACTGTGATCAGTGTTGTAAAATATAAAGATCTTGGTAGCTGCTGATATCTACAGTATATATGTACAGTATATATTCCGACTTGAGTGTATAATATACAGTATATAGCTGTAATTTTACTTTCTTCCCATATGTCTTAGATATGAAATAAAGATGAACTGAACTGAACTGAACTATGCATGTTTACCGTATTCAAGTACTTCTGAAGAGTTTGGAATTATCGTCTCTGTTGATGTAGCCGACCTTACGAACAGTGCTGAGTTTCTGGCATTGGTAGTTGAGTTAATGGCAAGTTTAAGCAGACAAATATTCAGAATAATTCAGTAGGGTAACATACACGAGCCGAATCTTGGGCCTTGCGAACGGTGCAAGATCGGCTTGCCCATCATACAGTCTTGGTTTTGTTGTAGCTCGGGCACATACCCCACCGACTTCGCCACTTCCTGGTATGTTCCAGATTCTGCAAGGCTAGCAGCAACTTCATTTGTCGTATTGGGTACCAATTAACGGCAACAAGGTTTAACAGATTACCAACTGTACAGCCTTCTTTTATAGACCAGCAATATTATGCTAGTAAAATCTACAGCTAACAAACGAGACTAGAATGGCTGGTTCGTTCTAGTCAAAGTTCTGTTAGGGGAAGAAACCGTTTATGATGCCAGGGGCATTTTTAGATTTTTATCAGAAGCAGACCTTCTGCAAAAACTATAGATTTATATATATATATATATATATATATATATATATATATATATATATATATATATATATATATATATATATATATATATATATGTATATATATATGTGTATATACTTACTTATTTACTTATTATATGTATATATATATATATATATATATATATATATATATATATATATATATAATTTATAATTTAAACATTGTCCATAGGTTATGTATAGGTTTTATCATTCTTAACAAATGATATCGGCGTCAGTGACCTTAGTTGTCCCGATGCCTGAGAACAAATCAATCAATCAGTCATCATTCTCTCTCTTGTCTGCCGATTTAAAATGTAAATTGGACGAATGTGGTGTAATTTATGAGGTTTATATGTAGGAGACCTAATGAAGATGAAGTGAAAAGTAGCTCCAAAACTAGTTCAGAAAGTCGGGGCTCATATCCGATTACATAGTTTGTCCTGAATGTAGATGGTGCTACATGTGATGTTAAACACTAGGTACAATACGCTCCTTTAGGCATCCATGGCCGTTGTTGTTGTGATGCCACTGTATTGATAAGTCCCTGGGCATCTCTTGTGTAATGTCTTGTTCTGGTGTCGTTTGCACCGTAGGATACCTCGAACGTTTCTTGATAAGAAAACAATTGACTTACAATACGACTTTAACGCAAAAAAAAAAAAAAAAATGACAATACGACTTTAACGCAAAAAAAAAAAAAAAATCCCCTAAATTGATCTCTTGAAAAAAAATGTTTTAAGTTCTTTAATTACAGCTTTAACGTAAAAAAATAAAAAAATCCTCTAAAATGATGGCTTAAAAAACACGAGTTCTTTGAATTTGGTATTTCGTGTTTTAGTTGTTCTGAAATTTAATATTTTTCTGTTAATAGACGTTATTGACAACTGTGCTTTGTTGATAGTAGTTTATACTACTAATTCATCTAATTAGTATGGAGTAGTTGTTTGTTGTTTTGTGCTACAAGCGATTTATCTGTTGTTTTTCTTTAGACTATAAATAATGGAAATACTGTAATAATGATAACCAAACAGGTAAGGAAAGAAAATTGCAGAACTACTATCAGAGATCCTGCGAAGTCACTCCATTTTAAGGGATAGATATCTGTTGATATCGTAATAAGCTATAAACTTACATACATGATTCGGCAAAGTTTCACGTTCTTCATCACAGTTGGGAATTAAATCCACCCTCCCTAAATTCGAGGTAGCCATAGGCCTAATGGTGGCATTTGTTGGTTTTCATATGTGCAAAGTTAATCCCCAACCAACTTCCGTAGGTTAGTTTGTGTGCAGGTAGATAACATTAGCAAGTGCAACTTTCTCTCGGCACAGGTTCTGATATATAATATAGTCTTGTTTTGATTCATAAGGAAGGGTCTGAAGATTTTTTTTTTTTTTTGCTAAGGACTGGCAAGACTGGTTTTTCTTTAAGAATTTCTTCCTGCTGAGAGGGGATTTACAACGCAAAATATTTTTTTTCAAGTTTTCCTGTTTCCTTTACAAAGGATGTATAATAAAGAAAACAACATTCTCCTGTTTATAAGTTTAGAATTTACTGCCTTGACTTAACGAAGATGTGGCTAATTAGTGACTCTCTCTCTCTCTCTCTCTCTCTCTCTCTCTCTCTCTCTCTCTCTCTCTCTCTCTCTCTCTCTCTCACACACACACACACACACACACACACACACACACACACACACACACACACACACACACACACACACACACTCTATCTATGTAAAACTCACAAAAGGTAGTTTTTTTTGTTCAGAGATTTAGCCCTCTTAAAGACTGACTGATTCTCCTCTTTAAAAAACAGTATCCCTTAAATGTCACATGTGCATGTTTTGAACATTAAAACTAATTTGTTAATATATTTCTGTAGTTCGAAGTTGAAGAAGCTTTGTAACGCAGTTCAGTTTTGACGAATTTTATTATGTTTACGATGAAACACTTAAAAGTGAATTTTCACTGAGAGTAAATCATGGACGTATTGCAGGTTCTAAAAAGCTAAGCTTTTTCGAAATATTTGTGTTGATTTCCATTTATACAAATAGTTGCACTGATATTGTAGGTATTATTCCTGAAATGGATTAGTTAGAAAATCTCATCAGTTTTTTCAAAAGTTTCACCTAACAGTTTTATATACCTATATGTTCACCAACATTTCTGTGGAATTTATATATGTAATTAATGTGCAGTGGTATTATGTAATTTGTTTTTATAAGTATTACCGCTTTTTTGTGGGGAGGGGAGTTAACTTTTGTGTCTCTTTTAACTCCACTTGTTTATACGTCCTTCGGTTATGTATCTTGTTTTTGTACATCCAGGTAAGTTTTTATGTCGTATCCCGGAAGATTTTTTCATCCACGAATGATTTTTTTTTCCTCAGTTCTTAGAAGTTGTAATCTAATAAATAAGGAGGCTGTTCTAATACACCACGTAATATATATATATATATATATATATATATATATATATATATATATATATATATATATATATATATATATATATATATATATATATATAGTTTTCTTTGTGTGCTTCACGTTCAGGGAAAAAGTTATTTCCTCGATAAACTTAATTGTGAAGTGCAATTGTACATAAGTTTACTTGAGTTTTCAAGGCTAACCTTTATAGGGGGATTAAAACAATCTTGTTATATATTTCTAGCAGATTTTTTTTTAATTTTTTTTTTTAGCCACTAAATAATCATTCATTTGTGCCTAAATATCCCTTATTGAATGGTGAATTACTCTGTAGGCTGATGTATGTAATTAAGGTTCTTTGTTTCAGAAAGATTTTTTTCTCTAAGAGGGCATATGTTTTGTTCCTGAACGTGTTGTGACGCCACTTTTAGTAGTCATAAATCAGTCAATCAATCAGATACTCATTTGTTATTAATTATTTAAGCGTTTTGCATATCTTCATGTGCAAGTGTTGTAAGTATTGCTAACCCTTTAAACTTTTTTTTTTTTTGCGCATTTTATTACTCTCCTTTATGAACAAATCCATGTTCCTTATTTATGAAACTGCTTGTGTGAGCCATTACAGTTCATATGTCCGTCTCCCACTGTTTCTCGTCAAACGTCAGACCAACAATGATATCCAAACCTACGGACATGGCGTTTATCAAAGTAAGACTACTTATCAGAACTTATCAACCAAACATTGATAATCAGAATGTTAGCATCGGGCAGCGATATGCACCAGTTATTTTCCATGACTTCGCCAAGGCTTTCGACAAGGTTGGTTACTTTTGATTCCTTCTCACTATGCAGGAAGCTCAAGGTCAAGAAAAGCCGATAAGTGGAACTGCCGAAGCCTGACTATACTCTCTCTCAAATCGAACACTTCGTGAGGATCAACTGATGGAGCAATATCCAAACCAGCCCATGTCGTATCAGGTGTCCTACAAGGAAGAGTTCTCGGCTGTTCTCTTAATTGCCCTGATTGAAAGCAATCTGCAAAGCTCATTTGTATCTTTGCTCTGAATATTCTAGTGTCTCAGCCGCGACAAACTCTCGAGAGAACTGTGGACAATTTCAAAATGAAGTAGATGATGTATTCTAACACTGAAATTTCGATCAGTCTCGTGAACCTGACGTAAATGCCTTTATTACATTAATACACCGTATGAAAGATATGGAATCATCGTCTCCTACGACCTGACATGGTGTGTACCCACATTGACACAATCTTTTGTCTGTCTACTTCGTTACATCTCATCTGTCAAAAATCTCCCACTACAGATATTTAAGCATAAGGTTAAAAAAAAAAAACCTGGATGTTGTCTGAGCCAAATGTCACTGGTATTTCAAGGCTCCTATTCAGGGCTCGATTCCAACATGATCTGGCACTTATCTGGTGAATGCCGAAGTCAGATATCAAAATATCATTGCTTACAGTAACTGCTGTAAATAATAATAGAGTCCACACAAGGGAGGGCCCCGACAACAAGTGAGTCCCGTATTCCCGAAGGGACAGAACAGATCTAAAGGTCTCTCTCTCTCTCTCTCTCTCTCTCTCTCTCTCTCTCTCTCTCTCTCTCTCTCTCTCTCTCTCTCTCTCTCTCTCAAGGTTTTTCCTCATCCATAATCATACCTTGGGACTGAGCCAAGAGCGTTTCATTAGAAGCCTCCTCCTGTTGATTTTATTCAGGAAACTTGACAGCAAGCTATTGCGTCGGTTCACCAGTAGCTTGCGGAGTAATGCATAAGGTGAAACCTCCTGGAGGTTATTTCATTTTAAATTTATTACGTTTATAAAGAAAAATATGGTTATTTGCTTGTTCTGTGTTGTTTGTCCTGACCTTAAAAACTCTTGTTGAAGATTATTACGTAAGACTGATTCGCTCTCTCTCATATGTATGTATGTATGTACAGTATGTATGCATAATTTCTTATGTATTACTTTATATATATGTTTGTATATATATATATATATATATATATATATATATATATATTATATATATATATATATATATATATATATATATATATATATATATATATATATATATATATATATATATTTACCTATTGACTGTCTTACATAAGTCTACAATGGTTCCTTGGGTTTTATAACTTTTCGGAGTCCTTTCAGTGTTTGTAAATTTTTTTCCTACGCTCCTTTTAAAGGACTTGGGATGGAATGTTTTGTATGTACCTATAGCTCCCTTCCTTTGTCTGAACTTGCTTTCAGTTGGGGTTTTCGCTTTTTCTTTCCCTTACTGTAATTGCTTTGCCTTTGTAAGATGCGAGCCTCTCTCTCTCTCTCTCTCTCTCTCTCTCTCTCTCTCTCTCTCTCTCTCTCTCTCTCTCTCTCTCTCTCTCTATTAGAATTGTGTTCCCTACTCCTGTTCATCTGGTGCTGAACTTTTAGCAAGTATAGTTATGGTAAAGGAAATCTGAATCAGCAAAGAAATATTTTTTTTTATTGATTAAAGCGATTTATGTTTGCAGATCATAACAGTTTTTAATCGGAAACGTCCACGATTAGGTCAGGATTTTTTATTTTGAAATGGACCAGCATAAGTGGGTGTTGCTGGGAATGAAAGGGCAGAAGACTTATGCAGCATTTGTTTGATTAAAAAAGAAAGCTTTTTTTAATGTTTTCCCGTAGGATTTTTCCATATTATTTGGAAGTAAATAAAGGAGATTTGTTAATAAATACACGCAGAGGTAAGTGTCATTTATGTCCCGGTAAAATACTGGGAATTATCAGTTTACTCTCAGTAAACTCTATAGGCCTACTTGTATGTCAAGGAAGTGGGAAACCTCTATTTGTTGTTGCGACTAAGGCATGCCATATTTGGATCAAAGCATTACAGAGTGATTATGTGGTACCCTTCTGTTGTGATTTATTGGTCCCTTGCTATTCAAGGTCAATATCGCTGTCAGGTGATATTAATATGCCGCCTCTCAGAATCCCAGAAAGAGAATGGCAGTTATTCCAGTTCCTGGATACTTCGTGTATTTGAATTAGCTATATATGTTATTTTGTTAGTAGTATATTAGTCCCCTACCAACAAAGTCAAGTGACTATTGCAGTTTTTCCTGTTTGTCTGTCAGTCTATCTTGTGTACAACAATGTCTGCCACACTTGGCTTGTCATATCAACTGTTACAAGATCGAAGGGATTTCAGTCAAACGTGGGACATGCGTCAAGTCAACAGGCAGAGATGCATAAGAAGACAAGCCAGTCCATCTGTATGTCATTTCCGTTTAAACTTGGAACAAAGGTAAACCATCTTGTACTGATGTGCAACAATGAAAATCCGTACAGAGATAGCCTGTCATGCATAGCTGTTTGCACCGCAAACTTCTACACAACCGGAGGGACTTCGGGTAAACTTGGTACTTGGTGCAAGGGCCAAATGTCTGCATGCCTGAAGGGAGATCGTAAGTCTAGCTCTGGTAAGCATGTCTGTCACACCTGCACTGCCTTTTCAATTCCTGTAGGATTAAAGGAATGTCAATCAAACCCAGTACGAAAGTAGACTTACCCTGCATGGGTTTGCACAAAGTGAGATCATGTGTCTGTACGTTAGTATTGCTCACGCTTACTTTGGTACTGCAGGCTCCTACCCGGCATAAGTGATTTCTATCAAAATTGGTGTGAAGGGAAACCATTACACATAAGTGTGCATGAATTGAGATAATCCTTTCATTAGCCCATCTATTTGTCTATCAGGGTATCTGTCATATTTACAAAATAGGTCATCACAGTTATTTCCTACATGATTTGAAGGTATTCAGTCAAAACTGACAAAGTATTCCATCATACAGAAATCTGTGTTTGAAGGGAAATAGTTCACCTATTTGTAAGTATGTCTCATCATGTTTAACTCTTCGTTGCATATCCCTTTGAGAATCATTTCAGGTGAGTTTGGTCCAGAGGAAAACAGCCATGTACAGATGAGCTGAAAGGAGACAGACAGACATTGTTTGTGTATCATTTGTAACTTACCATTGCAGTGCTAACTCAATTGAGAGAATTCCAGTCAAGCTAGATACAAAATTAAAATATGAAGCATGCAATTGCTTGAAGGGAAATCGTTAGTCTGTGTTCATATGTCTGTCAGTCAGTATATTTGTCGAGGACAGAAAGCCGCCAACATTTTACCGAACATCTTTTCGGGAGAAAGTTGTCGTAGTTATACAACTCTGTAAGTGTTTCATCAGTCGGATTGATCACAGTAAAAAGCTTGTCGAGTCTGCTAATGGACATTTATTGCTTTAGTAATGCCCTCAGAATTCTTTTTTTTTATAAAAGTAACCGTAAATGTGTGTGTGTGTGTGTGTTTTGTTTGCCAACAGGTTTTAGGAGTTGAACGATGAATTTGTGTGTATATATGATACCAATATTTATGATTTAAATCTCTTGCGCGCTCTTTCTCGTTGTCTCTCTTGCCACGTGTTTGTTACTGTTTGTTTTCATGTTTCTCCGTGTTTTCTTTCGTCTTCAATCCAAAAGGAGTGCGACATCACCTCCTTGGCTGCTTTGACGTGTGGGCGACCATGGAAAAACCTCGCTCTTGCTCCCTTTGCATTTTATATTAAAGGACACGTCCTTCTATTCAGGGTTTGGAGGTAGATGTTTGTTTTCTCTCTTTAAAGTCGGGCTGCATGACATTGCTTGTGTTACTTTTGAAGACTCTCTCTCTCTCTCTCTCTCTCTCTCTCTCTCTCTCTCTCTCTCTCTCTCTCTCTCTCTCTCTCTCTCTCTCTCTCTCTCTTCTCGTATACTGGCAATTCACAAAAGAAAGAATTTCAATGAGATGTAATATTCAAAAGGCCATTATTTATATATATATATATATATATATATATATATATATATATATATATATATATATATATAATATATATATATATACATATAAATACACGTACACATTTACATACACACACATATATATAGATATAGAAATAGTTATAGAAGAAACGCAGAGGAACTAGACCCAATAAACATCTCAGGATGAAGAGGTATAGGCATGTATCTCGTATGTACAGGTTTATTTTCTGGCGTTTCACATCTCTTGATGTGTCTTCAGGGCTAGAAAAATTATTCATTTACCTCTTCATTACCGGCTGCTCTAGGGGCAAGAGCCCCTGCTGGCACAAGGCCAGCTAATTCTGAAACAGCAACATAACTCTTCATCCTGAGATTATATATATATGTATAATATATATATATTTATATTTATATATATATATTATTATTATTATAAACTTTTGAGTAGTACACATGACGGGTAGTTTATTTTTATTTGTTTTATATTACTGTGGTCATAAATTTTAATATTTCATATGCTGGCAAGTTCAAGAAAGAAGGCATTATGGATTAACAATTGCACTGAAATGTGTATTATTCAAAATTTAATATTATATATATATGCATATACTGTATATGTATGTATGTATTTAAATTTTGAATGATACACATTTCAGTGCAATTGTTGATCAATAATGTCTTCTTACTTGAATTGCCAGCATATGAATCTTTAAATTTAAGACCAAAGTGATTTAAAACTTATTAGAATTGAAATATTCTTCATGATTTATAATATTATATTTAAAAAAAAATAAACGTAATTTTCTGCTCGCTCTTCCGATGTAAAAAAAAAAAATTTTGAGTGTTAAACTATTTCAAATTAACTTCAACAAAAGAGTTTAACGTCAATGTCAGCGAAAGTCAATTTATTACAACAAATTACATAACTATCAAATAGCAGGAAGTTAATGTCTATAAATACAAACTCTCTCTCTCTCTCTCTCTCTCTCTCTCTCTCTCTCTCTCTCTCTCTCTCTCTCTCTCTCTCTCTCTCTCTCTCTATATATAATATTCATACAGTATATATATATATATATATATATATATATATATATATATATATATATATATATATATATTATATATATATATATATATATATATATATATATATATATATATATATATATATATATATATATATATATATATATATATATATATCTATCTATATATATATATGTATATGTACAGCATGTGTGTATATATATATATATATATATATATATATATATATATATATATATATATACAGTATATATATGTGTGTATATATATATATATATTATATATATATATATATGTATGTATGTGTATATATATATATATATGTATATATATGTGTGTGTGTATATAATGTGTGTATATATATATATATATATTATATATATATATATATATATATATATATATATATATATATATATATATATATATATATATATGTTATCTTGAAGTTATTAAATACAGATGTCCTATTCATCGTCATGTATCTTTTTACCGCAGGTGTACATGAAGCAATACATTAGCCCCTTTAGGTAATTGCAGCTGCTCTTTTACCCGCAGCCTGTTTTAAATTTTTGTCCCTTTCTTAATGGATGCGAATAGTTTTCAAGTTGGGAGGTGCGATATGAGGAAATATAAATCATAAATCTTTTTTTGATTTGTTACTTTTCCTCCATCATCACTGAGAGTACTATGGGTTTTGTTATTTCAAGATTTATTCATCGTGTCCTATTTTGCCCTCGTATATATTTATGTATATATGTGCTTTGGATGGATGCTTGTTGGCTACACATATGCATAAATATTATTGTCTGCAATCATTGCTGCTAAACGTATATTACTGCCAATTCTTTCATCATTATCCCTAATAAAAAACCAGATGCCTTCCATTTTTATTTATTAATTCTCTCTCGCAGTCTTTCGAAGTATGGAGTAGAGTATAAAATTTAGGCCGAAGGCCAGTCGCTGGGACCTATTAGGTCATTCAGCGCTGAAAGCGTAATTGAGAGTAAAGAGATTTTCAAGGTGTAACAGGAGGAAGACTTCGCAGGTGCACTATGAAACAATTCTTAGGAGAGTGTGGAAAGTAAGGTGGAAGAAAGAGAATATAAACGGAGGTACAGTATAAAGAATGAAAGGGGTTGCAGCTAGGGACCGAAGAGACGCTGCAAAAAATCTTAAGTAATGCTTACAGTGCACCGCGTGACGTGCAATGACGACATAAATGGGGGGGGGGGGCGATCTCTCGAAGTATATGCACGAAGATGAATTGCCGATGTTCCTCGTCTGATATAACTTGTAAAGAAAATGAAGAATGGATGTTGGCCACACTTTGAAAGGTCCCTTTATGGGCTGTGATCATTTTGTTCTTTTCCAAAACTTGCAGTGTTCAGGAAGAGTGTCAGAATGTAATCATCAGAAGTTCCTTCATTCGCACATCTCCCTCCCTCCCTCCTTCCCTTCCCCTTTTTATGTCTTGAGGGATTGTCTCTTGCCTTTATGTCCTAGGAAATGACTTTGCAATCTCGTTGCCGGAGCGGACTCGGTTAACCGCATCATTTTTAATTGTGCGCAGTCATTTTTATAAGAATTTTGATGATGATCGCCGTCATCATCAGAATATTGATGGCTTTGAATATTGATTGTTGTTATTGTTATTATTTGTTGTTGTTGCTCCTTGTATATTCTTGTTGATCCAGTGATATCGAAGTATTGCCAAGTAAGTATAGTCAACCTAACATGAGTAATGATTTGTCTGACCTGAATGTTGTGAAGCTTTCAAATTATATTCCTTGAAAAGTTAGATGAATTAAGTAAAAATTAATCTAATGTACATTAGTAATTGTACCTTATGTCAACATACAAGACTGAAGTCTTAAGTTTTATTCAAAGTGCCACAGCGTGTCGTCATATTGTTTAGCTTATATGCTTAGGTATTGATATGTCGATGTATGTATGCTTAAGTGAGATTGGGATGTCATGAAGTTAGCTTTTAGTTTAGTGTAAAAGAAAACTACTGTGCCGGTTTAGTCTGTCCGTCCGCACTTTTCCTGTCCGCTCTCAGATCTTGAAAACTACTGAGGCGAATTGGTATTTTGATCATCCGCCCTCCAATCATCAAACCCTCTAGCGTAAGTAGTTTTTATTTTATTTAATGTTAAAGTTAGCCATAATCG
>NC_089760.1:18167500-18177500 GCF_040412425.1 Macrobrachium rosenbergii | reverse complement strand
GTGTGTGTGTGTCTTATGTACATGTGTTTTAGTGTGTATGTATACATGTATGACTGAAGTGTATTTTCACTGTTTTCCCTTACTTAAATCTTCTCTCATAATTCATGATGGGGCTTTGGCAACAGCGCGAGATACCATCTGTCCTATTTTAGGAGTCATGCTCATGATCCGGAGAGCCTGACGAATAGAGAGGTGTGCGCGTGACGTCGGAAAGGCTTTTTTAGCTCGGCTTTAATTAGTCTTTCATTAACACTTTGACAGAACCACGGAAATCTCGTTTTAATTAGCCGAAAGAATTGCTCTAGAAAAGATTTTAAGCTGTGGATCACCAGTCATAACATGGGGATTTTTTTGATGCGAAGTTGACGATGCGTCCAGTTTTATGTCCGTTATTTGGTGGTTATGTTTACCAGTTATGTCCGTTATCTGGTGCTAATGGTTACCAGTTATGTCCGTTATTTGGTGGTTATGTTTACCAGTTATGTCCGTTATCTGGTGCTTATGGTTGCCAGTTATGTCCGCTTTGCGGAGGTTATGTTTACCAGTTATGTCCGTTATGTTGTGCTTATGTTTACCAGTTATGTCCGTTATGTGGTGCTTATGTTTGCCAGTTACGTTTATCTTGTGCTTACGTTTACCAGTTATGTCCGTTAGCTGGCCATGTTTACCAGCAAGCAGTTTCTACTGTACATAAGTATAGAGACACGCTTTACCGAAGGTTACACAGTTTTGTTTTTCAATCAAAGGGGAGGTGATAAGCAATTGACTGCCATTTTCTGGTGGTTAGGCGTATCAATGACATGCTCTGAAGGAAGGTTGGGGTTTGCCCTGTGATCAGCGGGATCTGAGTAGAGAGTTCGAGCGTAATTGGCATTGCGTGTATCTGAGATGAATGAGGTGGCCATCATTGTTCTTTCAAATTACTGGTGAATGCGTAAGATTTTATGATGCGTTACAGGGTTCAGATTTGTGCACAGGTGATTGACAGTCGTGACAGGCGTCTGTCTCGGGAATGCCAGTAAGGTGATGGATTTGAAGGCGAAGAACACCCGTAACATGGCTTTTTAAGACCGCAATAAAGAGAATAAAAAAAACTTGTTTTTACATTTTTTTTTTCTGGACGTTCCTCTTGTTACAGTACTGATTCGTTACCAGTGGGAAAAAAAGAGACTGGGTGTACTGTAGGTGCTGACTTGTTTCGGCTTTATTTCCAAGTCATTGTCGAAGGACTGATCAATCCTGTATGAATAGTCTAGAAATAAAGCCGAAACCAACCAGGACCTACAACCAGTCTCATATTTTTCCTAGTGGTAACGAGTAATATGTGCAGTAGATCACTTGTCAGTATATATATATATATATATATATGTGTGTGTGTGTGTGTATATATATATATATATATATATATATATATATATATATATATATATATATATATATATATATATATATATATATATATATATATATATATATATATATATATATATATATATATAGAATGTGTTCGGTCGTTCTTAATTTACACAGCTAATTCCCCCCAGTATCCGTTCTTCTGTTTTGAGCTAATCCCCGTATGTGAGTGTAAAATCCCAGAGGGAAGCATATGACTGATATAAGCGTGAACTGTTTCCATTTATCATATTGCGTAATCCTCTTCTGGATTTAGCCTACTCCATATTAAAGATGGTTAGTCTGAAAGTTGAGAGAAATTTAGGAGTATCTTGGTGGGGTTAACCCATCTGTACATAGTTTAGGGCTCGTTGGTACCTACTCGACTGCGTTGCACGTATCCGGATGCTTGTATCTTCGTACCTTTTTATCGAATGGTGCAGAAGACCTGTAAGTCAATTTATCTTTTTCTCTGTACTATGCGTTTGTCTTACATGCATTGTTTACCCAGTTGTCTGTCTATGTTTGTGTAAGTTTTTCGTATTTTGTTTTTTTGTATTTTTATCAGTTTCGCGGTGAATAAGTTCATTATCTAGCACAACTTGATATTTCCTGTAACATATTTGGCATTTTGTTTGTTTACGAAAACTAGGTTACCAAAGGTTTTTCCCATTTATCTACGG
Organism: Macrobrachium rosenbergii; assembly: GCF_040412425.1. Taxonomy (NCBI): domain Eukaryota; kingdom Metazoa; phylum Arthropoda; class Malacostraca; order Decapoda; family Palaemonidae; genus Macrobrachium; species Macrobrachium rosenbergii. The sequence goes on along the minus strand of NC_089760.1, from coordinate 18,175,425 downwards.
CGTTCAGGAGGCTCCCAAGGATGTTGCACCATAGTTCTGGTTTCGACTTTGTCCAAAACATGTTGAAAATAAGGAGTCCTCCGTTGGAAACATATGTAAGGTTTTCCCACTTTGCTATTTTTTATCGGGGTTTCCGCTGATTATTCTGAGGTTTGTTAAGAAAAATTCTATTGATGATTTGGTTGATATGTATGAAGTCAAATATTTCTTCCCCCTTTTTTCATATCTCCGCCCGGTTGTTGTTTGATTGATTTCATGACTGAACAGGACATAAACTTTATACCTTTTGAGACAAGAAAAGTATCTGGTATATTTGGCTATTTTCTGTGTGCCTAAACTTCTGTGAGTAATTTCACTTACAGCCTCACAATTCCCAGATTTTGTGCTGAATAGGCGTGGCATCTCCAAATCCACGTCTGCAATCCACAATCTCAGTAATGGCTGACTACAATATACAGACTGGAGAACAAGTAACGAACAAGTACCTGTTTACACAGACTAAGTAAATGGCAAATACTGTTCCGTTTAAAGCATAAATTTATCAAACGTCAACAACTGTATACGTTTACATTTCAGTTATTTTAGTATATTCCAAACATGATGCTAAAATCCGAAGTAAAAAGATACTGTTCTATCAAGATTTCATGTCATATATTCATAGTTCTTTACCATATTGTATTTGCTTTGGGTGGCACACTTTTTACCCTTCCAGATTCCACAAAGATGGGTCTGGATAGTCTAGAGGGGCAGGGTCTCTTGGCCTTTTATGAGACTCCTGTCAAAGCCACGAAGGGACTAAAACAACTTTTTATGCCAGCGAACTTTACTCGGGTCGGATGGCTGCGTTTAATACTTATGGCTTATGACGATTAGTTTTGCACTGTTATTATTACTGGTATTTGTTGCTGTTGGTAAGGAGTTCGAGTTGTTAATTTTAATTGTGTATAGATATATATGTATATATATATATATGTATATATATATATATATATATATATATATATATATATATATATATATATATATATAGAGAGAGAGAGAGAGAGAGAGAGAGAGAGAGAGAGAGAGAGAGAGAGAGAGAGAGAGAGAGAGAGTGTACTTAGAGTATTTTACACATTTTCGGGGATGCGTAAATGCACGAAAGTGGTTGGCACTCTGTCTTTTCCTTTTTCAACATTTCATGTGGCTTCAGTTGATACACATACACTTTATATATATTTATATATATATATATATATATATATATATATATATATATATATATATATATATATATATATATATATATATATATATCACATAACATGTGGATCTGTTTGTTTATGCATATGTGAAGGAAGAGAGTGTCATACAAGCATGTTATATCATACAGATATGTTTGAGCTCGACGTTTAGGTATACAGCTCGAGGCTTTAAGGAAAATTTACAGTATAAATACGCATGAATTCATCACAAACGGAGTTTGAAATATAATCAGATCATAAGAAAGCTTACGAAAATATAATTTGAAAAAATGAGAAATTTACAACCTTCGTCCAGGGACTACTAAAATGTGAGAATCTGTGAAAGGGAGATGTATAAAAATTGTAGAAATTATCAAACAGTATGCAAAAAATAAACACATTCTAACCTCTTCAGTAGGGGTTAAGAACTGAACCAGATGGAAGACTGAACACCTCAATGAGAATCGGTTCTCACCCTGACCTTAGTTGTAGAACATATAAAGGTTCCCAGATGTAATCTGGGGACAAGTTAATGTAGACCATGCCGAAGTGGAAACGTTCTAGAATAGATCTTTAAATTTGAAAAGGCTTCCCTTATTGAGCAGGTTTTAAAAAAATATAATATAGTTGTTAATTATGTAGACATATATACATAGGGGCAGAGTTCGCTCAGGTGGAGAGAACGCTCCCTTTCTACAGATTTATTTTCTCTCCCCAAATAGGGAAGTGAAAAATAAACTAGCTTTTTAGGGAGTTTGTGGTCGTGCAGTTGATGTTGAAACATTCATGAAAATTTCTGAAGAGCATTAGTAAAGATGGAAGGAGGATAGCTGTTTTTCTCAAATATCGCCTTGAAAATGACATGTCATTGTGAAATTTATGTCAATCAGATAGAACCTGATAGGCCCTGTGGAAGGAGGTCTAACATGAATTTAGTTTGAAATGAAAAGAACAGAAGCTATGAGAATTCGGCCTTAATTTTGCTAAACCCCAGTGTACCGGAAATTTCATTTAGTTAAAACTCTGGGACCTACGGTAGAAAATGCTATAGGCTACTTTGCTTACACTTTTATTGTACTTTGGAGAAATTCAGTCCTTAGAGTGATATATATATATATATATATATATATATATATATATATATATATATATATATATATATATATATATATATATATATATATATATATATATATATATATATATTATATATAATATTTGTTATATATAATTTTGTGCGCGTGCGTTTGTTTCTAGCTGTCGTGCGTGATGTATATGCAATAATACTGTAAGTATACACAAATAGTTATGTATGCGTTTATTTATTAAAAATCTTTTACTCTTGTCCTAAATACCAAACATTTTAGTTAGAGTGGCTTTATATTGAAATTTATAAGAATCACATGTGCTCCTGGTAGTTTTCAGAGGCATTTTCTAAAATTCCTTTTAAATCTAGTAAACTGCAGAGACAAAAAAACTACTACTTTGTGACTCGAGTATTTTTAACTGAAAGTTAACCATTGGAGACGAGAAGTTACTAAACCTAGGAAAAATTTTAAGAAATTCAGGTCGTCATCTCGTTGTCTTTAAGCTTCTTTAAGCATTTCTTCTTTGTCATTGCCACTCGTGCAACTTTATTTTTTTTCTCTCTCTCTTTCTCAGCGAGCTTGCTTGGCTAAGCCTTCGAATCCCCATCTCGGGAAATGTATTCAGCCAACCTCAAGGAGAGGTGGTCGATGTCTTTTGCAACCGCTTCTGCTTCAGATCCTCCTCCTCCTCCTCCTCCTCCTCCTCCTCCTCCTCCTCCTCCTCCTCCTCCTCCTCCTCCTCCTCCTCCTCCTCCTCCTCCTCCTCCATCTTCTTCTTCCTTTGATAGTCGTCTTTGATTTAAAGTGGCTTCTCCTTCCCCGCGTATGGGGTCCGAGGCGATTTTCATGTCATGAGAGTCTCTCTCTCTCTCTCTCTCTCTCTCTCTCTCTCTCTCTCTCTCTCTGACACACACACACACACACACACACACACACACACACACACACACACACACACACACACACACACACACACACACACACACACACACACACATTCCGTCGTTGTTCAATACCACATCATATTGGTTCGTAGATGTAAATTCACTTACCATGCGGTCTGACAAGTTCCCTAAGCCCTTAAACGGGCCAGGTGAACTTCTCCCCAGGTGGGGTGAGGCTCGTTTTCATTGGAGTCTCGTGGTCAAGGCCATTTCAAAGGTGCTGGGTAGTGTTGAGGGCCATTTGGCGTAGGATGATTGAATCTCGTAAGTCAGTAAACGGTATAGTAATGACATCTCTGCTTCTGCAAAAAAAAAAAAAAAAAAAAATCAGGCTTACTTCCTGTTCTAAACATTTTGAAGGTTTACGAGAGTGTTTTTCTTGGGGGCCCTAGTTTTCTCTCTCTTCCACGCCATCCGACTTTTTATTTGTGTGTTTTGCAACAAGGAAGAAATTTTTTATTTAGTGTCATAAGATTTTTATATATATAAAAACTTATTCTCTCTCTCTCTCTCTCTCTCTCTCTCTCTCTCTCTCTCTCTCTCTCTCTCTCTCTCTCTCTCTCTCTCTCTCTCTCTGCCTGACCTTGCTTGAATTAGTTTATGCATAATTGTAGTGATATTCGACGAAAGTTGCAGGCTTCTGAGATAATACCAGACGGACCTTTTGTGACTTAACTGGCAGTGTTATGATCACTGCAATTTGTGGCAAATAGCGATTTCAGTTTATATGATTAGAGATCAGTAATAAACATGTAAAGAACATTAGGTATATATACGCAAACATGTACACACGTATATAATATCTGATATCGTGTTCTTGCGCATTTACCCTTGGCCATTATATAAAACGACTGTCATCTTCTTATGATTTAATATTTTTTCATTTGAGAAAAAATGTAATTTTTTATTTCGTTTTTTTTTTTTTTTTTTTATCTTGAATGTCAAGAGGTCTGTTTCTGTCCGGATGTGAGTCATTTTTGGTGGAGAAATTAACAGATTCTCAGATGAAGCAGTATTCCTCGTCATATATAAGGCTTAATTCTTCCCAAAGAAGAGTACGTATTGTTTTATCTTAGTCGGTATTTCGTTTGGGCGTTTTCTCAACTTCACGTTTAAGCATGGAATCCAGGTGAAAAAATGACGTTGGTATCGAAAAGTAAAGTGACGTACCTTGGATGGGCAGTTTTCATCGTATCTTAGCTTGTATGATTGGTCACAGTACCACTAGTATTATATTGAGAAAGTTTGTTTAGCCTGAATTAAGAATGTTGACAATGCTCCACGATCGACTGAGATTTTTGCTTAAACCTTTGAATTTTGTAAAATGTTTTGAGACGTAGAAAAGTTATTGCTACTGATATTTCTTTAAATCATATTCTTGAGACCATATGTAATGAATACTTAATGAAGGAGGAATTAAACATGGAAATAAAAAAAGTGGGTGGTGCCAATAAGGAGATATTGGGTGAAGTCTGACCTCTCATGATTCGCGTCTCTATTAAAATTATATGTCGACATGAATATTTGTGTGGGACTCCCACAGTAAATTTGATGAGATAAATTGCCTTTTGCATCGACGTTACCGAATAAATTACTCTGAAGGTTTTCGTTAATGGATTGGGTTAGACTGCAGATTCAAGTGTTAAACATATATGACCAGCGTAGACCCCCTGGTGCCATGTCACTTTTTCACGGGATATTCATGAGCACAGTGAATGGTCTTCCACAAGTTTCATCAGCACAGTCAACGGCCCTGTGTAAGAAGAAATATTGGCACTGATAGCTCTCTTTGATGAATCAAGAAAGTTCATCATTGCTGCCAACTGCGTTCTTTGTGACTAGGAGTTTCACCAGTCAATGACAGTTTATATTGCATGAAAATTTTAATTTTTATTTTTCATATTTTACTGGAATCGACACAGAGGGTCGAGAGTTTTGAATAAAAAGGTGGAAATTAAAACTTAATTTTTAACCACCTTTCTAAAGGAATCTGAATTCCTTTCCTTTTTTCAACTCCTTTCTATTTGGGCCTTTAATATATTGAATATTTTGAGGTCTGATGACGCAGAAAAATGTGTGGACTTTAATCCAGTTTCCACCCTTTAAGGTAAAAGACCCCTTTTTCGCCTTTGTTCAGGTCTACCATTAGTAATTTCAGTTTGTCCACTTTTAGTTTTTAAAAGTATGAACAACGTTTTATGTTTTTAGTAAAAAGGGTAAAATGTACTTGCTCCCTTAGCAGACCCTTTGAAAGAAAGCCAATTCAAGTTTCAGGTTTAAATTTAAGCGTTTATTTCCATCCACTTTGTCTTCTCTTCCCTTCCGAAAGGATGCTGTGATGTGGGCAGGAACGAGGTGATTTTAGCCCAACTCCGTTCCAGTGTTCCTACCCGGTCGGAATCCTTTTAGAATTAACAGGACAAATTGAATTCCTAAACTCGGTTAGAATCCGTAAACTCATTATGCATCCGGCGTTGTCGCCATTGTAGTTGAGAGCTGGAATGGTTTTAGAGGCTTATGATTGTTAGCTTCTTTGTGCTTTTGCCGACTTCCTCTCCGAGTCGTTGCCAGCAATATAGTTTTCCTTCATAATTCCTTTTACGAATTGATACATGCTCCGTTTATTCTTCGTTGTGGCTAAGTAATGGAGATTATGCTTCGTTGCAGATAGATCACGAAACGGTTATTCCAAAGTTCTGGAGATAATGTGATGACCAGAGGTTCATTAACGGGGGGAGAAATTCACGTTAATTGGTTAGCGTTCATTTTCAGTCGAGAGATGGGGGAGTTGGACAGCAGTGATGAATAAAAATAAATCGCTGAGAAAGAATTTGTTAAATCAGTTGTTCAGGAATATGATTCTCTCCTATTGCTTTGTTTATTGGTAGGGTTCTGTTTATGGTGATGTTGAAAAATTGATGGTAGGGGAATCAGGGAGACTAATTCTTGTTTTTGCACGTTTGTCACTGTATATATTTATCACGATCATAATGAACAGCAGTGCTGTTGGTATTATTATTTTTATTGTTAGGGGTATAATTGTGTTTAGAATGAAATTTGTCAGGTGTACTTATCGTGTATGCATGAGATTTTAATTTTGTGTGACTTTTTTTAAAATATATTGCAACAAATATATCGTCAGCATTGTCATTATTGTCTTCATCATTTGTACTTCTGTAGAATGCATATTTCAAGAGTGAACGCCCCTCAGCAAATGAGTCTTTTGTCGTCGACAGGCTGAGACAGGCTGTTGTTATCCTTAAAGGCGGAACGTCACTTCAGGAAACGGTTTGAGGGAGTATGTAAGGCAAATTGGGTCGGGGCGCAGCTTTGGTGAGGCCTGGGGGGCTGGGGTGGGGGCTGTTTGTAGATAGAGGAGATAGTCTTGAGGAAGGAGGGAGAGGCTATACATTGTAGTGAGTTGTCGACCGGATCCCTGTCTTATTCATTATGCAGGAAAAATGAGTTACTGTTTTGCCCTCTAAGGACGGGTCGGGTTTCAGAGTGAAGTAAGGAGAAAAAGGAATTGAAAACTGTTTCCCCAATTTTTTCCTTTCAATGTTGCGAAGGTCCGTAGGACCGACGCTACATCTCTTGTGTATTCTAAGGGAATGGAGATCATTGTTATTTAAAGGTTAGTGGAATTTTTATTTAGAATCGGGGTTTTATATATATTTCTGTTTGTTCTTGTGTACATGTCTGCTAGAAGCGCTGCTTCCAGGCAAATAACATTTTTAAAATTCGTGTCGGGTGTACCATTTTACTTCGTTGTTTATATTGGTAGCAAGTGATTGTTAACACAGTGGTCTCATTATTATTGCATGAAGGGTTATTTCTTAGCAGAGCCCCCTGCAACGTTCATTATTAAAGGTATTTTTGTATGTTATTTGTTCGCAGTTTTTAAAGCCATTTCTCCTTATTTGTTTATATCGTTAACAAAGACTCGCACGCCCCTTTTTACCTGTTGTATTTGCACACCGTATATTAGTGTGTGTAAGTTTTTTAGTGTCAATTTACTCATTTTACCTTCGGTCCATATGTATGGTCTACTTAGACTGGATATGCAATACTGTATACATCAATTATTTTTTCTAAAGAAGCTGAACAAAGTTAATGTACAATGTTGAGATAAAATTAGACTTGTTAATTCTAATATCCCAAGGGGGTGTGTGGGTGTGTGTGTGTGCATATATATATATATATATATATATATATATATATATATATATATATATATATATATATATATATATATATATATATATATATATATATATATAGTTAGTGTGTGTTTGTGTGTGTACACTTTTTTTGTTGTTGCCAACCGTAGGAAAACTTCTTCCCCCGGGGAGCATGTCTTAGTCTGCACTAACTTGTTTTTTCTCCTTCTTTTTGGTTCCTAATTAATTGAACCACAGGTTCTCAGGCTTTTTTTTTCTGGAGTTGAATTTTTTCCTTTTCTTCTAAGGGTCTGTATTCTGACGAAAAGTTTTGTTTTCCCACGAGTTTGGTATCAAGAGTTCTTTTCTTTTATTATACTTAGCTGTCTTACAGAAGCAAAAATATTATTTTTCTTAAGTTTATAATCAGATGTTGATGTTTTCTTGACATATTTATATATATATATTTTATTGATTATAAGATTTCCTTGAAAACACAAATGATTTTGT
>NC_089760.1:18147500-18162500 GCF_040412425.1 Macrobrachium rosenbergii | reverse complement strand
CTGTATAAGGTACTTCCTTTACGGATTTCATTGACCATTTTAGAAGTAGGTTGTTAGTCCCCACGCTCTGCTTTTACAGGGAGGCGCTCAAATTCCTACTGTGTCCAGCGTTATTTGATTGTCACTGAAGCACTGGCTGTATCCAGCGTTGATTAATAAATAAGAATAATGAATGTTAGGGATTATCGCATAAAAAATTTCTGATGAGCTGAAAGGTTGCAAGCTATCGTAGATTTCCTGTCGAGTGTCTGTGTGTGTGTGTGTGTGTGTGTGTGTGTGTGTGTGTGTGTGTGTGTGTGTGTGTGTGTTGCCGCAAGGGTATTGTATGAGCAGAATAAATATTTAAACTTAGAAATAAGATGAGCCTGATTCAAGGTGAGACTGATGAGAGGCAGATTCCAACACTTCGCATCCCGTCGAATTGTCTCTACTTATCCTCGTTGCCTCGCCTTCCTCAGCCCTCTGTGGCCTCCCTTCAAACAGCCCACTGCCAGAGAATTTCATAACCTCAGCAGAAATTATGATTGCTTGCTTGGCATTCCGTTGCACAGCAACCCTGCTCTGTGAGGGTTGTCACGTACGCAGGTACTGCGATCTTAGTAGTACTGATACGTTGACGCATGGATATGTGTACAAGGAATTGCCGCGTCTAGGTCATTCAGACGTTTATTGTTCTTCAGAGACGAAAGCTTTGTTGGCCGAATCATGTACTTCACATTGTTTATTAGACTTCTGTTAATGAATGTAATAAGTATCCTACACAGTTCTGAATATTTTACAGCTTCTCCTAAGGGGCTCTTCTAGCTGCAAGTGGGACGTGTACCTTCTTGTGTTTACAACATATTTACCACAAATGAGAATGCTCTCTCATGATACCTTTACGTAAGAAATATTTCCGCATTGTCCTACTTTACAGTTCTTTGGCCAAAGGAACTCTTCTGTCTTGCACAGAGTGGTTTTATCTGCGACTAGAATGCTGTTATGAATACGTAAGCTTGGCATTATTGCTCCTCTACTCTGTGACTGGACGTTCGTTGCATGTCGAGGAAGTATTTCATGGTCATGTCGTTTCGTGAGGAAACATCATTGTTTTTCACGGTAGCTGCGTTAATGAGGCAACCATCGCATCTTACTCCTACATGTTTTGCAGGTGGTCCTGCCATGCTCTGAATTTGCCTGATAGAAAAGCATTGCGTCTTGCGTGCTTGTATCACATCGGCTTTATGAAAATGTTTGTGGTAGATTTTAGATTTTTCTGAGCTGGAGTTCCACATTCAGTTTACCAGAAATTCACGTTATGAAAGTAGGCGATGGGCATTTTTTCACGTTGCCCATTTGAGAACTAAACTGAATTTGTTTCATGATAGCCACAGTAACTCCTTTTATGAAATGCTTATTGCATATACTCCGATCAGCTTTCTGTGTCGGTTAGTAAGAGTGTTTTCATGCGTATTGTATAATTATGATTATGATTGTAAGGTTTGGGGAGAAGGTTTGCGTTATATTTTGAATTTTCATTGCTCTCTCTCTCTCTCTCTCTCTCTCTCTCTCTCTCTCTCTCTCTCTCTCTCTCTCTCTCTCTCTCTATATTTATATGATTATAATCACAATAACACGTGATTTATATGTCACGCACAACCACAGGGAAAATTAATGATTCCGTGTGAATCCTGACCGGTTTAGACTTTGTATCTAAGCCATTTTCAGAGTCCTCTGAAACAGTGGAGTGCTGCAGGGCCTTTCGACTTTTAGTCCTTTACTTAGCAGACTGAAGAAATATAATAAGTTTAAAAAGAAAGCTCATATAAATGACAGATGGGGATTACAAATGAAAAATACCTGGAATCCAACACAGTTGAAGAATTAGAACTGCCAAAACAGGGTTAAACATTTAAGAAGTTTTACAAAGGATCAGGCTCAACTGTTCAGAAGCACGGACAGGACAAAGATTATACAAGGGTATGTGACTGACCACCAAAAAATGCTATACATACCGGGTATTTATATAAATGTATATTTTTCGTTCTTATCAAAGAATCTTCGTATTAAGCTCATGTGATCGATGGATAAAATGAATTATGTGGTGTGACGCTCACTTAATTCCATCTGTGAATACATAGGATGACTTATTTGTAGTTGATCAGCATTGGCCTCTCTCCCTCCTAATTCTTGTTTGGCACCTGATGTCTCGATGCCAAAGAAGTTTTGGCAGTGCCAAATGGGCCTCGCTCTTGTCTGCCAACCAACTCGGTTATATAGCCCTCAAGGGTTTAAATTTGCTGTGTGTAATCTTTCATTTTTCGCTCCAGTCTGAGATTGCTTGTGTTGAAATTTTCACGCACCATTCAGTACGAATGTATTTTGTACTTTATTGTCGTGTTAAATAGTCATGAAAGTTTATTGTATTCATTGCATTTTATGTATATATGAACATACTTATACATTTGAATAAATACTATAAAAAATAAGTCTAATTACTTTCTTACGCAGATTCAAGAAGCAATGTTGTATCAAAATATAGATAGATAATGACTTTACTCTTGAGTTCCTTGTGAGAGGTACAATGGTACTCTTGAGATCCTTGTGAGAGGTACAATGGAACATTATTATTTTTGAAGGAAGGATGATAATGCGTAGAATTATTTTTCAAATGAGTGTTACTTCGTTTCCAATAATAATAATAATAATAATAGCTTTGCGAGTGAATGATATTCGTTACACGAGTAATATCGGCAAATAGAATATGGTCTTGTTAATATCACTCAGTAAATCAGCATGATTGAGCCATATGAGACCGTCGTTATTCATTACAACGTATATTGGATGATATCCAACACTTTTGCGTCACAGGTAACAAAAAAATACATAACTGAACGTCATAGAATTTTCTGAGAAGAAGAACGAGTGACGTAGAAATAACCGAATAAATATTAAAGGAGTCCATGAATAATAAGAATTCTTTTTTAGGCTTTTAAGAGAGGTCGTGAGAGACTCGACAGAATACGTATTTCTCCCTTTGTGCTGTTTGCTATTCATTTCCTTCCGTCTGTGATACTTTTAAGATTAGCTTCCCCACGGGGAATACAATGGAATAGGAGATGTGTGCTTTCCTCTTCATCTATATAGGATACATAGCCTACATACATGCAATCGTCTGATATATATATATATTATATATATATATATATATATATATATATATATATATATATATATATATATATATATATATATATATGTATATATGTATGTATGTATATATGTATGTATGTATGTATATTTATATGTTCCTAATCTTTTAGGCCTACTGATTCGTGATGCCGATGTACGGCAGATATCAAGGGAGGTTTCAAGTTTTGTTTATTTTTCATTTTTTATTTGTTGTTCGGCAAGAATTTCTTTTCTTTGTTTGCCCTGTGCGAATATACTTTCTTAAAGCTCCTCCCCCTCCATCTCGCTCGGGCTGCTCACAAGAGCGGGAACATGTGCTTAATGAACCTGTAGCAGTAACATTCTCTCTCTCTCTCTCTCTCTCTCTCTCTCTCTCTCTCTCTCTCTCTCTCTCTCTGTACGGTTACAATTTTAGTAATGCAACGGAGTTTAACTAACCGTTCGCAAGTAACTGTACGCCATTTGCAGCAGAGTATTAATCTCCAAAAGAACGTCAACCACAAAAACGTGAGCCTCCATTCGTTGTAATTGTCATCTCCAGGTAACACGTCAAAACCATCTTGGCATGTACATCTCTGTTGAACGTAACTGTATTCTTAAATGATAACCCTTGTATGACCGAGCATGGCGGTTTATCTGTGTTTACGTTTTCACATCATTACTTACATTAGACGGTAACCCCAGTATTGGCCGAGAATGAGAGGGACAAAGTGCTGAAGTAATAAATGATTTCCATCTGTGCAGCCCGTTCAGATTACAGTATCCTGTAACAGATAGTGCTTGAACTGACCGAGTGTGCCCCGTCAGTGCGCCTCACGCGGTGCATTGTAGGCATTACGTTAAGAATCTTGGCAGCATCCTTTCAGCCCTTAGCTGCAACCCTTTTCATTCCTCTTAGTGTACCTCCGTTCATATTCTCTTTCTTCCATCTTGCTCTCCACCCTCTCTTAATAGTTCTTTCACAGTGCAACTGCGAGGTTTTCCTCCTGTTACACCTTGAAATCCTTTTTACTCTCAATTTCCCTTTCAGCGCTGAATGATCACCTTAAAGGTCCCAGCCCTTGACCTTTGGCCTAAATTATATATTTCATCATTCACACATTACAACTGAGTGAGAGTGAGAAATTAAAAAATGCAATAACAGTGGTTAAAACAGACATGTGAGTCAAGTGTTAGGGATAATGGGTCACAATGAAGCCTGGGAAGGAAAGAGTGATGAACGGTTTAACGTGCAGCCTCCACAGTCGCTGGAGGCACTATAGATACGTGGAGGGAATACCCCAGAACATAGGAACCTCAAGTGTTGACTTAAGGTCTGAAGAGGTTGGCTTGCTATATTAAGGAAGGGGATTATCAAGACGGAGTTTGACGTGATAGTTGTGTACACAGCTCTTAATAAGGTACTTTCCAGGGCTCCGCTTCCCAGGTAAACAACGAGGTCTGTCAAGGTAGTTTTGTGTTGAAAGGTGTGATTTCGGTGGGGATTGGAAATGCCCTCAGGAGAGAGAGAGAGAGAGATTTAACATATTACTAAGAATTTAGATTGAAGCTGGATGTGTTACTAGCTGAGAGAAAAACCGTTTTAGAATTGTATTGCTAACGAGACTGACTAAAATGATATGCGCGTTTGTGTTTGTGTTTGTGTGTGTGTGTGTGTGTGTGTGTGTGTCTGTGAGAGAGAGAGGGAGAGAGACAGACAGACAGACAGACAGACAGACAGACAGACAGAGAATTTAACATGGTACGCAGAAGGAAATGAATCAAAGTAATGATCAGAATGGCGTTGTATTATTGTGACATTAGGAATGTATTTACCTTACTTGTCATGTTGAGGATTAAGCTAGAATTAATTATATGCAGCGATGGCTGAGGTTTGTTGGTCAGCACTGTCTTTTCTTGATGGACAAGTAGGGTAGAGATTATGTCGGAAATGATCAGCCCATGATCCATTCAAAATAACAATGATAATATTAACTTCGGTTCTAATCAAACAAAAATGATGTGAATACGATCCAAATGTTGGTACAGGCTAATTACAAGTGTATTTGAAATAGAGCATACTTTTTTTTGACATTGAGAATTAGGAGAACGTTTATTATTGATTGAATTAGTATGTTTTTAGTGTGCAGGATGGATAACAGTAGAAACTGGCAAGACGACAAAGTGTTGAACAAAGAAAAATAAGTGTTCGAATTTTTTTTACCTATGTCCTCCTATTTAACTCCAATTCATTTTTCTTTTTCATTCATCTATCTTCGTGTGAGCGCTAGTAGTCTTTGTCCTGTGGTTTTGATGTGCTATTTAATATAATGTATTTTGGTATCACTTTTTTTTTTTACTCGTGTATATTTTCTACGCATCATTTCAGTAAGGGAAAAATTAAGCCTAAACGGTTTGAATTTGATGTTACGAACTACAAGAATCTACAAGAAAAAAAAGGGGGGGGGAACGCATTCAGACTTCTTCAGTCCTTCACCTCGCTTTATATATGGAGGTGTATTACAGCAAATCGTGTTTCAGAGTATCACCTTTAAACTGTTCTGCTTGAAGGGACTACGACTCCCGGCCCTTCATTCCTACGTCTTGCATCATCATCATCATCATCATCATCATCGTCGTCTTGCACCGTTATCATCATCGTCGTCATCATCATTATCATCATCTGCTGCGGTTGGATTTCTTCCTCTTTGAAATCGTTATCTTCAAAGACCGTGTCTCTGTTTTGTATGCCCAGCAGCTTTCTTAGGAGATGGTAGTCATCTTACTGCCTCTTTCCATAAAGTTACGTTGAGAGTAAAAACTCTCTCTCTCTCTCTCTCTCTCTCTCTCTCTCTCTCTCTCTCTCTCTCTCTCTCTCTCTCTCTCTCTCTCTCCAGACTCCTTTTCTTAGGAGATGGTAGTCATCTTACTGCCTCTTTCCATAAAGTTACGTTGAGTAAAACTCTCTCTCTCTCTCTCTCTCTCTCTCTCTCTCTCTCTCTCTCTCTCTCTCTCTCTCTCTCTCTCTCTCTCTCTCTCCAGACTCCTTTTCTTAGGAGATGGTAGTCATCTTACTGCCTCTTTCCATAAAGTTACGTTGAGAGTAAAAACTCTCTCTCTCTCTCTCTCTCTCTCTCTCTCTCTCTCTCCAGACTCCTTTTCTTAGGAGATGGTAGTCATCTTACTGCCTCTTTCCATAAAGTTACGTTGAGAGTAAAAACTCTCTCTCTCTCTCTCTCTCTCTCTCTCTCTCTCTCTCTCTCTCTCTCTCTCTCTCTCTCTCTCTCTCTCCAGACTCCTTTTCTTAGGAGATGGTAGTCATCTTACTGCCTCTTTCCATAAAGTTACGTTGAGAGTAAAACTCTCTCTCTCTCTCTCTCTCTCTCTCTCTCTCTCTCTCTCTCTCTCTCTCTCTCTCTCTCTCTCTCTCTCTCTCTCTCTCTCTCCAGACTCCTTTTCTTAGGAGATGGTAGTCATCTTACTGCCTCTTTCCATAAAGTTACGTTGAGAGTAAAAACTCTCTCTCTCTCTCTCTCTCTCAGACTCCTTTTCTTAGGAGATGGTAGTCATCTTACTGCCTCTTTCCATAAAGTTACGTTGAGAGTAAAAACGCTCTCTCTCTCTCTCTCTCTCTCTCTCTCTCTCTCTCTCTCTCTCTCTCTCTCTCTCTCTCTCTCTCCAGACTCCTTTTCTTAGGAGATGGTAGTCATCTTACTGCCTCTTTCCATAAAGTTACGTTGAGAGTAAAACTCTCTCTCTCTCTCTCTCTCTCTCTCTCTCTCTCTCTCTCTCTCTCTCTCTCTCTCTCTCTCTCTCTCTCTCTCTCTCTCTCTCACCAGATTCCTTTTCTTAGGAGATGGTAGCCATCTTACGCCCTTTTGAAAATTATGTTAACGTAGGTAACTCTCTCTCTCTCTCTCTCTCTCTCTCTCTCTCTCTCTCTCTCTCTCTCTCTCTCTCTCTCTCTCTCCAGCAGTAAGTAAATATTGTTTGACGATATCTCGACCCATTTTCCTCTTTGATTCCTTTTTACCACGAGAACCATGAAAAGTGTCATGCTAAATGTGGTGCCCTCCCTTTCTCGTCAGTGGTTTTCCATCCTTCCGCCTATTGGTGGCGTGATTCGTATGAAGCAGTACAATATGTTTGTTGCCGCTGTCCATTCCTAAGAAATAGTTTATTGGAAATCCGGACAAGACATCTGTTTTCGGTAGCCAGTTTTTTTTCTTCGTTTGCTTATCGAGGCGAGATGTGTCATCATTTCCATTGTACATCTTCCACTCGTCATACGTAAAATAAATATAAGTCCTCCTACAATTCAAGATCTTTATCATCTTGGAAATGAAAAGTGTTTCTTTTACCTGTGATGTTTTCTTTGTGACAAAACAATTCATATCGTTCTCTTTTAAGTCTTCCTCCTCCTAGTACCTGTTTTTGTAGAGTAAATCTTGCCTTTCGTCCGTCGTTATAAAGACAAAGCCTCTACCTTCGACAGGAGAACTGGATGAGGGGCCCCCTGCCCCCCCCCCTCCCTCTTGGGAGTGGAAGACTATTGTTGTTTCCAGGCTCAATTCTTTCTCTTGCTGGATTCAGACATTTCTACTCGCCTCTCCATTCCTCTTATTTCCTTTCTTTCTTCGGTGCTTCTTGCGAAAAGCCTTCGTTCGACCCATGCACCTCTCTCGACGAGTCGAGTTTTACCACCTCTCGTAGAAATCGTTTGTGCTTCGCTATCATTGTCCTCCAACTCTTTCTTATCACTCAGTCTTTTTCTCTCTCCCCCTTCCGTCTTCATGCTAATCTGTGTCTGTCCCTTCCCCGACTCCCCCCCCCCCCACCCCATCCACCCACCCAACGTCCTTCCTTCCTCATCGGCTGTCGTTCACGCCCTGTGTCTTTGGAACCAGAGGAGCTTGAAGCGGCCAACAATGGAAATGGTGTCTTTTCATCTTTGCCTTTTTCATGCATTGCGCTGATTCTTTATACGAGAGCATTGGAGAGCTTACTCATGAGAGAGAGAGAGAGAGAGAGAGAGAGAGAGAGAGAGAGAGAGAGAGAGAGAGAGAGAGAGAGAGAGAGTTGAGTCGTCTCATTTAACTGAGCCAAGCAGTTTTGTTATTTGATGCTTCCTTTGTCTTTTACGATACACGCACAGTTATTTGCATCGAGACGCGGTGCGAGTTGACAGTGTAGTGATGATATGCAACACGTATCGCAAGCATTTAGCCCCTTTAAAATTAAAGGGGTCTTCATTATCCATATGCAGAATTTAATCTATCGAAATTAGATGCGCTTGCATGCACAGAATTCTGCAGGAAACGGTTATATAGAATTGCTTTTATTCAGTGTCAAGCTGAAATAATTAAGCAGATGTCCTTTGTTACGAATTTCAGGAGTAAAAATCCTTCATCTTCGACCTATTCTTCTTTGACTTATTGCACAGATTGCTTGCTAACTGAAAATCGGTCAATTATGGAAAGCATTAGATGCTCAAGTCAAATCTACTTAGATCCTGTAATAATAAGTTAATGTGGTGTGGTTTTCTTTCCCTGGTGATTACAGGTTCTCCTTTGTAAGTATGTTGTGGTCTTTCTGGATTAACTCGTGTGAGTGTAGTGTGAGCTGAAACTTGAAACTTGCGCACTTGTCGAGGAATTCAGTGAATTTGCAGGATTGTAAAGAATGAGGAATATTAATATGAATTTGTTTGTGGCAGCGATGTTATCGATGGACGTTATCTTTTTTATTATTATAGTTATTTTTTTAGTACTTTCATGTTCAAATGTGCAAGTAAATCTCCTTAATCGTATTGCCGATGGGCTGCCATTTTTGCGGGGACATTAAGTAGCCTAATTTGAAAGGCAGTCTGCTTTTAGTGGTTGCTGTTGTAAAAATCACTACAAATTTACCAATCTAATGAGGTTTTATATGGAATTAGTAAGGTCCTGAAATATGGGGGTTTCAGTGAAAAAAGGTAATCATACTCCCTAATTTTGAAGAACTTTATTTGAAAAATGACTCGATTTAATCATGCTAATGCGACAGTTTGACATTTCAGAAGGGACGTGTCTTCTTAATTTAGAATGTTATTTAAAGATATTGTAGCACTCTAGTGCTAATTTAGCAAATCACTATACACACACACACACACACACATATATATATATATATATATATATATATATAAAGTCTTTGATATAAATTATATATATATATATATTATATATATATATATATAGATAAAGTATTTGATAAACATGTTCTCATATGTTATTATTTCCATGTATGTATATATGTATATATATATATATATATATATATAATCACACACACATTGATTATTTTTAAAAATTATGTGATCGTTCAACTTCAGCATGTTGCTGTACCAAAAGGGATGTGAAATTTCATTTGGTTATCATTTGAAGTATAATAAAGTCGTGTCATTTAAAACATGACGCGCTGGTGTTATTTCAGCGTGTTGTTATTCCATTAGTTGTGCAATGGTGACAGCGTTTGAGGTTGTTGTTTCGAGTGTTGTATGATCGTCATAATTTTTTGTAGTCGTGCCAACTTAGCATGTTGAAATTTCAAATGACTCAAATGCTTGCTCGTTTAGTTTGTCCCTGCTCGCATTCCATTATCCAAATAAATTGCCTTTGCTTTCTTGAATAGATCTTGAAATGAGCCATTATTTTCCGAACGCCAGCTGCATTTCGGGACTATTTTCTAGCTGTCAGGACTGATAGATTTGGCAATCAAAGGAAACTTCTCCCCTAGCGAAAATTAATCTTCTTTCTTTGCAACTTTTAATTCTGCCGCGTTCTTTCTTGGTGCTGTTTTCAAAATAGTGGAGGCTGTAAGAAGTTTTACGACCCCTCTCTCTCTCTCTCTCTCTCTTCATTGATTGAAGAAATAACTGTCCGAGCGCATTCAGTAACACACGAGTGGCTGTTCGGATCTTCTTTTTGAGTGTTGACTGTCAAAGTGGGACATCAAAGGGCAGCAACCTTTTAGCTTTGTAAGAGCTGCCGGGATGGTCCGTCTGGTCTAAGGGTATCTTGGGCATCCTGGGATGACGAGACCTTTTGAAAACGAGAAGCGTCCCGATAACCGGAAGCCGCTTTCAGTGCAGTATCTCTATGTTAAACAGTTCCTGTTGAACTTATTTTTAAGCATTTGTTTGTGTGATTTCTTAGAACACTTCCTGCTTTGAATGTTTCGTACACTGGGTATTAACGATCTGTTTATCCTCTCTCTCTCTCTCTCTCTCTCTCTCTCTCTCTCTCTCTCTCTCTCTCTCTCTCTCTCTCTCTCTCTCTCTCTCTCTAGATGATGATGTCCAAGTACATTTTTCTCCTTAGGAGGTTAGTGCCGTTAGTGCACCTCAAGCGGTGCACTGCATTACTTAAGGTTCTTTACAGCGTCCCCTCGGCCCTACGCTGCAACCCCTCCCATTCCTTATACTGTACCCACATTCATATTCTTTCTTCCGTCTTACTTCCATCCTCTTTTAACAGTGTTTCATAGTACAGTTGCGAGGTTTTCCTCCTGTTACACCTTTTAAACCTCTTACGCTCAATTTTCCTTTCGGCACGGAATACCCTCATAGTTCCCAGAGCTTGGCCTTCGGCCTAAATTGTATATTCTCTATGTCTATTCAAGTGCAATCAGCCTCAATAAGTTTCCTAATTTTGAGTCTTGGCTGAAAGTGTCATATCAAAGGACGGTAGTCTTTCAGCTCTAGAAGCCCAACAGGCAGCGAATGGCTCCTCTAGTTTTTGAGTTTTCTTGAACATTGTGCGATGACGAGACACTTTTGAAAACGAGAAAAGTTCAAATTACCCGGAGCCTCTTTCTGCGCAGTATCACGTCGGATGACCAGATCCTGCTTTCTGAGAATTTTTTTCCTACGTTGCTCTTGCGAGGTTTTGAAACGTTCTCTCTCTCTCTCTCTCTCTCTCTCTCTCTCTCTCTCTCTCTCTCTCTCTCTCTCTCTCTCTCTCTCTCCAGACATTGGAAGAAGATTGTTTTCCCTTACACGTGCGTAAAATGACCAGGTTTTGATGAAAGGGGATGGCGTAAAACATTCATTGGGCGACTCTCTCTCTGGGTGATTAACTTTGAGTGGAAAGACAAAAATATTTAATGAGCTATCTCCTCGGAAACTATCTCCACTTCTCTTCTAATTGGTCCACCTTAGAGAAAGAAGAGCCTCCGCCATCTACGTCCCACGGAAGCAATGTCTTTGAACTGCAAGATTTTCTTTATGGTTCTGACAATAAACCGATTCAGTTGGATAAAAATCTTCTCATGGGATATGCGTTGGGGAAGGTAAGCTGTTTACCTAGTGTTCTTGATCCTTTGGTTTTAAGAGACATCTTCTTGGGATGGCTTTTTAAAACCATTGATGTTATAGTTTTTAAGGCACCGTTTTACGATTTTTCATTTTTTGACATTTCATCCTAGTTAACGGTTAGTGTTAGGTTAGTTTTAATGATGATTCTTGTGATGGCTTTTGAAACCTGCATCGAAGCAAGATAGTTTTAATGATGGTTCTTGCGGTGGCCTTTGAAAACCTGCATCTAAGTAAGATAGTTTTAATGATGATTCTTGCGGTGGCTTTTGAAAACCTGCCTCTCAGTAAGATAGTTTTAATGGTGATTCTTGCGATGGTTTTTGAAAACCTGCATCTAAGTAAAATAGTTTTAATGGTGATTCTTGTGATGGCTTTTGAAAACCTGCATCTAAGTAAGATAGTTTTAATGAGGATTCTTGTGGTGGCTTTTGAAAACCTGCCTCTAATAAGATAGTTTTAATGATGGTTCTTGCGATGGCTTTTGAAAACCTACATCTAAGTAAGATAGTTTTAATGATGATTCTTGCGATGGTTTTTAAAAACCTGCATCGAAGTAAGATAGTTTTAATGATGATTCTCGCCGTGTCTTTTGAAAACCTTCATCTAAGTAAGATAGTTTTAATGATGATTCTTGCGATGGCTTTGCAAATCTGCATCTAAGTAAGATAGTTTTAATGATGATTCTCTCGATGTCTTTGAAAACCTTCATCTAAGTAAGATAGTTTTAATGATGATTCTTGCGATGGCTTTGCAAATCTGCATCTAAGTAAGATAGTTTTAATGATGATTCTTGCGGTGGCTTTTGAAAATCTGCATCTAAGTAGTTTTAATGATGATTTTTTTATGGCTTTTGAAAACCTGCATCGAAGTAAGCCAGTTTCAATTATGATTCTTGCCATGGCTTTTGAAAACCTGCACCTAAATAAGATAGTTTTTATTATGATTCTTTGCGATGGCATTTGAAAAACTGCATCGAAGTAAAACAGTTTTAATGATGATTCTTGCGGTGGATTTTGAAAACCTGTATCGAAGTAAGACAGTTTTAATGATGATTCTTGATTCTTGCGGTGGCTTTTAAAAACCTGCATCTAAGTAAGATAGTTTTAATGATAATTCTTGCGATGGCTTTTGAAAACATGCAACTAAGTTAGATAGTTTCAATGATAATTCTTGCGTTTTATTTTGAAAACTTGCATCTAAGTAAGATAGTTTTGATGATGATTTTTGCGATGGCTTTTGAAAACATGCATCAAAGTAAGATAGTTTTAATGATGATTCTTGCAATGGTTTTGAAAACCTGCAACTAAGTAAAATAGATTTAATGATGATTCTTGCGATGGCTTTCAAAACCTGCATCTAAGTATGTCGCTCATGTCCACATTGTATTTTTAGAGTTATATATTGTTTTTTTTTTCTATTTGTTGGAGATATACAAACACTTCTGTGGATTAGTGGACCTCAGTGTGACTCATTGCTCTCGCATCGGACTTTTGGGATGATGTTGCTAGTCCCATGCCCTTGTTGAACATATTTATAACAGCTTATTTTCAATGTATTATATTGAGTGAATTATATCGACGGTATAATGCTGCTTTTCTGAACAGTTGTTTCGTATGTAAAGGTTATTTTAGTCCACTGTACCTCCATTGAATGACTTCATTGATTAACCATAACTTCACGTTAAGTTTCTTTGGCTAATGTTATCTTCAATCAAAAGTTTGTTTGGCTAACTATGTCGTCGGTGCAATATGTTTTTGGAGATGAGTATCTTCTAGGTAAAACTTCTTGTGGTATGGAGTATTTTCATGTAGGATGTTTTTTGTGGCCCCTTGAGAACTATTTTTGATTGTCACATGTGTGAGACACTCCTGTTCTTTCCCATCTTACCTGGGGGCAGGTAGGCGGCGCTCGTTGGAGATAGTGAAATACATCTTCCGGAAGGGAAAAAATAATGTACGTTATTCTCTAGGATATTCTTTGGAAATATTTCGAGATAACTCTTACTTATATGGGGTGTTTCCGTGGCAGGGCAAGATATGTTTGGATTCTGATTGTCTGACAGTTTTCAGGTTTACATGAAAAAAAAAAAAAACAATTCTTTGGATTTCTTCTGGTTTCTTTGTTTTATGGAACAATCGAGTAGGTTTTGACATAGTTCTAAGTTTTAATTAGATCCAAGACTATTTATCATGTTTTCTCCTGTTAATATCACTTATGTGTATTTAAAGAAACGACGATTTCTGTTGTTTGCGAAGGAACTCGTAAATGACGAGTGATGGGTGATTGTTCTAAATATAACATTGTATTCATGAAAGCAAGCAGAAATAATGCAGATTCTTTGGCTAGAATGTTAATCGTTTTGGCACAGGTTTGCTGTCGTACAGTGTTGTGTCTAGCTCGTATGACCTTGCGGTAGAGTAGAAAGATTTATTATTGCTTTATTTGTATTTGATTCATATAGCTGCAGAGGCGGCCAAAAGCAAAGTCATGTAAAATAATATGTGGTTAATGAAGTATATGTAGCAGATATGATTTACATTGCATTATGGTGTAGTCTCTTGTGGGTAAAGATAAGGTTAAAATTTATTCATGTGCTTTGCCTGGATTCGGATATAAATACATTGTGTACAAATGCTAATTAAATGATGGTAGGGTTTCATAATTTTTTTTTTATTTTCCTGGTTTCAGTATTATGTCAATACTAAGCAACTGTGGTTGTATCCGGGAAAAGCCAGCCTGCGCCACTCAGAGGAACACGTATTAATCAAAGATAATGTGTGTTCGAAAACACTTGAAGGTCTTAAGCTAAAGTGTGTTTGAAACGCAAGAAATTTTATTCCTTTGAAGACAACTAGAATTATAACCTAGGTCACCCGATGAATTTTATTTTAAAATAGTAAGAGTGCCTTCATGTCAACATTTGTAGGCGTTTTTTTTCAACGATCTCTTATGTGTTGATCAACAAAGTTCCTATATTATTATTATTATTATTATTATTATTATTATTATTATTATTATTATTATTATTATTATTATTATTATTATGACGGTTTCATCAAGGATACTGTTTTAATAACTAAATCTAAGGTAATCTTTGGATTCACTTTTGCTGATCATTGTAATTTGCATAATTGTCATAGCTGTGTATGAAACAAGAAGAAAACTCGTTATATTTACAAAGGAAAAATAAAAGTGTAGCCAAGCAGCAGTAAGGTAAAATGTACATAATGTATGTGTGGATATATATATATATATGTGTGTGTGTGTATATATATGTACATATGTATGTATGTATATACATATGCAATATATATAATATATATATATATATATATATATATATATATATATATATATATATATATACAGACATACACATATACATACATATATTTATGTATATGTTAAGTTGCCGTATGAAAATCTGTTAATTCACTTACTTATGATGTGCCGCATCAAATCTTCACAAACCTCCAGTCCTTATTTACGAAATA
>NC_089760.1:18135000-18140000 GCF_040412425.1 Macrobrachium rosenbergii | reverse complement strand
TCAGCAACCATGAAAATATCGGCGCCATTACGCCGACGTTATAATTGGCTTTATGCCCTCAAAAATCCTCTTTTCGATGCTCACTAAGTGCCCATTAGCCCACCTGCAATCCTTTTTTGTCCTCTCTCTCTCTCTCTCTCTCTCTCTCTCTCTCTCTCTCTCTCTCTCTCTCTCTCTCTCTCTCTCTCTCTTGTGGGAGAAGAGCGGAGGTCAAATGGTAAGAATGTTCGATGTGGCACAAGTTTGAGTAGGATGTGGTATGAGGTTGGGTTGGATGTGGCATTAAGTTGAGTTGAATGTGGCATAATGTTAAGTTGAATGTGGCATTATGTTGAGTTGAATGTGGCATTAAGTTGAATTGAGTGTGGCATTATGTTGAGTTGAATGTGGCATTATGTTGAGTGGGATGTGGCATGAGGCTGGGTTGGATGTTGGATGTGGCATGAGGTTGAGTTGGATGTAGGATGTGGCTTGAGGTTGAGTTGAGTCCTACCTTTGTATGTTGGATGTTGCATGAAGTAGTTCTGCTTGATTCATTTGTTAGTAATTAGTAAGGGACATCGATTTGATACAATGATTAATCACTGCTTCAGGTAATTACTGAACGATGTCAGGTAAGTAAATTTATTGGTCATATGGAAGCATATGTTATTTTATGGCTTTTGGAAGCTTGTTTTTATCTATAACCCATGGGATAATGTTGCAGCAGTCGGTTAATCTTTTGCAAACTAAAATTACGAAATGCTGTTATGTATGAAGTATTTGGATTACACTTGCTCTTCTTTTTTTATTTGTGGATTTCTAGAAGAAAATTCAAGCTTTCTTTTTAATTTGCTGAGTAATGGAAGTAAGTTTCTTCCCGTTATTTCATGTATTGAAGTATGCCTCTGGTTTTTACTTTTCGAAGAAAATGTGTTGTTTTATTGACTTTCAATTAGAAGGAAATGCCTTTGATTGAAAATCTATATTAAATGATGTAATATATTATGAGTCGTATTAGTAAATTATCCACGGTCTCTTTGGTTATATTGACAGCTGCAAGCAGTAGTAGTACCAGAAGATAGCTGCACCACCGAAACACTCTCTCTCTCTCTCTCTCTCTCTCTCTCTCTCTCTCTCTCTCTCTCTCTCTCTCTCTCTCTGTATGCGCTTATGAATTCTTTTGAGAACGGTGTCGTATGCTCATTAGTTTGCAGGCGGGGTAAAAGATTTGCGCAAAATTCAACGCGTCCCTTATTAACTTCCCGAAGTTTTGGCAAACGTTGTTAGGAACTGGGAAGTATGGAAGTTCGGCTGACAGGTCATTAGGATAATAATAATGGGTGGGGGAAGGCGGTATTTACGAAGTGCATATATTGTTAGTAATTTGTTTTTGTTCGGGTGTCTTACTATTTTAGTAAGATAGAGTTTATGCCGCAACAAGAAAAATTTTGTCACAAAATACCTTATTGCTTTATCTTAGGGTAGCGATGAAATAAAGAATATTTGCCTTTGGTTAAATTTACATTGTATGCACTATTTATTATCATATTATTTTGAAAGACCTCTAACAGTTATTTTTCAAGCCGTTATTGATTTATCTCTTGAAAATGATTAGATTTACCATTAAAAATAGTCAGAATGCTCCGATGATAAACTTATTTTACTCTGTTTGTTACTTTCAGAGATCAGTTGTAGTGCCAACAATAATTACAAATTTTGTCTCATCCCTTACCCGTTTTTTTAATATTTTTTTAAATTTTTTTTTTAATAAGTCGTCTTGGGAAAACTAATAAAGTTGTTTAAAACTTTATTGATTAACGAACAGCATTGAAGGGCATATACATTATATTTCTATTATACACCCGAGTTTTTTTTATTTATCCTTCATGGTGAATAATCTTTTGATGAGAAAACTAGTTCTTCCGATATGCCATCTTGAAGTATAATCATTTTCGTGCTGACGCGTGTGCATACGTTAGTGTTACAGATAAGACTGAAGTAGGGAATAAAAAATGCGGGTTGGGCGATGACGGAGCAAGTCAGCGTTTCTACTTTGTTGATGACAGATTTATTCTGTCCGCCCTAAGCTCTTAAAAACTATTGAGGCTAGAGGGCTGCAAATTGGTATGTTGATCATCCACCCTCCAATCATCAAGCATACCAAATTGCAGCCCTCTAGCCTCAGCAGTTTTTATTTATTTAAGGTTAAAGTTAGCCATAATCGTGCACATGGCAACGATATAGGATAGGCCACCACCGGGCCGTGGTTAAAGTTTCATTTTCAGCGGCTCATACAGCATTATACCGAGACCACCGAAAGATAGATCTATTTTCGGTGGTCTTCATTATACGATGTAGCGGCTGTGCAGAAAACTCGATTGCGCCGAAGAAACTTCTGCGCATTTTTTACTTGTTTTATTTTGATTCTGAAAACTTGTAGCAGCGTAATGCAGATACCTCATTGTAGTGTTTCCCTCTAACATTTGTCTTCTCAGATTAAATGCATAGCATTAATATGCAAACAGAGAGACAGATAGTATGTCGTTTTCCATCATATATGTCATTGGAGAAGCGCAATTATTCAGAGACGAATCCGAGGCTCGGTTGCAGAGTCGCAGTAGCGTGCAGAAGCGGAGGAGGAAATGCACGGGGGGAAGAATGTCCTCAAATGTCAAAGTTAAATCCTTTAAAGAGCGTAATTGTCTTCATTCTGGCCCTAAGAGGGTCAAACTTGGAAAGGATTGAAGTGGGGCGAGAGGAAATTCCGAGAGTAATTGCTTGAGAAGAATTATGAAAATACAGCGAGATCGGAACGGGGGGAATGGCCAGAGAGGGGACCGAGAGTTCTAATTTCAATCTCAATTTTCTCTCTTCTCTCTTTTCTGTTTTCCCAAATGGAGGAACGGCTTTCTAGGAAATGGATAGTGAGCGGACGGAGCTCTCTCTCTCTCTCTCTCTCTCTCTCTCTCTCTCTCTCTCTCTCTCTCTCTCTCTCTCTCTCTCTCTCTCCAGACAAGTTTTTCCTTTCGTATTATCTGTTTCTGTGCGAGCGTTGCGAATGTATATAATTTTAGTATTAGTCAGTCTTTTATCTTGCTAAATTTTCATAATGGTATATGTCTGTCAGATTAATGAAACTAGTGGATGTAAGATTATACTCTGTTATAATTTGATATCTGATGATTTTCTGACAACCTGTCCGTTATCAACCATGTTTTCAAAAGGTTTCATTTATTGCCAAGTCTTAACTTTTGTGTATAACATGCTTAGATAAGTGACATTTTCTGGAATATGTATAAGGATTTTTATTTTTCCTTTAAAAGTTATTAACGACCAAAACCTATTTCTTCAGTAGATGATCGTAATGGAATTGATATATGAAATTTATGCCAAATGCCAAGCACTGGAACCTATGAGGCCAGTCGACGCTGAAAATAATGTTTGAATAATTGTTAGGAGAGAGTGGAAAGTAAAATGGAAGAAAGAGGATGTGAACGGAGGTGCAGTAAATGGGATGCAATGAGGTTGTAGTTAGGCGCCGAAGGGACGCTGCTAAGAACCTTAAGTGCACCGACAACACTACCCCCCCTATAAATACTTCAGTCAACCATTCCTTGTTATATGTAAAGAGTACATTACCTGCCCTTTCCAAAGTTCTCGGACTCAGTGTTGAAATCGGGTTTCGCCATCCCGTGGATATCGTGTGGGAGTCGCGTATTCACAGTTACCCAGTTTGATCTCTTTATACCATTCACTGAAATGTCGACTCCCGTCCTAGTTTCCGTACCATTCCTCTTTAGAAAGACGGGTTAGTCGTCACGAAATAGGAAGTCCGTTGAGCAACGATAGTAGTTTTAACGACCCTTGATTCGAACAGCCATGACCGTCTCAGACTCTTCGGGGGGGAAAAAAAAGGCTTCCTATGATATCTTGATGGTTTGACAATCGATTTTTGCGGCCTTTAATAATCAGAGATTTGATTACAGGGTACAGTCTCTCTCTCTCTCTCTCTCTCTCTCTCTCTCTCTCTCTCTCTCTCTCTCTCTCTCAGGCTTTTGCAATATCTTCCTGGTTTAAACCGAAAAGAAAATTATCATCGCAGTATGACTGACAACTTTTTTAAAAAAGTTATCAACATCATAACACATTCAAATTTCTCCAGGGAAACTTGGCAAGAAATTCTGAATAGTACAAAGTTGTATTAGGTAAGTAACGGTGGGGACAGTGGTTATATTTTCTTCTGCTCTTACTTAGTTTAGTATCAAGGAAACGGAGACGAGTAAAAATAAAAATTTTACCCACTTGTAAATCCTTTTACCTAAATGATTTTTGGGTCTACAGAAAAATGAGTAAAGTCATCATTCCATTCTTCATTTAATGCTGCATCTTGACTCAGAAGACAAATGTTGTTCTAAAATGTTAAATAGGCAAAAAAAAAAAAAAAAAGATTTTGCCCAAGTAAGTTTTTCTTATCAATTTTGTATATATGCTGTATGTATTATATAAATGTGTATATTGTATGTATATATATATATATATATATATATATATATATATATATATATATATATATATATATATATATATATAATATATATTATATATATAGCAAGGAATTGAAGTTAGGAAATATTAAGTTGCATTATTTGAAATAATAAAACGAGAATTTTTCTTTAAAGAAGTAATGAAAGAGTGCATAGTAGGAAATAGAAAGTTGTATTATTTTTGAAATAATAAAACGAGAATTTTTCTTTAAAGAAGTAATGAAAGAGTGAATAGTTAGTCCTTTCTTACTAGATGCAAGCCTTAAACCTTGTTGAAGCTTTGATAAAATCACTGCGGCTTAAAATGGAAATCTTTGTCAGTGATGCTTGATCAGTTGAATTGTGTTTTTAGTCACTTAAATTTCGTTGCTTGGAAGATCCGGAGATGTCGTTAAATTAAGGGTACCTTCTAAAAAAGCCTGAAGTTTAAGGCAATATTTTCGACCGTGATGCATTTTGTTAAGGCACGGAGCA